>NW_027361810.1:25680000-26130000 GCF_039654945.1 Dendrobates tinctorius | reverse complement strand
GGCGAAGCATCCGGGACCAGTACCTGCCGGGAACGCCAGCAGCAGTCCAGGAGTGGGGATGCGGGATACGTCAAAAGGAAATACATCTATTACGACCGGCTCTCCTTCCTCGCCCCAATTCTGGATCTGAGACCATAAGTAGATACCTCACACCACATTACACAAATACTTTACAGGGCCAAAAATATTGATGTATTTTTGCCTCTGTTCTATTTCATAACGGAACTCAATCCAACCTTACGGATCGAGGAACGGCCTCAGAGACAGAGCCCATAATCTCCCCCTACAAGAAGGATGGCAGAAGATGAGGCATCACAGGAGAACCTACCAGGACGGTCTGCTGCTGCCCCATCACCCATCCTGGAAGAGCCGGGCAACTTGAGCAGCATCCCAACTGGCCATATCAGGGGATCCCCACAGGCTGCTGTGACGAACACGAAGAAGGCGCCAGGTCACTGTTCAAGAGAGCAGGACCAATGTGGACACAGGGGTGCTAAATTATTTATCAAGAGTAACTACAGATGATGGGGAGGAGGCCTACTCACGTAGCCTCACCCTTTATCTCCGTGCCCTTACCCGTGAGGTCAGGCTCCGTATTAGGGGATGTTTTCAGATCCTGCTTGATGCAAGCACCCCCCCCAATACCCCATATGAGCTTTTCGAATATCTGGAGAGGTGGCAGCTTTCCCCCATAAATGCGCATGAGACCATCCACACAGATGCTTGCTCAAGCAGGGTCCGAATATCCTCTAATACGTGGGCCTACACCTCACCCCCTTCCTCCCACTACCCAACCTTCTATTCAGCAGCCACAAATGTCAGCCTCTAGCCAACCCCACCAAAATGGCCACTTGTACCCACCCAGTGTTGGAGGCTGGTCCCAACCTGGTTGGGGACGATCTGGCTATCTTGGTGGGTATAAGCCACGTGCCTACCACAGCCAACAAGATGCCCCTCCCCATCATTACTCTGGCCAGTATCCCCAACAGTCCCAGGAGGCAGGACAATTCCCACATCATGGGCAACAGTATGGCCCCACACAGGGCGATGTTGGCCACAGTGTCCAGCAGCACCCACAGGCTGCTCTTCCACGTTCCCCTTCCCCAACCTATGAGGATTTATAAGTCTGATGGCCGGAGATGTCCAGTGCGGTTTCACTGGTGCTCCAAATACAAAGGAAAAAACAGGTGTTCTCCATCACCAAACTTTGTTACAAAATTTAACATTCTAATTTTTTAACAATGTTTTCCAATCATATTAAGAATCCATCATGACAGGCAAGGCTACCTCACGCCTTTCAGACAGATATTACATGTGTGTACAAAAGAGAATATTTAAACGCGCTATACTGTAAAGTCAAAAGATGAAAATACACTACTCACTTGCTAATGCGTTGATGGAGCTCACCTATTTTTTTCCTTTGTATTTAAATATTCTCATGCAGCAATGTTGTTTTTGCCTAATTTTTTTTGGGTTATGTTATATAATGTTACTTTCCAAAAAAGTTTAAGAAGGCAAAAAGGGCCATTTTGCCCATTGACAAAATGTTCATATGGCAATATTATGTTTGCCTTTAAGAAACAAAAAAGGCAAAATTAAAAATTTGTCTACTATAGTTAACGTCTCTGTGTGATTTCTCAAAAACCCTGTCAACATACTAACATACACTAACCAATGCAATGAAACAGTAATAGAATCATAAGGGGTTATGTAATATATATTTACACACACTTAAAGAAACAAATTATAACATAGACACAGCATGCTCTTGCCAAGAAGTTGCCCCCTCAAGTGAGATAAAGTAATTAGTGAAAATATCACGCACTTTGAGGCCAGAGAGCGGTCTACGTTGAGGGTTGATAGGTGGTCTCACCCTGCGCACATTGTCTGGCCTACGCACAACACCATCAGAGGAGGAACAATCATGTATCCTGGTGAAGTTATGCAGAACAACACAGGCTTTCACAACTTCATTTACATTCTGTTCACTCAACTGAATGGCAGACTGGAGTACCTGCCATTTGGCACAAAGAATCCCAAAGTAACACTTCACCAGTCGCCTAGCACGTGATAGGCGCAAGTTAAAAATTCTGCGCCTGTGGTCAAGGTTGCGCCGGGGATATGGCCTCATGACATTGCGCGATAACTGAAACGCCTCATCTGCGACAAGGACATAAGGGACTGATTCTTCAGGGGAGCCTGGTAGCTGGTGTGGTGGTGGTAGATCCAACTGGTTGGTGCATAGCCGCCGAGCCATTATGGAAGTATTGAAGACTCTAGAGTCTCCCGTCCTTCCATAGGCCCCAATGTCAACAATTATAAACTTGTATTGAGGGTCGGCCAGAGCCAACAATACAACAGAAAAGTATTGTTTATAATTGAAGAATTGGGAGCCAGAGTTCGGCGGCTTACGCACCCGGATATGTTTGCCATCCAGGGCCCCAATGCAATTTGGAAACTGGCAGTCCTCCTCAAAGTCCCTTGATATCCTCATCCAGTCTTCCATCCTGGGCTCGGGCATGACCACTTGATGGAGTCTTGTCCAGATTTCTGTACATGTAGACGTCACTATGCCTGAAATGGTTGATCTTCCAATGAGAAACTCATGGTGGAGGGCGGCATAAGACAAGCCAGTGGACAGGAAGCTGTAGAACAACAGAAATGGATAATTTTAGAATGCATAAAGTCCAAAAACATCAGTTACATGCCGACCAAACTTGGTAGGAATTGAGATAGAATAACACACACATATTTGGTTGCACAATGACTAAGTGATATGCAGTACATATTAGACATAACATTATGTTGTGTAAGTTGAACCATATTTGGAGTAAGATGAGGGCATTAAACTTAGTCCAAGAAGGCAAAAAAACATACTTTAGCCCACACATTATCAACATAGAGAATGTGGTTGTGTAGTACATACCGTATTGTGAGTAGAAGTCGCTCCTCTGCAGATATAGCTTTGCGCATCCTTGTGTCCTGAAAGGTTATCCCAGGGCGCACTGTCTCCAAGAGTCGATCAAATGTGGAAATGCTCATGCGACAGTACTGGTAAAATTTCACTGGATGCTCCTGTAGGGAAGGTGACCTGACGTACGGACGGACGTGTCAGAATGGAGGAAGATAGGTTTGCACAGTTTAGGTAGGTGTCAGTTAATACAGTGGGAAACAGCTAGGAAAGTGTAGTGGACGTGCAGTACCTTGGGATGACCATTAGATGGCAGGGTGGAGTGTGAGCAGAGGACGTGACATCAGCTTAGGGCTTTAGAAACCGTTGGTCATGGGGGGCGGAGTGACAGTGACAGTTTCAAGGAACCGGGAGAGCTATAAATACTGAGGGAGGGTTCCAGAAGGTTCCAGTCCCCAGGGGGAGCTCCAGTGACAGGAGGACTGCGACGGTCTGTGTACTGTGAGCTGAATCCAGACCAGGGGGAACTGAGGAGAGAATACAACAGGGGGGTGGTCCTGACAGGTCCATCGCAACAGAGACGAGTAAGAAAAGGAATAGTCACACTGTGTAGAAAACGACGTCTGACCAGTGAACGGACTGTTGGTGATTTGGCTTAGGGCAGCCACAGTTTCAGAAGCTGTAACTACGTCAGAGAAAGAGAAAGGACAGGACGTATAGATACGTCCCTGGCGAGACAGTGTGTTTAGCGGCTCTGTATATAGAGGGCCATGAGTGAGGTACTGTACCGTGTCGTGAAGCGGCTCCGGATGCGGAGTGCTGAGAGGGAGCGATATGACGATGTGTTGCGAGGGCCGTCGGACGGACGGTGCGCAGAAATAAACTTGGACCTGTTGTACCCAGTACCTGCCTCCATCTTGTCTTTGTCTCTGACTCGTCTCTGCGCGGAAAGAAGAGAGACCACCCCCCAGCTCGGCCCACTGACCCTACACTCCCACAGAGAAGAATAGAGGCGGTGAAAATAACCTCTTGTGAGTCATTGCCTCAAAAGTGGATGGACCCACATGCGTCTCCTCCTCCGCGGATCCACTATCACTGGGTATGGTTGCCCAAAGCGCCATGACAAAAGCCAGTTGAAGAGAACCTGCTCAGTTGTATTGAATCTCAGACTCTCTGCCATGTTGCACAAAGAACACCAACACACCTCGTGAAAGCAAGGGCACAAATGGACAGAATGGAGGCAGCCACCTGTTTCTGAGTGTATAAATAGGGTGCAGGCTAATGATTTAAATTGTTAGCAGGCCTCAAAACCGTTAAATGTCCATTTTGCAAGGCTGCGAGAAAATCTCGCCATACGGATTGCATACGGATGCCATACGGATTACATACGGATGCAGACATGCGCAAAATACGCGACCGCACCTGGCTTATGGATGACCTACAGAGCACTATTTAGGGGTCATTCATCCGTATTACGCATGTAATCTACAGACCGTATTTTGCGCAGGTTAGTGTGACCCCGGCCTAAAGGTGAACCCCTGAAACATGGCTGCACATAATTACTCAATTTCTTTAACCTTTTTACCTTTGTGATAGTTTATGGATGGGTTAGACTCTCAAATCATGGCCCTTGTCCCCTTCGAGCCATAAACTTGCCGCGCACTGGAGAATTCTGCGGTGATGTGTTACTCCAGCTGCTGCTTTATTTGCCACATAGAAGATGCGAGATTGAGACGCGATCCATCTCCAATGTTTGTCCCAGAAAATAAATGCTCTGCATCCTGCACACAGGCGGCAAACAACAGCAAGTGGAAAATCAATTAACGTCTGAAAAATGCTGGTCTGAAAATCACCAGCGACTGCTCTGATGAAAAGACCAATTAAAACGAAAACGAGAACAGCGGCCGTTTGTGCCGAGAATCGCTGCAATGTAAATTAAGATCTGGGCACTGAAATTGAAATAAAAATTCACATGCGTTCACAACGATTAAAATTTACAAACACGAATCTTCTAATACATTTTTCATGAATGTTACAATAGGTCAGGAGATTTACATTTGCGGCTTTGTTGAGCGGTGCTTATTTTTTATTGGCGGAGGATATGTACCTACAGATTGCAGACATAGCATTACGTATTGAGGATCATCCTATCTGGTTAAGAGGTGAAGCTATTTTTTTTTTTTTATATTCCCAATTTATCAATGGAATGCAAGAAGTACAGTGAAGACTGACACTATCTTGGTGTTTTTGGGATCCACATGCTTATATTCGATATAAGGGCAGAGTCACACTGGTGTATTTCTCCTGCGATAATCGCATCGCACTGAACGGACTGGCCGGCACCTCTCCTGACCGGAGCATGACAGCATAATGGATTACTATGCCGCTGTCAAGCTCAGGTCAGGAGAGCCGACAGCCAGTGCGAGTTTTACAATCCGATTCTCGGACGAAAAATACTGCAGTGTGACTCTGCCCTAATGCGTTCATTGGTGCTTAAAGGGCTTTACCATCTCATATATCACTCGATTCCATCACTTTATAATTGGTAAGTCATGATCTCTATGACCCCCTACATCGCTCCTGAAAATGAGAGGGTGCACTATGCTGCTGCAGGGAAAAATTAGAAGGGGATGCAAAGTTGCAACAGCAGTGTACAAGACCAGTGGTGATCCCAACAGCTGCAATTATATAGTGACGGCATATCCAAGAAATATATTATCACTTTATAAGACAGGTACATATATTTAAACCGGTTCTGTTTGTAGCTCCCTTAGTAGTGTGTGAGAGGCCGCTATGCAAGGGAAGCGGGCACAATGTTGCACCAGAGAACCCCATTTTTTTTTCAGGATCAGTGCAGGTCCCAGAGGTCTGATATCCATTGATCATAAAGTGAGGGCATATCCTAGCGACATGGGGCATTGCTAGCATTAAAGGGATAGTTCCATCAGGTTCATTAATGGCGTGTCCACAAGATACGTCTTAAAGTATAGTAGTTCCCATGAATCTTGTGCACTGAAAGCTCATATCAGCAAAGAGGGGAGCAGAGCTGCAAAAAGGGTAACCCTGAAAGAGAGGAGACTAAGAAAAAGGCATAGCGTGATCCTCCAGAAAAATGACCAACGAGACAGAGTGGCCTTCCGGATACTGGTCCTGGAAGGTTACGCTTAGTCACAAGACCTTGAGCTTTTAACGCAGAAGGTAATGGACCTTAGCAGGACTGAGAGATGGGGACTAGTGAAGGGTCCCTAGGGGAAGATCCAGTAGTGGAAGAAATAGGAGGCAGAACCGCTGAGCAAGTAAGGAGACTTGCTGATCAGGACTGTAGCATTAAAGCTGGGTTGTGGTGAAGTAGCGAGAAACTGTGCCTTGAAAGCCCGCTACAGAGGAAGGATGCTTTGTGGAAAAACGCTTCATACTGTAAAAGAAATGTCCATAAGACTTTGCACACGCTATCCCTTGTACATAACCCTTAGGCTGGGGTGACACTTGCGTGTGTAATGCGAGAAACTCGCTTCAATACCTGGCACTGCCATCGGAACTCGGGACCGGAGTGTGCGGCTGCATAGAAATACATGCAGCCGCACACTCCGGTCCCGAGTGCCGGTGGCAGTGCCAGGTATTGACGTGCGAGTTTCTCGCATTACACAGGAAAGTTACCGTTCAGTAAGGACTTTATTTTTGAACTGTGTTCTCCCTCATTGAACCATAGAACACCCCATCCTGGCAAACCCACACCATCGGTTACATGCAAGTTGCATGGTCGGGAGGCTCTCACAGCACAAGTCCACACACTCAGCCAGGACACACACTTTCATTTAACATATCAGGGAGCTGAAGACGAGTGCCTCGCCCTTGGCTACAGCGCCGCACCATGTTACACTCACAGCTCAGCAATAGAAGTTACTCCAGTCAGTAATGTGTTGAAGAACTGCAGCATGGAAGGTGATGAAAGTTGTAGTCTGTGAATAACACAGAGATTCAATTGACAAGTGAAGAAAGAGATAGGAGAGGTGCCAGCGGCAGTGTCAGACTCAGCGTGATAGATCAGTGATGTGGTGTACCTGGAATCTGTCCTACTGCATTTTCATTACAATTACACATTTATTTTTCTTAATTTTTAATGCACTAAAAAGCAGAAACAAGACAACACAAACATTTTTACGGAAAAAAAAAAATTGAAGTCAGTGTCAGATGATGTGCTTGCTTGTACAAGCGACTATACTTTTTTTATTTCTTGTGCAATCATGTGTTGTGAAGAGTGGAATAATTGTTTTTTTTAAAAAATACAAAATAAAATTCCCTAAATTCCAGATATAACCTCTTAATGACCAGAGGTATTTTTGGTTTTGCATTTTCACTTTTTGCTCCCCTTCTTCCCTCAGCCATAACTTTTTTATATTTTGGTCAAAATGGCCATGTGAGGGCTTGTTTTTTGCGGGATGAGTTGTACTTTTGAACGACACCATTGGTGTTACCATGTAATGTACTCGAAAATGGGAAAAAAATTCCAAGTACGGTGAAATTGCAAAAAAGTGCAATCCCACACTTGTTTTTTGTTTTGCTTTTCTACTAGGATCACTAAATGCTAAAACTGACCTGCCATTATGATTCTCCAGGTCATTACGAGTTCGTAGACTTCAAACATGTCTGGGATCTTTTTTATGTAAGTGGTGAAAAAAATTCCAAACTTTGTTAAAAAAAAATTTCGCCATTTTCTGATACCCTTAGTATACTGTCCTCATACACGTTAGCAGGGTGTGCAATGAGACATGTAGCTAATCCCCCTGACTTCTTTAAGAAAAATAGGCTGTAAAATTGTAACCTTTTATTGATTGCAGATGTGACAGGAAAGGGTGAAACTATAGGATGCAATAACAGGAGCATTTCAGAATATATAACTGCACAGAGCATAAAATACAGATAGTCGGTAATACATAGGTACCATGAGGTAATACATAGGTACCATAAGGTAATACATAGGTACCCATGAGGTAATACATAGGTACCATGAGGTAATACATAGGTACCATGAGGTAATACATAGGTACCATGAGGTAATACACAGGTAACATGAGGTAATACATAGGTTCCATGAGGTAATACATAGGTAACATGAGGTAATACATAGGTACCATGAGGTAATACATAGGTACCATGAGGTAATACATAGGTACCATGAGGTAATACATAGCTGATGATTACCTATTTAATACAACGAACGTTATAAACACAGGATTATAACACCTAGATAGTGCTTACCAACTATGCTTAGAGCAGGCTGTTTAAGAAGCATGAAGAACACATGGAGGAATAATGGCTGCTGTTCCCCTCACAGTGTAATAAACAAGACTATGATGTAACAGGAACAATCCCACAATACATTGCAAATTAAACTAGAATCTATGCATTAAACGGCCAGCAGGTGGTGCTGTTACCTTACAGTATGAAATATATGAAGGATTAATACACACAAAAATACAATGTCTGTAATAATCGAAGACATAAAAAATGACTAGACCTTCTAGACAGCAATTATATGGCTGGACAGAACACTTAGCGTCTCCATTTTTAGTGATCTCGGGTTGGGTGAGGGCTTATATTTTTTTTGTGCTGGGCTAACACTTTTAACCCCTTTCTGCCATTAGACGTACTATCCCGTCCATGTGCCCTGGGACTTAATTCCCAAGGACGGGATAGTACGTCTAATGCGATCAGCGGCGCCCACGTGGTGAGCGCCGCTGATCGCGGCCGGGTGTCAGCTGATTATCACAGCTGACACCCGGCACAATGTGTCAGGGGCGGTCACGGACCGCCCCCGACACGTTAACCCCTTGTACACCGCGATCAAACACGATCGCGGTGTACCGGGAGTTAAAGGGAAGCTTCGGCAGGGAGGGGGCTCCCTCCGTGCTTCCCTGAGCCCCCCACGGCAGCGCAATGTGCAGCGCTGCTGCGGGGGACTCTTTCCCTACAGGCCCCCGGATCCAAGATGGCGACGGGGGCCTTCGGGGGCCTGTAGCGAGCTGACTTCCTCGCTGCCTGCAAAGCGCAGGCATGAGGAAGTCTGCAGAACTGCCTGTGACAGATTGCTGATCTGTCACAGTGATCTGTGATGTGACAGATCAGCGATCTGTCACAGGACAGTGATGTCCCACCTGGAACTATGTAATAAAGTAAAAAAAAAGTGTAAAAATAATTTTTTTTAAAAATCGCTAAATAAATTAGTAAAAAAAAAAAAATATTCCCCAATAAATTCATTTTTTGAAAATAAAAAAAAAATAAATAAATAAAAGTACACATATTTGGTATCGCCGCATCCGTAGCAACCCGCCCTATAAAACTGTCCCATTAGTTAACCCCTTTAGCGAACCCCTTAAAAAACGAAGCAAAAAATAATGATTTATTATCATACCACCGAACAAAAAGTGCAATAACGCGCGATCAAAAAGACGCATATAAATATCCATGGTACCGCTGAAAACATCATCTTGTCCCGCAAAATAAGAGCTGACAAACAGCATCATCCGCAAAAAAATAAAAAAGTTATAGCTCGCAGAATAAAGCGATGCAAAAACAATTATTTTTTATATAAAATTGTTTTCATTGCAAAAAACCGACAAAACATAAAAAAAGACCTAAATGAGGTATCGCTGTAACCGTACCGACGTGAAGAATAAAAGCGCTTTATCAATTTTACTACACGCGGAACGGTGTAAACGCACCCCCCCAAAAGAAATTCATGAAACGCTGGTTTTTGTTCATTCTGCGTCCCAAAAATCGGAATAAAAAGCGATCAAAAAATGTCACGTGCCCAAAAATGGTACCGATAAAAATGTCAACTCGTCCCGCAAAGAATAAGACCTCACATGACTCGGTGGGTCAAAATACGGAAAAATTATAGCTCTCAATATGTGGTGATGCAAAAACTATTTTTACAATAAAAAGCGTCTTTTAGCGTGCGACAGCCGCCAAACATAAAAACCGCCATAAATAGTAAATCAAACCCCCCGTTATCACCCCCTTAGTTAGGGAAAAATAATAAAATTAAAAAAAGTATTTATTTTCATTTTCCCATTAGGGTTAGGGCTAGGGCTCAGATTAGGGTTAGGGGTGTGTTGGGGTTAGGGTTGGAGTTATTATTGGGGGGTTTCCACTGTTTGGGCACATCAGGTGCTCTCCAAATGCAACATGGTGTCTGATCTCAATTCCAGCCAATTCTGCGTTGAAAAAGTCAAATGGTGCTCCTTCCCTTCCAAGCTCTGCCATGTTCCCAAACAATGTTTTACCCCCACATATAGGGTATCAGCATACTCAGGACAAATTGCAAAACAACTTTTGGGGTCCAATTTCTCCTGTTACCCTTAGGAAAATAAAAAATTGGGGGCAAAAATATCATTTTTGTGGAAAAAATTGATTTTTTTTATTTTCACGCCCAGGCGTTCTAAAGCACTTGGGGGTTCAAAGTGCTCACCACACATCTAGATAAGTTCCGTGGGGGGGGTCTAGTTTCCAAAATGGGGTCACTTGTGGGGAGTTTCAATAGTTTAGGTACATCCGGGGCTCTCCAAACGCACATGACACCCGCAGACCAATCCATCAAAGTCTGCATTCCAAAACGTCACTACTTCCCTTCCGAGCCCCGACGTGTGCCCATACAGTAGTTTTCTCCCACATATGAGGTATCAGCGTACTCAGGACAAATTGGACAACAACTTTTGTGGTCCAATTTATCCTGTTACCCTTGGGAAAATAAAAGATGATGCTTGTGGAAAAAATACGATATTTTTATTTTCACGCCCGGTCGTTATAAACTTCTGTGATGCACTGGGGGGTTCAAAGTGCTCACCACACATCTAGATAAGTTCCTTAGGGGGTCTAGTTTCCAAAATGGTGTCATTTATGGGAGGTTTCTACTGTTTTGGTACATCAGGGGCTTTCCAAACGCGACATGGTGTCCGATCTCAATTCCAGCCAAAAACGTCAAATGGCGCTGCTTCCCTTCCGAGCTCTGCCATGCGCCCAAATAGTGGTTTACCCCCACATGTGGGGTATCAGCGCACTCAGGACAAATTGAACAATATCTTTTAGGGTCCTGTTACCCTTGGAAATATAAGAATTGAAGGTGAAAAGATCATTTTTGTGGAAAAAATATGATTTTTTAATTGTACCGCTGTACGTTATAAACTTCTGTGAAGCCCTTGTGGGTTCAAAGTTCTCACCACATATCTAGATAAGTTCCTTGGGGGGTCTAGTTTACAAAATGGGGTCACTTGGTGGGGTTTCCACTGTTTAGGTACATAAGGGGCTCTCCAAACACGACATGGCGTCCGATCTGAATTCCAACCAATTTTGCATTGAAAAAGTCAAATGGCACTCTTTCCCTGTTGAGGTCTGCCATGCGCCGAAACAGTGGTTCCCCCCCACATATCAGGTATCGGCGTACTCAGGACAAATTGCACAATAACTTTTGCAGTCCAATTTCTCCTGTTACCCTTGGTAAATTAAAAAAAATTGAACCTGAAGTATTTTTTTAGTGAAAAAAAGTTAAATGTTCATTTTTTTTTAAATATTCAAAAAATTCCTGTGACGCACCTAAAGGTTTAATAAACTTCTTGAATGTGGTTTTGAGCACCTTAAGGGGTGCAGTTTTTAGAATGGTGTCACTTTTGGGTATTTTCTATCATATAGACCCCTCAAAGTGGCTTCAAATGTGATGTGGTCCGTAAAAATAAAATGGTGTTGCAAAAATGAGAAATCGCTGGTCAACTTTTAATCCTTATAACTTCCTAACAAAAAAAAATTTTGGTTTCAAAATTGTGCTGATGTAAAGTAAACATGTGGGAAATGTTACTTATTCAGTTTTTTGTGTGCTATATCTCTGTGATTTAAGGGCATAAAAATTCAAAGTTGGAAAATTGCGAAATTTTCAAAATATTCGCCAAATTTCCGTTTTTTTCACAAATAAACGCAAGTTATTTGAATGTAATTTTACCACTAACATGAAGTACAATATGTCACGAGGAAACAATGTCAGAATCACCAGTATCCATGGAAGCGTTTCAGAGTTATTACCTCATAAAGGGACAGTGGTCAGAATTTTAAAAAATTGGCCTGTCATTAACGTGCAAACCACCCTTGGGGCTTAAGGGGTTAATGATACCATTTTGGTGCAGATACAATCTTTTGATCGCCCGTTATTGCATTTTAATGCAATGTCGCGGCGACCACAAAAACGTAATTCTGGCATTTTTACTTTTTTCTCGCTACGCCATTTAGCAATCGGGTTACTTCTTTTTTCATTGATAGATCGGGCGATTCTGAATGCAGCGATACAAAATATGTGTATGCTTGTTTTTTTGATTGTTTTATTTTGAATGGGGCGAAAGGTGGGTGATTTGAACGTTTATATTTTTTTATTTTTTTATATTTTTAAAAACATGTTTTTTTTTCACTTTTGGCATGCTTCAATAGCCTCAATGGGAAACTAGAAGCTGCCATAACCCGATCAGCTCTGCTACATACAGACGATGATCAGATTGCTTGCATGTAGCAGAATTACTCACTTGTTATGAGCGCCGACCACTGGGCTCATAGCAATCCGGCACTGACAACCATAGAGGTCTCCAAGAGACCTCTGGTTGTCATGCCAACCAACTGGTGACCCGCGATCTGGTGGGCGGATTTCCAGCACAGTTGCCGGAAGCGTATGTTAAATGTCGCTGTCAGAGTTTGACAGCGGCATTTAATGGGTTAATAGCCGCGGGTGCATCGCGATTCCACCAGCGGCTGTTCCGGGCACATGTCAGCTGTTCAAAACAGAGGGAGTCCGACATCGGCGTAAATTTACGCCCAATGTCGGAAAGGGGTTAACTGTGACTGTCCACCTCACAAAGTGTGTGCTTCACAAACAATTTTTTTTGCCCGTTTTATTAGTCAATAGTGTTGAGCATTCCGATACTGCAAATATCGGGTATCGGCCAATATTCGCGGTATCGGAATTCCGATACTGAGTTCCGATAGTTTTAGCATATCGAATACCGGAATCGGAAGTTCCCATAATGCTATGAGCCAGTTTGATTTGATTCAGCCAATGAGGAATCCTAAGAAGTGTGGGTACATCCTGTTAGGCATGTAGGCATGTTAACTAATGGCATGGCTGTGATTGGCTGCTGAAATGATGTCATGATGCACTATAAAAGCCGCCGCCGCCATTTTGGGTTCACTCTGCTGTGAATTCAGTTAGGGACAGGACGCTGCTCTTCTGACTCTGAGGGACAGTTAGCGATAGCGATTTGCTATATTGTGCTTTACCCAGGCTACTGTAGCAACCCCTGTGTGAAGCTTTCTTTTGCCTTGCAGCGCTGTTCACAGCTGTCTGCAAGGTCTGTGTGTGTGAGTGCAGCTCACGGTGTAGTGCGTTCTGCAGCCACCTCTGGTTGTAGTCCGCTCAGCGTGCGTCACTGCCTCATACATTGTCCTTTTTTTGTTTTATTGCTGCTCATTTTTCATTAATTCTCCTATTAGTGTGCATCCATCCGTATCCATCTACATTGGTTGCAAACACTATATAGGAGTAGATAGCGGAGCCTTTCTGCAGCCTTTCAGTGCTAGTGCACAGTTCTCTGCACTGTAGTGTTCACGGCTGTCTGTGAGGTCTCTGTGTGTGAGTGCAGCTCACGCTGTAGTGTGTTCTGCAGCCACCTCTGGTTGTAGTCTGCTTAGCGTGCGTCACTGCCTCATACATTGTCCTTTTTTGCTGTAGTGCTGCTTATTTTTCCTGAATTTCTCCTATTAGTGTGCTTCCATCCGTATCCAGCTAGATTGGTTGCAAACACTATATAGGAGTAGATAGAGGAGCCTTTTTGCTGGCTTGTGCCCTGCAGCCCCAGCCAGATTAGTATTAGCCTATTTTTTGGAGCCTCATCTATTGCATTGTAGGTTACCTTCCTGCATTGTAATAGCTCCAAAAAGTTTGTGATACTATCGCTTTTACATCTTTGGTCACATCCTTTTTGTTATTTTGAAAAAAAAAAAACGTAAATAAAGTTCACCAAACACTCCACTTTACAGTTGTGTAGGCCACATTAGCTCATATTAAAGTGTAGTCCACACACTTTATAAAATTAGTGTTTCTTATACCTGTTAGCAGCTGTTCAGGAATAAGCACACTAAGCCCTTAGTACTTTTCTGCCTATCTTTATCAGTCTACCAAGATGAAGAAGGCAGGGAGTAAGGCACGTGGTCGTGGGCGTGGAGTTTCAGCAGGGAGAGGACGTGGGGATTCTGTGCCTGCTACGGGCACCAGTGAGTCAGCATCCCCCAGTTTTACCAGGCAACAGTCCTTTATGCGCAGCTTTGTAGGAGCTCGCCGTACCCCACTGCTGCGGGAGGAACAGATTGAAGCCGTTGTCAGATGGATGGCAGCTAACGCATCGACTTCAATTACTTCCACATCCTCTCAGGTCCAGAGCACTGAAGAGCAACCATCTGTCTCTTCACCACCTGCCAAATTGCCCAGGCAGTCAGAGAGCCCTGGACAGGAGCCATCTCATTCTCTACTTCTGTTCTCTGAATCTCTTGGCTTGGAAAGAGGGGGCCAGCCAAGCAGCATTCTAGAATGTGAAGAAGAGGGAGTATGAAGTGATGCGCAACAGCTTTGTCTCTCTGAATCTGAAGAGGCGGGTGGGCCAGTGCCTATGGTCAGCACACCTCAGTACGCATCTGATGATGAGACTCAGGTGCCACTTTCTGGTGCGTACTGTGCTGGCGAGACTACCCAGGAAAAGCAGGTGTTTGAAGAGGGTAGTGTAGATGATGAGGTCCTTGACCCATCATGGCATGAGGAACAGGAAGGTGGTGGGAGCAGCTCTGAGGAAGAGATTCCCCGAACGGCCAAGACAGGAGGGAGAGGGAGGGGGCAGACTTGGTTGCCTGTAGCCTCCACTTCTGCACCCATTAGGAGCATTCCGCTTCCAAAACGGTCGCTCCCAAGACTTGCAGTGCCTGGTCCTTTTTGACACAGTTGCAGATGACATTTGCTTTGTCAAATGCAAGCTGTGTAATCAGAAAGTCAAAAGAGGGAAAAGTGTCAGCAACCTCAATACCACAAATATGTGGAAACATGTGCGGACCAAGCACGTGGTGGAGTTACAAAGACACACTGAAGACGTAGGCCAACCTACAGCACCACCTACCACCTCTTCAGCTCATGTTTTAGCCTCTTCCTCCAGCTCACACACAGCTGGTTCGGCTTCCTCACAGGATCGCCATGGAAGAACCTCTGGCACTGTTGTACAGAGACCCAGTGTCATTACACCCACAGCACCACGTTCCCTGTCATCCTCACACTCCCAGGCCACTCTACAGCCATCAGTAGCACAGGCATGGGAGAAAAGGCAGCCATACTCGGCAAACCATCCCCGAGCACAGGCTCTGAATGCTGGCATTGCAAAACTACTGGCCCTTGAAATGCTCTCATTCAGGCTGGTGGAGACTGACACCTTCCGTAACTTCATGTCATTGGCAGTCCCACAATACAATGTGCCCAGCCACTTTTATTTCAGCAGGCAAGGCATCCCTGCCCTGCAAAAGCATGTGGAGCGAAAAATTAAACATGCGCTACTAAACGCCGTCAGTAGCAAGGTCCACCTGACCACCGATGCGTGGACCCGTAACTATGGACAGGGACGATACCTTTCCCTCACTGCCCATTGGGTAAATGTTGTGGAGCCGGGTACAGATCTTGAGAGTGGCGCTGTACGTGTTCTGCCAACTCCAAGGATTGCAAGAATCCAGTCTGTACACATTGACTTCTCCTCATACTCCAGTTCCTCTGAATCAGTGATGCAGGAGCCGTCACGGTCTACCTCCACATGGATCCGTGAATGCTTACCTGTTACGACCGATATGAGCACAGCCGTGGCCAAACGTCAACAGGCCGTACTGAAATTAATTTCTTTGGGGAATCGAAGCCACACAGCGCAGGAGCTCTGGAATACCATCAAGTGTGGTTTGTGCCAGCGAATCTCCAGCCAGGCTTGGTAGTGTGTGATAATGGCCAAAATCTGGTGGCAGCTCTGGGCCTAGGCAACCTCACTCACATCCCATGTCTGGCACATGTGCTCAACTTGGTTGTGCAGAGTTTTTTGAGGGACTACCCGGATCTTGATGCACTGCTGCACAAGGTCCGCATAGAGTGCGCTCACTTGCATGGCAAGATCGCGCATTGCAGCTCTGCAGTGCCGATTCCGCCTTCCGGAACCTCGCATCATATGTGACCTACCCACCAGGTGGAATTCAACGTTACATATGTTGGAGTGGTTGTGTGAGCAGCAGGCAGCAGTAATGGAGTACCAGCTGCATCAGGCGCAAACAAGTCGCACTGCGCGCCGTTCACACTTCACCACCACTGAGTGGGCCTATATGAAGGACATCTGCCACGTTTTGCGTGCCTTCGATGATTCCACGCGGATGGCGAGTGCAGATGATGCACTAGTCAGCATGACTGTCCCCCTTATCTGCCTGCTTCAAAAAACACTGCAAGCACTAAGGGAGGAGGTTTTGGAAGAGGTGGAGGATGAGGAGTCACAAATGCCATCTGCTTCTGGACAGTCTGCGCAACGTGGTTCCTCACAAAGGCAGGGGACACTTTGTGAGGAGGATGAGGAGGAGTCAATAGAGGAGGAAGACATCTCTCCAGAGGAGGGAGGTACACAATGTTCTAGTAGTCAGTATGTAGAGCGAGGGTGGGGTGATGCAGAGCAGGCAGAGATGACGCCTCAAGCAGGGGACAGCGTTTCTTGGCCAGTTGGGAGTCTGCAGCACATAGTTGATTTCATGCTGCAGTGCCTGAGAAACGACCGCCGCATCGCCCGCATTCTCAACACGGCTGATTATTGGGTGTACAACCTCCTAGATCCTCGCTACCGGGGCAACTTACAAAGCCTCATAACATCGTTGAACCGGGAGCGTAAAATGCGGGAGTACCAAGACACACTGGTGCATTCCATCATGTTCTCCATTCCACCCAAGAGCAGTGCTGCTAGTGCTTTACAAAGCAGCTCTGTGCGTCGAGGCAGTGGAGGAAGCTCTGCACAAAGAGGGAGCAGAGGCAGTGCCTCAGCACAAGGCAAGACCAGTATGGCCCAAATGTGGCAAAGTTTTGTGTGCCCGCCCCAAATGTCTACACCATCATAGACGGCTCCAGTCAGCAGGAGGCAACGTTTCTGTCAAATGGTGACAGATTACATGTCTTGTACTCTCAGTGTACTCCCAGACGGCTTTTCCCTCTTCAAGTTTTGGGTCTCTAAGCTGGATACATGGCCAGAGCTTGGCCAGTATGCATTGGAGGTGCTGGCTTGCCCTGCTGCTAGTGTATTATCGGAACACGTCTTTAGTGCCGCAGGTGGTGTACTAACAGACCGTCGCATGCGACTCTCCTCCGATAACGTTGACCGGCTTACTTTTCTGAAAATGAACAAGGGCTGGATCTCACTGGAATTTGCCAGTCCTCTTCCAGATTAAATAATTGGTTGGCAACAGTATCCAGGTCTCCTGTTGTGTTCATGTTTCTACCACCTGAACTGTAATCCCTGTGCTCCAACACCGCCAGTTGCTGCTCAGAAGTGCCGTCTGCACAGAGAAAAACACTAGCTCCTGTGTTAGTGGGGTTCAGTAACGTCAGCTGCTCCCCTGCTGTGTGTACGGCAATATCTCCTGCTCCCTCCACATTCATCCCAACGTCAGATATTAAACTTGCTCCAATTAGGCCTCAGCCTACACCCTGATTGACCCTGGGCTCCAACACCACCAGTTGTTGCTCAGAAGTGCCGTCTTCACAGAGAAAAACACTAGCTCCTGTGTTAGTGGAGTTCAGTAACACCAGCTGCTCCCCTGCTGTGCGTATGGCAACATCTCCTGCTCCCTCCACATTCATCCCAACATCAGATATTAAACTTGCTCCAAATAGGCCTCCGGCTACACCATGATTGACCCTGTGCTCCAACACCGCCAGTTTTTCCTAAGAAGTGCCATCTGCACAGAGAAAAACACTAGCTCCTGTGTTAGTGGGGTTCAGTAACGCCAGCTGCTCCCCTACTGTGTGTACGGCAACATCTGCTGCTCCCTCCACATTCATCCCAACATCAGATATTAAACTTGCTCCAAATAGGCCTCAGCCTACACCATGATTGACCCTGTGCTCCAACACCGCCAGTTGTTGCTCAGAAGTGCCGTCTGCACAGAGAAAAACACTAGCTCCTGTGTTAGTGGGGTTCAGTAACGCCAGCTGCTCCCCTGCTGTGTGAACGGCAACATCTCCTGCTCCCTCCACATTCATCCCAACATCAGATATTAAACTTGCTCCAAATAGGCCTCAGGCTACACCATGATTGACCCTGTGCTCCAACACCGCCAGTTGTTGCTCAGAAGTGCCTCCATCTTGGTATCCGAGTTCCAGCAATGTCTACTGGTCCTCGGTAGTGCTTTCCAGCACCGTTAGCTGGTCCTCGGCAGTGCCATTGGCTCTTGTTCCTTCTGCTGCCCCTCCGGGTTCCAGCACCGTCAGCTGGTCCTCGGTAGTTCCATTAGCTCTTATAGCTTCTGCTACCCATCCGGGTTCCAGTACCGTCAGCTGGTTCTCGGCAGTGTCTTTGGCTTAGGTGCCTCCTTCTCAGTATCCGAGTTCCAGCAATGTCTTCTGGTCCTTGGTAGTGCTTTCTAGCACAGGTACCGCCTGCTTAGCAACCGGGTTCCAGTACCGTCAGCTGGTCCTCAGTAGTGCCATTAGCTCTTGTTCCTTCTGCTGCCCCTCCGGGTTCCAGCACCGTCAGCTGGTTCTCGGCAGTGCCTTTGGCTTAGGTGCCTCCATCTCGGTATCCAAGTTCCAGCAACGTCTTCTGGTCCTTGGTAGTGCTTTCTAGCACAGGTACCTCCTGCTTAGTAACCGGGTTCCAGTACCGTCAGCTGGTCCTCAGTAGTGCCATTGGCTCTTGTTCCTTCTGCTACCCATCCGGGTTCCAGTTCCGTCAGCTGGTTCTTGGCAGTTCCTCAGCCTTCTTGTACCTTCTGCTACATTTCCAAGTTCAAGCTTTTTGAAATGGTTTTTGGTAATCACTCTGGATCTCCCTGACGACGACCCTGAAGACCACCCCAAAGAAGTCCAAAAAGATGACCCTCAAAAAGATGACCAAGAGGACAAAGAACATAAGACAACCACCAAGATACAGAACAACAAGAGACAGAAGACCAAGAAGCAGAAGAACAAAAAGCAGAAGAACATTAAGCATAAGACTAAAAATCAGAGCAAAAGATATTATCTAAATTATAAGCAGAAGACTAAGCAGTGTATGGGGGTGAGTCCGTTCCTCCTCGTGGTGCACCTGGAAAATGCCTGCTGCTGCAGGCCAAACTGAACGCGGACAAATCCTGTTGTAAATCTTTTGTGACAGGCAGAACGGAATGTGTAATCTTCAAACTTTTATAGATAACAACTACAGGAATGCCAGTCACAAATAAGAATATGATGAAGAAGAAGAATAGGAAGAAGATGAAGAAGTAGAATATGAAGAAGAATAATAGTTAAATAAGAAGAATATGAAGAATGTAAAAAAAAGAATAATTGGAAGAAGGTGAAGAAGAAGAAGATGAATAAGGTGAAGAAGTTGATGAAAACGATGTTGCTGCTGAGGATCATGAAGGAGAAAGTGTGGGAGAGTAAAAAAGAAGGTGAAGAGCATGGAAGTAGTGAAACATACATATCTGACAAAATATAACAAAGGTTAACATAGTCAATATCTTTGTAACTCCGAACGTCTTAAAAAAAAAAAATTATTCCTGCTATTCCATTTGATTGGGCTAAACCTCTATGCCTTTAATGTCTCCTCCACCTCCCCCAATACATTCTACATTATTCTTAGCTGTTTTTCTTCATGTAAAATTAACCTACAAGGAAAGAAAGGGTTTATTTTAATTCCGATATTTCTGTCCCATTGACTTGCATTGGTTTCCGGTATCGGAATCGACGATATCCGATAATTTTTGGGTATCGGTCCGATCCAATCCGATCCGATATTTCAAGATATCGGAAGGTATCTGTCATGATCTGACAGTCTTAAAATGGACAAAGTGAACTTTTTTTACTTTGTAAAGTTCCAAGGTGTCTTGACTGTCCCCGGTGGTGGTTAGTGGTATTGCACTTTAGGTTTTTGTGCACGTAATTATGTATCAGGTGTGACACCCTATAAAGGTGTGCTGGGGGTGTGCAATCACTGCCTGTGATATTGTGAGATTGTGTTCACTCTGAGTTTGAGAGCCTGGTGGAAGGATGGAGCTGGAGAGGAGTCCTGCGCAGCTTAGCCAGGGGGGACGTGTTTCAGCTATGGTGTCTGGACAAAGGGCTGGCATGGCGTGGTGGGGTCGCAGTGATGGTGTCGGCGGGAAGTGTCTGCATGGACTGGTGGAGTGGCGACTATGGAGAGTGGCACTCACCATGTGGGACTTGGCTGCTGAGCTGGACTCAAGCATGCTTGACTTCGTGGCAGAAGCTGGACTCATCTTGGGGACTCTGTTACTAAGCAGCAGCAACTGGTGGTGGACTCTGCTCCAAGGCTGCACTAAGGTGAAGGATCCGGTTATGGTGATGGATCCGGGTGGAGGAGAAGATGCACACAGGTGGTGGGCTCTGTTGCTAGGAGCGTACGCAACAGAGCAAAGCTAAGTGGTGTTTCCCCTGTATTGTCTTCTTTCCTCATGTGTGTTGTTAGTGCAGTGGTGGGATTAGTCTCCGCACCGACCTATTCCCTAGTGAGGGTTTAGGGTCAGGGTGAGCAAGGGTTTTAAGGTACGCGTGCGGCGACAGGTGCGGAGCCTGTATAGGGAACGTAAGGAGTGCAGGGACACTGGCTCAGGGGAGCTTAGGAGGTCTCCACGTCCCCCATTCCCTATCGCAGGGCCCACCATTGTTAAAGTTTCCCAGGTTCCCCCTTTATTATTTAAATTCGCCTTACTGGAGGCGGGGTTTCCAGAATGTTTGTATAACGTGTAATACCTAAATTCGCCAGGTGGAGGCGGCGTATCCACCTGCACGTTTTATTATTTAAATGCGCCCCACTGGAGGCGGTGTATCCAGGGTCACGTGTGTTATGGGTTCGCCTTGCGGTATCCGCTGTGTCCAGAGACACGTGACCGTGACAGTATCGCTCAACAGTCAAATTTGCTATATTTAGATGCCACAGTATTAGAGCGCTCTGCTGCAAGTTCTGACTTTTTGATGTGTACCTACATAGCATTTCTTAATCTGTCATTTTTTTAAAGGAGATTGAAGATTTTAATGCAAAAATATAGAACAAAATGTAAAAAAATGCATGTTGGAAAAAGTTATTTATAGGGTTGCTCAAGTAGTAGTCAACCCTTTTAAAGTCTCGACATTTGATGAATATGGAGTGGCGGCGGAGTTGAGTATATTAAATGTTTTGTCACAATTCCACTCCCTCAATGTGTCTGGGATGCAGTTAGTGACAGTACTTTGACTGACAGCTCAGCTATCTAATCTGGTGCAGGATTGTGCTTAAGCTGTCAGGACTTTGACAGCTCAGCTGTCCAAACTGGTATAGGGACGTGCTGAGCTGTCGGTAATTTGATTGGCAGCTCGACTATCCAATCTGAGACTGTGAGGTTGTGGTCTGGCTTCAGGTGTTCCCTGCCCCAGGTGATTGCCCAGTTACTTAGCTAGGCTGTCAATCCCTGTCCCTGCCAGATGTTCATTCAGCTCTGTGTGGATTGTCTCTTTGTGCCTTGTGTTCTGTTTTTGGATTATTTTGCTGCCTGACCTTGGACGTCATTCTGACCATCCATTTTGCCTGCCCCCTTTGCTCTGATCTACTTCCATCCAGGTAATCTAACCTCGTACCGATACTTGATTATGCCTTTGTCTCTTCCCTTTGTTTATGACGTACCCTCCTGGCTTTTGACCTCGAACTCCTCGACTACCCTGACTCACGGCTTGTCCGCGAGAAGTGATTCAGCATCACAGATTTGTTGCAAATTACACCATTTTATGACAATGTGGGCCACAGATCTCTGGAGTCTCCGTCCTATATGCATGCCCCAATATTACATTTATATCCTTTCCTACCATAACATAGCTTGTTGATGCCATCAAAATGCAATTTCCTTAAATAAATTGATAGAAAATAGCAAGTGGGAGTTGACACCATTAATGAGAACAGTCTATATTGCTTACATTTGATCATTACTATCTACTTCTGTAACTTATTTCTACATTTTGCAAGTCCACACAGTGCCCAATACACAATTGTGGCGCCCCTGAGGGTTCAGTCGCCACAGAGGTACTGCACCTCCTCCTGAGGTGTGGTGCCCCACCATTCAAGTAAGGTGGAGACACCTGACCACACTCCAACACCTGCATCCCACACAACACAGTAGTGTAGCAAAGCACCCTTTGGTGGCTCACTGCTTGGAACACGAAGCGTGCTGGGAGGCGGGTGGAGTTTAGTTGGCACCAAAAGAGTGGGAAGAGTTTAGGATTAAGTCAGTCTTACAGAGTCAGTGGAAGAGTGAAGATCCCCCGAGTGGGATAGTTGAAGGAAGTGCTGCCGCCGACCTCAGTGACCTGGGTCCGCTGGCACAGGAAAGGAGCATTGATGGGAAGCCTGACTCTCTCCATAAGGAAGAAGGATTAGTACGGAACGTAAGGAGAGGAGGACTAAGGATTAGGGCTATAGCAGAACCCTTCCCAAGTTCAAAGCGCAAGGCCGGGGCCCGGTCCCC
Source organism: Dendrobates tinctorius (assembly GCF_039654945.1). Classification (NCBI taxonomy): domain Eukaryota; kingdom Metazoa; phylum Chordata; class Amphibia; order Anura; family Dendrobatidae; genus Dendrobates; species Dendrobates tinctorius. Next base: position 26,107,301 of record NW_027361810.1, on the reverse strand, counting down.
AAGGTTGTATGGATACTAATGGTCCTGCGACAGACACCGGAGGAATAGAAGTTGTCACCACTTTATTCCCACACAAGACTTGGGGCACAATAGCAACGTGAGTGAGCCGGAACTAGGTAGTAAGGAGTCCCCGAAGCAGGCTACAGCTGTCTGCCGTACAAGTAGAGTTCATAGGAACATCTGACAGGAGGAACTCCAGTGTAACTCAGTAAACTCAGTACTGTGAGTACTTCACTATAGGCGCAATAGGGAGACGTTCAGAAAAGGCACATATGTTGGCGGAGTGTTGGAACGGAGTACTTCAGCTTGCCTGGAAGTTGACTGAGCCCCTGACCCGGAGGACATGGCACGGATGCGGGCACCTGTATGCACAACAGACTGTGAGTAAAGCTTTGAAACTACAAGTCCCTGGTGTCCTCCGCTTATTCCTGTGCCAACCCACTCGGCACTGCTACATCTCTGTGCCTAATACTACACCGTCCACGTCTCCCCTCACCGTCACTTCATCTACACTGCCCTGGGACTACAGCCCTGCCTGTGGAGGGCTGCACCATCATTGCTGCACCACACCATCTGTCCCAGAGGATCTGTCTGCAGCGTCGGCTTAACATCTTCATTGCCGAACACCACAGGTGGCGTCACGAATCATTCACTAATAAACTTTATTCCATCACTTCATCACTTTTACATGGGCGCCCAGGGCCACGGACCGGGTCACCGCTGCTGTGACATTCCCCTCTGAGAGACTGGCCCGGTACCGAGTACCCCACGGCCCTGGGAGGGTGACCCACAATCATCCTCAGACGATGTAAGCACGGGCATCTTGGTAAACAATTTCTGACTTCCTTCGAAATAAATGACTGTCTCCCCAAAGAAAAGAAGTAGCGGACTGACAATATTAAGCGCGTGAAAATCGAAATCTTGCTTAATTTGTCTGCAAACCTGTGCAGTGTCAGCAGGGAGTCTTTTTCTGCAACACACGGTTTACGGATGTTCACGGATGTGATAGATCGCATATTCCCACCACAAGCTGTGTTTAAATTACCTTCTTGCTGCCTCCCTTCTAGGGACATTTCAGCATTTTCTACACAGTGAATTCTTTAAAGGTCATAAAAAAACAAGTACGATTGCGGCGGATCATGAGCGCACCAAGATCTCTTAAATAAGGACAGTATTTGCTGTGCAAACAATGATATTAATATTGTCTTCATGTGCATGGCATTTCTATAACCTTCTACTAATACAGCAATAGCAAGCAAGGCAGAATGACAGACGTACTCTATGTATAATGGAACTGCCACCTAGGTCCACTTGATTCACAGTTTTTCATTTTTTTTATATTTAGAGCGGAGTGGCAGTGTTTCCGAAAAAAATGTAGACTTTTGTATTTATTTTTAAATGATGGGCATTTCCTTTACATTTAAAAGGGAATTTATTGTTTCCCGCTCCTGATTTAAGCTTTAAAAATTACCAACTGTTTCAGGTTACTCTTCAAAATAAGTTGTTGATGTGGGTATTAGGATGTTCTGCAGCAGCTGAGATGAGTATTTTGTTGTTCTGCAGCAGCTGAGATAAGTATTATGATGTTCTGCAGCAGCAGCTAAGATGGGTATTATAATGTTCTGCAGCAGCTGAGATGAGTATTATGATGTACTGCAGCAGCTAAGATGGGTATTATAATGTTCTGCAGCAGCTGAGATGAGTATTATGTTGTTCTGCAGCAGCTGAGATGACTATTATGTTGTTCTGCAGCAGCTGAGATGACTATTATGTTGTTCTGCAGCAGCTGAGATGAGTATTATGATGTACTGCAGCAGCTGAGATGAGTATTATGTTGTTCTGCAGCAGCTGAGATGAGTATTATGATGTTCTGCAGCAGCTGAGATGACTATTATGTTGTTCTGCAGCAGCTGAGATGAGTATTATGATGTACTGCAGCAGCTGAGATGAGTATTATAATGTACTGCAGCAGCTGAGATGAGTATTATGATATTCTGCAGCAGCTGAGATGACTATTATGTTGTTCTGCAGCAGCTGAGATGAGTATTATGATGTACTGCAGCAGCTGAGATGAGTATTATGATGTACTGCAGCAGCTGAGATGAGTATTATAATGTTCTGCAGCAGCTGAGATGAGTATTATGTTGTTCTGCAGCAGCTGAGATGAGTATTATGATGTACTGCAGCAGCTGTGGTGCATATCATGATGTTCTGCAGCAGCTGATATGAGTATTATGTTGTTCTGCATCAGCTGAGGTGGGTGTCATGATGTTTTGCAGCAGCTGAAATGAGTATTAGATATTCTGCAGCAGCTGAGATGAGTATTATGATGTTCTGCAGCAGCTGAGATGAGTATTATGTTGTTCTGCAGCAGCTGAGATGAGTATTATGATGTTCTGCAGCAGCTGAGATGAGTATTATGTTGTTCTGCAGCAGCTGAGATGAGTATTATGATATTCTGCAGCAGCTGAGTATGATAATGTTCTGCAGCAGCTGAGATGAGTATTATGTTGTTCTGCAGCAGCTGAGATGAGTATTATGATATTCTGCAGCAGCTGAGATGAGTATTATGTTGTTCTGCAGCAGCTGAGATGAGTATTATGATGTTCTGCAGCAGCTGTGGTGCATATCATGATGTTCTGCAGTAGCTGAGATGACTATTATGTTGTTCTGCAGCAGCTGAGATGAGTATTATGATGTACTGCAGCAGCTGAGATGAGTATTATAATGTTCTGCAGCAGCTGAGATGAGTATTATGATGTTCTGCAGCAGCAACTAAGATGGGTATTATAATGTTCTGCAGCAGCTGAAATGAGTATTATGTTGTTCTGCAGCAGCTGAGATGAGTATTATGATGTACTGCAGCAGCTGAGATGAGTATTATGATGTACTGCAGCAGCTGAGATGAGTATTATGATGTACTGCAGCAGCTGAGATGACTATTATGTTGTTCTGCAGCAGCTGAGATGAGTATTATGATGTACTGCAGCAGCTGAGATGAGTATTATGATGTACTGCAGCAGCTGAGATGAGTATTATAATGTTCTGCAGCAGCTGAGATGACTATTATGTTGTTCTGCAGCAGCTGAGATGAGTATTATGATGTTCTGCAGTAGCTGAGATGAGTATTATGATATTCTGCAGCAGCTGAGATGACTATTATGTTGTTCTGCAGCAGCTGAGATGAGTATTATGATGTACTGCAGCAGCTGAGATGAGTATTATGATGTACTGCAGCAGCTGAGATGAATATTATGATGTACTGCAGCAGCTGAGATGACTATTATGTTGTTCTGCAGCAGCTGAGATGAGTATTATGATGTACTGCAGCAGCTGAGATGAGTATTATGATGTACTGCAGCAGCTGAGATGAGTATTATGTTGTTGTGCAGAAGCTGAGATGAGTATAAGGCCTGTTTCACACTTCCGTTTTTGTGTCCGCCAAACGGATCCGTTTCCGTTTTTTTAAAAACGGATCCGTTTTTTTGACGGATCCGCGGTAACCACTAATGGAAGTCTATGGGACAAAAAAAACGGATCCTGCAAAAAATGGCGGATCCGTTTTTTTACGGAAACCAACGGATTTTGACGGATTTGAAAAAACGGAAGTGTGAAACAGGCCTTAGGCCGGGGTCACACTGGCGAGGAATACGGCCAAGTGAGAGGCGCTAAAAGCCCGCATTACACACGGACAAATGATTCTCTATGGGTTTGCTCCCATCAGCCGTATATTTTTCTTCCGTATTCTATGGTCCGTGCCAATCGCAGCATGCTGCGATTGTCAGCGTACTACGGCCGTAGTACGCCAATGCAAGTCTATGGGTGCGCAAAAAATACGGATTACACACGGACCACACATGTGACTTGCGAGAAATACGCACCCGGTGTCTTTTAGCAAAGCCGGCAATTCAGTGCGCGATACAGTAAACTCACACTGACAGGTTTAATAAAGAAAGAAAAGATATAGACACATAGAATATATATATATAGATATATGCATTCTATGTGTCTATATCTATTCTTTGGTTTGTGTTATTAAACCTGTCATAGGGCTCCATTATATGTCCATTTTGCAAGCCTGCGAGAAAATCTCGGCATACGGATGCCATACGGATTACATACGGATGCTGACATGCGCAAAATACGCGACCACACCTTGATTACGAATGACATACGGAGCACTGTTTAGGGGTCTGTCATCCGTATTACGCATGTAAAATACTGACCGTATTTTGCATCGGTTAGTGTGACCCCGGCCTTAGGGTGAGTGCACAAGTTGAGAATTCTGCTGCGGATTTTTCCGCGCGGATTTGCCTAAATCCGCAGGTCAAAAGACCTGCGTTTTATCTGCGGATTAGCCTGCGGTTTTCCCCTGCGGTTTGACACCTGTACAATGGAGCAGATGTGAAACCGCTGCAGATTCCGCACAAAGAATTGACATGCTGCGGATTGAAAACCGCATGTGCACAGCGTTTTTTATTTTCCATTGAATATAAAGGTACTGTACAACGCAGCAGAAACTGCTGCAGATCCGCAGGGCCAAAAACGCTTGGGATCCGCAGCAGAATCCGCAACGTGTGCACACACCCTTATGTTGTTCTGCAGCAGATGAGATGAGTATTATAATGTTCTGCAGCAGCTCAGGTGTGTTTTATGATGTGTCTATACATGAAAAACAACTCTATTTCTTGCCAATATTTGACTAAGGCTATGTTCACACACATCGTTTTTTGCAGTATTTTTTTCTGCAGCCAAAACTTGCTTTCGCGGCAGTAAAAATGCAGGTTTTGCTATGTTTTAGCTGCGTTTTTTTGTGGGAAATACATATGTGATTTGTCTACAATACATGTCTAATAAAGTTACTTTTATTCACCAAAAATGCAGAAAAACAGCAGAAAACCCTTTTTTGCAGAATTTTTACACTTTCTCATTACTTTCTTTGGGTGAAAAAATGCTGCATGTGAACACACACTTACATTCCCCAATTTTAACCAGTTTTTGTCTCTGCAGACTCTATTTCTTTTTTTTTTTTTTTTTTTTTTACTATTTCTGAGTTAGTGGGTAGAGACCAGCTCCTAAAATGTTTTTCATATGCAGCAAACATCAATATGAGGGGTTCCTGCTCTCCTGTTTCTATATAGCACAAGTTCAGAAACAGCAGCAGCAGCAGCATGGAGGACATTATACAGCAGTACTGAACAGTGTACCTGTGAAGCCAGCTCTAACTGAGAAAAAAACAATTACTAGAAAAGAGAATCAAGAGTCTGTTTGTTTATGTGCCTCTTTCTCTTACTGGAAGGGAGAAGAAGTGGCTTATAAGTGGAAAAAGCATAGTAGGACACTGGACATTGTGGGAGTGGGTGAAGATGAGTAGATTCTTTTTTTAATGTTTGTGGGAGAAAAGTCTCAAAACAGAGACATTATTATATTGAAATGTCCCAGGATGGGGGGACATTATAACAGGATGGGAGACATGCTTTATATTACTGCCAGGGTCCCAGGATGGGCGACATATATTACTCGAAGGTGCTCAGGATGGGGGATATTATGCCAGGAAGGGGCCCAGTACGGAGGATATTATACCAGGAAAGGGAGACATTCTACCTGGAACGGGAGACATTATACCAGGAAAGGGTCCAGGATGGATCACATTATACCAAAAAAGGGAGATATTATACCAAGAAGGGCCCCAGGATGGAGGATATTATACCAGGAAAGGGAGACATTATGCCAGGAAGGGGTTCAGGATGGACGACATTATACCAAGAAAGAGAAACATTATGCCAGGAAAGGGAGACATTATACCAGGAAGGGGTCCAGGATGGAGGATATTATACCAGGAAAGGGAGATATTATGCCAGGAAGGGGTCCAGGATGGATGACATTATACCAAGAAAGAGAAACATTATGCCAGGAAATGGAGACATTATACTAAGAAGGGGCCCAGGATGGAGGATATTATACCAGGAAATGGAGACATTATACCAGGAAGGGGTCCAGGATGGAAGACATTATAATAAGAAAGGGAGACATTATACCAGGATAGGGTCCAGGATGGAGGAGATTATACCAGGAAAAGGAGACATATCAGGAAAGGGTCCAGGATGGAGGAGATTTTACCAGGAAAGGAAGACATTATGACAGGAAGGGGTCCAGGATGGATAACATTATATCAAGAAAGAGAGACATTATATCAGGAAGGGGTCCAGGATGGAGGACAGTATACAAGGAAAGGGAGACATTATACCAGGAAGGGGCCCAGGATGGAACAAATTATACCAAGAAAGGGAGACATTATACCAAGAAGGGGTCCAGGATGGAGGACATTATACCAAGAAAGGGATACATTATACCAGGAAGGGGCCCTGGATGGAACAAATTATACCAAGAAAGGGACACATTTTATCAGGAAGGTGTCCAGGATAGAGGACATTATACCAGGAAAGGGAGACCTTATACCAGGAAGGGGCCCAGGATGGAACACATTATACCAAGAAAGGGAGACATTATACCAAGAAGGGGCCCAGGATGGAGGATATTATACCAGGAAACGGAGACATTATACCAGGAAGGGGTCCAGGATGGAAGACATTATAATAAGAAAGGGAGACATTATACCAGGAAAGGGAGACAATATACCAGGAAAGGGTCCAGGATGGAGGAGATTATACCAGGAAACGGAGACATTATACGTGGAACGGGAGACATTATACCAGGAAGGGGTCCGGGATGGAGGAGATTATACCAGGAAACAGAGACATTATACCTGGTACGGGAGACATTATACCAGGAAGGGGTCCGGGATGGAGGAGATTATACCAGGAAAAGGAGACATTACACTAAATTTTCCACCGGGGCCAATTGGACTCTAGTTACGCCACTGATTACAAAGATTCTCATATTGACTTGTACTATTGATTTATGAAAAGTTTGTTAAAATGACAATGACCATTTAAAAAATTAACAATTAAATTCATTATTCATCATGTGATATAAAATCATCCAAAGCAGGTATCAACACACAAGGTAAACACATCATATACAATATTAAATGTAAGCATAGAGTAACAATCATGTAAAAGTCACACACAGGCATCCTGTATAATCAGTTTTTGTAGACTTGATGGCAGTTCAGAGCCTCGCACAACGATTCCCCAGAGTCGCGGGTGCAGCAGCTGAGCCCTCCATGGCGCTGAAATCTCCAATATAAGCTACGCTGACTCTGTAATAGGAGGAATTGTACATCAAGCTAACAGTGCTTTGTTTGATAGCCCAACCATGGCTGCACATTTACAGTTCCAAAAAAAGTATTCTGCTTTTTTTTCTCCCATCCAAAATAGCATTTCCATTTTGATTAGCAAAGAAAATCATAAAAACTCATATACAAAAAAACTTACATCTATTCCCGGATCCAACATTCTACTGAATTTATTCCAAGCAAGAAAACGGAATATAGACTTGTCACATAAAGATTGCAAAGAAATTGAGCAAATAAAATCTAGAAATATCATCTATATTTATTATTAACAGAAAAACTAATAATAGAGATGAAATACACGATCATTTTCCCAACCCGTAAATTATCAAAATGTGAGAAGACACCATGGAGAAAGATTATCATATACAGTCATATGTTAAAGTTTGGGCACTCCTATTAATGTTAACCTTTTTTCTTTATAACAATTTTGGTTTTTGCATCAGCTATTTCAGTTTCATATATCTAATAACTGATGGACTCAGTTATATTTCTGGATTCAAATGAGGTTTATTGTTCTAACAGAAAATGTGCAATCTGCATTTAAACAAAATTTGACCAGTGCAAAAGTATGGGCACCTCAACATAAAAGTGACATTAATATTTCGTAGATCCTCCTTTTGCAAAAATAACAGCCTCTAGTCGCTTCCTGTAGCTATTAATGAGTTCCTGGATCCTGGATGAAGGTATTTGTGACCATTCCTGTTTACAAAACAATTCCAGTTCAGTTAAGTTTGATGGTCGCCGAGCATGGACAGCCCGCTTCAAATCATCCCACAGATGTTCAATGATATTCAGGTCTGGGGACTGGGATGGCCATTCCAGAACATTGCAATTGTTCCTCTGCATGAATGCCTGAGTAGATTTGGAGAGGTGTTTTGGATCATTGTCTTGCTGAAATATCCATCCCCTTTGTAACTTCAACTTCGTCACTGATTCTTGCACATTATTGTCAAGAATCTGCTGATACTGAGTTGAATCTATGCGACCCTCCACTTTAACAAGATTCCCGGTGCCGGCATTGGCCACACAGCCCCAAAGCATGATGGAACCTCCACCAAATTTTACTGTGGGTAGCAAGTGTTTTTCTTGGAATGCTGTGTTTTTTAGCCTCCATGCATAACGCCTTTTTGTATGACCAAACAACTCAATCTTTGTTTCATCAGTCCACAGGACCTTCTTCCAAAATGTAACTGGCTTGTCCAAATGTGCTTTTGCATACCTCAGGCGACTCTGTTTGTGGCGTGCTTGCAGAAACGGCTTCTTTCGCATCACTCTCCCATACAGCTTCTCCTTGTGCAAAGTGCGCTGTATTGTTGACCAATGCACAGTGACACCATCTGCAGCAAGATGATGCTGCAGGTCTTTGGAGGTGGTCTGTGGATTGTCCTTGACTGTTCTCACCATTCTTCTTCTCTGTCTTTCTGATATTTTTCTTGGCCTGCCACTTCTGGGCTTAACAAGAACTGTACCTGTGTTCTTCCATTTCCTTACTATGTTCCTCACAGTGGAAACTGACAGGTTAAATCTCTAAGACAACTTTTTGTATCCTTCCCCTGAAAAGCTATGTTGAATAATCTTTGTTTTCAGATCATTTGAGAGTTGTTTTGAGGAGCCCATGATGCCACTCTTCATAGGAGACTCAAATAGGAGAACTACTTGCAAGTGGCCACCTTAAATACCTTTTCTCATGATTTGATACACCTGGCTATGAAGTTCAAAGCTCAATGAGGTTACAAAACCAATTTAGTGCTTCAGGAAGTCAGTAAAAAGTAGTTAGGAGTGTTCAAATCAAGAAAAATGATAAGGGTGCCCATACTTTTGCACCGGTCATATTTTGTTTAAATGCAGATTGCACATTTTCTGTTAGTACAATAAACCTCATTTGAATCCAGAAATATAACTGAGTCCATCAGTTATTAGATATATGAAACTGAAATAGCTGTTGAAAAAACCACAATTGTTATAAAGAAAAAAGGTTAACATTACTAGGGGTGCCCAAACTTTAACATATGACTGTAATATAAATCTGCAAGTCATAAAATTACTACGTTATAGCATAAAATGCACAACACATCGTAATATACATGTCTCAGCTGCTACAGAACCTCTTTCGTAAGAGTAAGGGGAAACTTCTATCAATGAGTGATTATTTTCATAATGGAAGGTCTGTGTAATCTGATGTATCTATTATGATGTTCCGCAGCAGCTGAGCTGTGTATTATGAGTTTCTGCAGCAGCTAAGATGGGTTTAATGAAATTCTGCAGCATCTGAGGTGTGTTATGAGTTCTGCTGCAGCTGATTTGTGTATCGTGAGGTTCTGTAGCAGCTGAGACGTGTATGATGATGTTCTGCGGCAGCTCAGATGTGTATTATAATGTTCTGCTGCAGTTAAGGAGTATGAGTGTGATGTCCCGCACTAGCTGAAATATGTATCATGATGTTCTGCAGCAGCTGAAGTGCATATCATGAGGTTCTGCAGCAGGTGAATTGTGTATCATAATGTTCTGCAGCAGCTGAGGTGTGCATCATGATGTTCTGCAGAGGATGAGTTGTGTATCATGATGTTCTGCACCAGCTACAGTGCATATTATGAGGTTCTGCAGCAGCTGAGTTCTGTATTCTTATGTTCAGAAATAGATATGTATTATGAGGTTCTGCAGCAGCTGACACGTGTATTGTGAGTGGTAGGAAGATACAAGCAGTTGCCTATGCACAGCACTGCTGCTCATCTCTGTATTACTGCCATCTCTGTATCACTGCCATGTGCTGACACCAGAATGTGATATTTATATAATTATTATCTTGGTAATGTAAATATTTACTGTAGGGATTCTACTCGCTTAGGTGCGACGGGAGACAGTCAGGAGGCAGGTTCCCTTAAAGTTCATGCGGTTTATTACGTCATAAACCAAACAGCACGTCACCAAAATAAACAACCATCAGTTCAGGAGACAAAGTAACATCACATGTCCTTTCCTTCAGGCTCAGTCCGTGAGCCTCAGCGCACACAGGAGGTGTATACCCCCTCATATACAGCTCCCTGGTTCAGGAACAGGTCACATTATAAGGGTGTAGCCACACCCACGAACCCAGCAGCTGACTGGTCATATGACTGTGACCTCACCACAGGTCCTTCAAAACAATAATACAGCAATATTTGTTATGCCTTACATTATGGAGACAAGCCATTTATGAGACACATCTCCCATCGACTACACGACCCTTAGCCCTGCCACATACCTCCCCCCTCTGCCTAAAGCCGTGGGGCTTGGCACTTTCACCTACCAGGCAAGGGATTCTGGAGAGGGCATCGGCATTCCCATGTAGCTTCCCGGCCCTATGCTCTACATGGAAGCTGAAGTCTTGTAGGGCTAAGAACCAGCGGGTGACCCTAGCATTCTTACCCTTTGTTTCCCTCATCCACCTGAGTGGGGCATGGTCGGATATTAATCTAAACTTCCGTCCCACCAGGTAGTACCGTAATGTATCCACTGCCCATTTTATGGCCAAACACTCCTTCTCTACAACTGAGTATTTTTTCTCACAAGAAGACAACTTCCTACTCAAGTAGAGAACAGGATGCTCCTCCCCACGTATCTCTTGGGAAAGGACTGCTCCTACCCTGACATCTGAGGCATCTGTCTGGAGGACAAATTCACGTTTAAAGTCTGGGGCCACCAAAACGGGTTGCTTACATAAAGCTCCTTTCATTTCTTGGAAGGCTGACTCCACCTCTTCGGACCAACTGACCATTACTGACTTTGTCCCCTTAAGCAGGTGAGTTAGAGGTGCAGCCACTGTGGCGAAGTTTGGGATGAACCTCCTGTAATATCCTACGATCCCCAGGAAGGCTTTAACTTGCTTCCTTGACAGAGGCCTCGACCATGTTTGAATTGCCTCCACTTTATTGATTTGGAGTTTGATCTCGCCACGCCCCACTACATATCCGAGGTACTTGGCTTCTTCTCTACCCAAGGCACACTTCTTCGGGTTGATTGTAAACCCCGCCTCCCTTAGCGCATCAAACACTGCTTGAACCTTTTCCATGTGAGTTTCCCAGTCCGGGATAAAGATGACGATATCATCCAGGTATTCGGCAGTGTATAGCTTATGAGGCACAAGGATTCTATCCATTGCCCTCTGGAAGGTTGCCGGAGCTCCCTGCAGGCCAAACGGCATCCGGACATACTGGAAGCACCCGTCTGGTGTGGAGAATGCCGTCTTCTCCTTGGCTTCCTGTGCCATGGGGATCTGCCAGTATCCTTTTGTCAGATCCAAAGTGGTTATGTACCTGGCAGGTCCAAGTCTCTCGATGAGCTCATCAACGCGTGGCATGGGATAAGCGTCGAACTTGGAGACCTCATTCAGCTTCCGGTAATCGTTGCAGAACCTCCATTCACCATCAGGTTTTGGGACCAGGACAATTGGGCTCGACCAGCCGCTCTTGGATTCCTCAATGACCCCCAGTTTCAACATACGCTGCACCTCCTTGGAGATTACCTCTCGCCGGGCCTCAGGAATACGATACGGTTTCCGTTCACCCGCACATGTGGCTCAGTCAGAACTTCATGCTCCACCACCTTCGTGCACCCCGGAAATTCTGAGAAGAGCTCCCTGTTTTTCTGGAGTAACTCCCGGCACTGCTGTTTCTGGGCCTTTGATAGCGTCTCCGCTATGGTAACTGCTCCAACCTCGCCTTCTAGGTTGCCCAGCAAGCACGGAGTTACCGCTGGCTCTCTATCTTGCCACGGCTTGATGAGGTTGACATGGTAAACCTGGTATGGCTTCCGTCTTCCGGGTTGGTGGATCTTGTAGTTTACGTCTCCCAGCTTGTCCACCACCTCATATGGCCCTTGCCACTTGGCCAAGAACTTACTCTCCACCGTCGGGATTAGCACGAGAACTCGGTCTCCCGGATTGAACTGCCTCACTCTGGCTGACCTGTTGTAGACCCTGGCCTGAGCCTCTTGTGCCTGGCGGAGAAGTTCTTTAACAATGGGCATCACCTTCGCAACCCTCTGCTGCATCAGTGCCACATGCTCAATGACGCCTCTGTGGGGCGTGACTTCGGCTTCCCAGGTTTCCTTGGCTATATCTAGGAGATCTTGCGGATGCCGGCCGTACAGAAGCTCGAAGGGTAAGAACCCCGTGGAGGCCTGGGGAACTTCACGGATAGAAAACAGTAAATATGGTAAGAGACAATCCCAGTCTCTACCATCTTTCTCTATGACTTTTGTCAGCATGCTCTTCAGTGTCTTGTTAAACCTCTCAACAAGGCCATCTGACTGCGGATGGTACACTGAAGTCCTCAACTGGGAGATTTGCAAGACTCTGCACAATTCCCTCATCACCTTGCTCATAAAAGGCGTCCCCTGGTCGGTCAGGATCTCCTTCGGCAAACCCGTCCGGGAAAACACATGGACCAGCTTGCGGGCTATACTCTTCGTGGAGGAGTTTCTCAGGGGAATGGCCTCAGGATAGCGTGTGGCATAGTCCAGGATGACTAATATATACTGATGGCCCCGAGCTGATTTAACTAAGGGACCGACCAAGTCCATGGCAATTCTCTCAAATGGCACCTCAATAATGGACAGTGGCACAAGAGGGTTCTGAAAATGAGACGTGGGGGCAGTTAACTGACATGTCGGGCAGGACCTGCAATAGTTTGCTATTTCCCGGTGACACCCAGGCCAATAGAATCTCTGTACAATCCGTTCCCACGTTTTTTCCACCTCCAGGTGTCCCCCAAGATGTGTGAATGGGCCATGTCCAACACTTTCCGCCTATAGGGGCCTGGTACTATTAACTGCTCTACCACCTCCTCCCTTATTTTCGTGACCCGGTACAACAATTCCCCACTCAACATAAAATAGGGAAATCTTGTGTCTGCTCCCGGCTCTTGTGCAAACCCATTAATGACGGTGACATTGTTAAAGGCTTCCCTCAGCGTGGGGTCCCTATGTTGGGCAGTCCCAAAATTCTCCCCGGCCACCCCTAACTCCGGGATGTCAGGTACAGGGGACCCTTCCTCTTCATCCCCAAAAAGGACACATAAAGGAAACCCATCTGCCTCTGGTGGTGGCGATACCTCATTGGGGTGGATTGGTTCCCTGCTCTTGCTAGCACACTCAGAACCCTTCCCCCACAGATCCCAAAACAGACAGAAATCCCGGCCAATAATTATAGGATGCAACAAATCTCGAACAATGCCAACTTCATGCGAATCGGTGCCATGCGCCGTTTCAATGTTCACCCCGGCCATAGGGTAGTCCTTTGCATTGCCATGTATGCACCGAACACCAATCTTTTTACCCGGGAGTATGGTAAGAGGAAAACTGGCCCTCACAAGGGTCACCAAGCTCCCGGAGTCTAGAAGCGCCATTGCGGCTCGCCCGTTCACCTTCACGGGACACGCTTGTGGCCCCTCGTTAGGTGGCGAATTCACACTGGAAGCTGGATATGTGTGGCGCCCCCAGGAGTATGGCTGCCACAGTGGCTTTGCCTTCCTCCAGGGTGGGTAATGCCAGGCTTCGAGGCAATGACGGGTTTCTCTCGCAGTCAATCTATGCATGCAACACAGTTCCACTCCAGGTCAGCAGGGGGAGCTCTGAACCGGAATTCAGGGGAGGAGTGCTCTCTGAGGGCCAAGAGGAAGGAGTGAGTATTTAGTCTGCGGAGGGTGAAGTGTGCAGACGTGAGGAAGGAGCGCTGAGATAGAGCTGAAAGGAAGAGCTCGTCTCCCGCAAGAGCGCATGAACTGGAGCCTGGTCTCCACGGTTGTACGGACACTGATGGTCCGACAGCAGACACCAGAGGAGTAGAAGGCTGTAAATGCAATGCTCCCATCTAAGACTTGAGGGCACAACAGCAACACTGATAGTGAGCCGGGACTTAGGAGTGAGAAGTCCCTGGAACAGGCTACAGCTTACACTTCAGTGTAACTCGGTACTGGAGATCCCTCAAATAAGCGCTAGGAAGGAGACTGCACAGCCCATCTGCTGAGAGAGAATCCCTGAGTTGTTTCCAGGCTAGCCTGCTCCGGTACCATCTGTACTCAGGACCCTGGACTGCATTCATCAAGTAAAGGTACAGAAACTGCACCCCGCTGTGTCTTTGTCTGTTTCCTACCCTGCCGGCACCGCTACATCCCCGTGCCAGCCACATCTACACTGCCCTGGGACTATAGCTTCACCTGTGGGGAGCTTTTACATCTTTGCTGCACCATACCATCAGTCCCAGCGGATCTGCATGCAGCTTCGGCTTAACACCTCCCTTGCCGAACACCACATATGGCGTCACAAACTATTCCATTAACTACATTCCACCATTTCCATCCCCCCATGGTAACAGAGCAGGCTAGCCTGTAAGCAGCTCAGGATTCTCTCTCAGCAGAAGGGCTGTGCAGTCTCCTTCCTAGCGCCTATTTGGATGAAGTACTCCTAGTACTGAGTTACACTGAAGTTCCTCTCAATTCTCTTCTACTCTCTCTCTCCTCGTATGGCAGACAGTTGTAGCCGCTATTCCTCTCTTGGCTCACTCCGTGCTGTTGTGCCTTCGAGTCTTAGATGGGGGTAAGGCATCTACAGCCTCCTACTCCTCTGGTATCTGTTGCAGGACCGTTAGTATCCGTACAACCATGGAGACCAGGCTCCAGTTCATGCGCTCTCACTGTGAGGGAGCTCTCCTTCCTTAGCTCAACCTCCAGCTGCTCTCCACACGTCTGCACACGTGGACCTCATCACACTAACTGACCACTCCTTCCTCTTTGCCCTCAGAGAGCACTCCTCACTTCAATTCCGGTTCAGAGTCCCCCCTGCTGGCCTGGAGTGGAACTGTGTTGCATGCATAGATTGACTGCGAGAGAGACCCATCATTGCCTCCAAGCCTGGCATTACCCTCCCCTGGAGGAAGGCAAGGTCAGTGCGGCGACCATACTCCTGGGGGCGCCACATATGCGTAGTATGAACTACGGCGTCCCATGCTGCAGTCCATCTGCTCGGTGGTCTGGGAACAACGGGCAGCTATATGTCCAGGCCCGTGGCACTTCCAGCAAATAATATCACCCGTGGGGAACTTGGGCACCGCCTCCCCCGCCCCTTTTGACCTTTGACGTGCCACCCCTTTTTGGGACTCTGCCCCCTGCTGGGACCCCCAATAGGGAATGGACTGCTTCCCCAAGGAACCTTCCATCCCTTGGTATCTCTCGACCAGCCCAACCAGTTCATCAGCATTTTGGGGATCACCCTGGGCAACCCAAGTCTGTAGGGGTCTCGGCAGAGAATGCACAAACCGATCCATGACCACTCGCTCTACCATCTGTGCCGGGGAAGACGACTCTGGCTGCAGCCATTTCTGGACCAGGTGCAACAGGTTGAACATTTGGGAGTATGGCGGTTTGTCCCGGTGATAGGCCTAGCGATGAACTCGCTGTGCCCTGGTAGTCATTGTTACCCCCAAGCGTGCGAGAATTTCCGCTTTTAATTTGGGATACTCTCTGGCGTCTTGTACAGTCAGATCAAAGTATGCCTTCTGGGGCTCCCCCGTTAGGTATGGGGCAAGTACCTCTGCCGACCACTCTGGCTGAAGTTTTTCCCTCTCAGCCACCCTCTCAAACACCGTCAGGAAGGCCTCCACATCATCCTCAGGGGTCATTATTTGCAATGCGCGTCTTACCGCCTTCGTGACATGGGTGGCATCAGCCGGACCTGGGGTTGGGGCGCTCATCCTGCCCTCCTGGATGGCGGTTGCCAGAAGCTACATCAGCTGCCGTTGCTCTGTTGTAGCTGCTGTAAGAACAGCCTGTTGGCCTCCTGTTGCTGTGTCTGGGCCTGGACCAGGTGTTTCAGCAGGTCCTCCATTATTCCGGGTAGAGCTTGCTGCCTCGCTGAAAACTTTACCCAGGACAAGCAGCAACGGTCTCAAATCTCTGCTGGGAACTCTGCCCGCACGTCTAGCACCAATTGTAGGGATTCCACTCGCTTAGGTGACGGAAGACAGTCAGGAGGCAGGTTCCCTTGATGTTCATGCGGTTTATTACGTCATAAACCAAACAGCATGTCACCAAAATAAACAACCATCAGTTCAGGAGACAAAGCAACATCACATGTCCTTTCCTTCAGGCTCAGTCCGCGAGCCTCAGCGCACACAGGAGGTGTATACCCCCTCACATACAGCCGCCTGGTTCAGGAGCAGGCCACATTATAAGGGTGTAGCCACACGCACGAACCCAGCAGCTGACTGGTCACAGGACTGTGACCTCACCACAGGTCCTTCAAAACAATAATAATACAGCAATATCTGTTATGCCTTACATTATGGAGACAAGCCATTTATGAGACACCTATCTCCCATCGATTACACGACCCTTAGCCCTGCCACATTACATACAGATAATCTACAAAGCAACAATATAAAACCAGAAGAGTAAATAATCCCAAATAATTCCAGACACATAACATATTGTAAAGAAAACCGGTTGTCCTGTCACTTGTCATCCGCAGCTTTGATTGAAGAAAAGATGGTCCTGCACAGAGACCTGATAATACTCGAGTCACAGAGGACGCTTGAGGTTGTCAAGGGATTAAAATAAATTCTATGGGGAGATGACAAATCCTCTGTGGCTTTCTTATTATCCTAGACAACAAATGCTCCTTATTTACATCTCCTTAATAAGACATGGAGCTAGAAGACTTACAGATCTGCACCTGACCAATTCCTGACCAATTACCTGGTTAAGAAAATAGGACTGCAAATAATACACAAATTGTCAGACAAGAACATTTTTGTAATGGCGTTGTACAAGATTAGAACATATATATTTCTTGCAGCAACAGCGCCCTCTTTTCAATAGGTTTTGCCTGGTATTGCAGCTCAGCATTATTGCCTGAAATTAAGTTAAAGTGAATCTGACAGCTGAAGCATGCAGCCCGGTCCACCGAGTTTCAGAGTTCAACATTTATGGCTGGAATCATACAGCCACAAGCTGAGGTCCAAAACTCTGCAGCATTTCAGACAAAACAGGGGCAGCATGCATCGGCTGTTAGGTTCCCTTTAAGCTGCAGTACCATAATGATGCCAAAGTGATGCCATTAAAAAATGCAACTGATCATTCAAAAAACAAGCTATCATATGACTACATTGAGAAAACCATTAAAAAGGTATGGCTCTCAGGATGCAACGAAGAAAAGAAAAAAAAATCATTAAGGCTGAGTGCACACGTACTTTTGGGCCCTGCGGATTGTTCCGCGCAGAATTGAAGAAATCCGCAGGTCAAATGACCTGCATTTTTCCTGCGGATTTCTTCCATTTTTAATGCGGTTTTCTTGCGGCTTTCCACTGCGGTTTTCCCCCTGCGGATTTGGACACTGGGGAGGTGGAAAACCGCACAAAAGTAGTGACATGCTGCGGATTTTGTACCGCAGGAAAACCGCGCGGAAAAATCTGCAGCGCCTGCACAGCGTTTTTTTTTTTCAATTGACTTACATGGTACTGTACATCACAATGCGGATATGCAACGTTTCTGCGCTGTAAAATCCGCTGCGGATCCGCTGGATATCTGCATCGTGTGCACACAGCCTAAGTCATTAATCCCTTAAAGGGAATCTGTCATCTCAAAAAAGGGGTATCATATAATTATATCATTCAATTGTGTGTCACATAAGGATTCTCTTAGTACTTTTGCTTCCCCCTGACCCCGCACCTTTCATGCATAAATACCTTTTTCATATCGGTTCAGATGTATGTAAACTGCCGCTGTCTGGTCCGATGGGCGGGGCTTATTCACCTGCTCCCCCCCTCCCTGTCTTGCTCTATGCATTTCTTCTTGCGTAGAGCAAGACAGGGAGGGGGGAGCAGGTGAATAAGCCCCGCCCAGCGGACCGGACCGCGGCAGTTTACATACATCTGAACTGATATAAAGAAGGTATTTATGCATGAAAGGTGCGGGGTCAGGGGGAAGCAAAAGTACTAAGAGAATCCTTATGTGACACACAATTGAATGATATCATTATATGAGATCTCAAAAAAGGGGTGACAGATTCCCTTTTAAGTATCGACCTCGCTTACTGACATGTAATTAATACTTCGTACAAAAGCCTTTGTCGGTATGGAGAAACTAGTCGCAGACATTACTCAGGTGTGATTTTGGCACATTCTTACACACAAACGCTCTTCACATCCTGAGGCTGTGTGTCCATGATGCGATTTTTAAGCGTTTTTGCCCCGATTTTTGGCGCGAAAACGCAGCAAAAATGTTTAAAAATCGTGTACAGAACGCCCCCCATGCATTCCTATGGCATTCCGCACATGCTGTGCTAATGCTGCGCGTTTTTCCGCGGCGGAAACTCATCGCGGAAAAAATCGCAGCATGGTCATTCTTTTGTGCGGAATCGCAAAGAATTGCCGCAATTCCGCACCCATAGGAATGCATGAGAATCGCTTAACTTCCCGCATGGTGGGCATAGCGGTTGGTACCCACGGTGTGCGTTTGGTACCCACGGTGTGGAGGAGAGGAGACTGTCCTCCAGGCCCTGGGTACCATACCCCTGTAAAAAAAAGAATAAAAAATAAAAAATCGGGGTATATTTACCTTCCGACGTCCCGCGCTGTATTCCCGGCCTAAGCGTTCCCAGTAATGCCTTGCGGCAAGGTCCTGTGATGACGTAGTCTCGCATGACTCTAGCGGTCTCGCGAGATCGCTATAGTAACACGAGACCAACGTCATCTCAGGTATCGCAAGGCATTACTGGGAACGCTGTGGCCTGGGATGGCAGTGCGGGACGTCGGAATGTAAATATACCCCGATTTTTTATTTTTTTATCATTTTTAACATTTTATCTTTTACTATTGAGGCCGCATAGGCGGCCTCAATAGTAAAAAGCTGCTCACACTTGTCAAACACTATGTTTGACGAGTGTGACCAACCTGTCAATCACTTTCCAAGCGATGCTTCAAATCGCTTGGAAAGTGCTTGAGAAAATCGCGGCAAAATCGCGAACAGAATCACGGTAAAATCGCGGTGAAATCGCGCGGAAAAAAACGCGCAATTTCTGGGAAGGAGTCCGGGTTTTAGTATGCGTTTTAACACACAACGTGGGCACATAGCCTGAAGGTTCCGTGGGCACCTTCTATGAACTCTGAGCTTTAGTTTCTTCCATATATTTTCTATTGGATTCAGGTCCGGTGATTGGCTCGGGCATTCTAGCAGTTTTATTTTCTTTCCCTGAAACCAATTGAGAGTTTCCTTGACTGGGTGTTTCAGATCATTGCTGAAATGCACCTCTCTTTCTTCATGTTTTCAATACTTTTTCCCTGTGTCGTTTCTCATTATTACACATAACATAACGTAATTTACGGACATCTATTGTTTTATTGGTTTGTCTGTGTGGATTGGATGTGTTGTTTACAACATCATGAGAGAATTGTATGTCACTAGCAACTTTAGAAATATATTTGCTTAAAAAATTGGTACTTATTACACTTGCCCTCTCTCTCTCTATATATATATATACATACACACACAGTTGAAACCAGAAGCTTCCATACACTATAGAAAAAGACACATCTGCATGTTTTTCAGAATGTTTAAGGCTAGTTTCACACTAGCGTTTGTGAGCGCAGCGACGGCCTGCGCACGGCCGCCGCTAAGCCCCGCCCCCTGTCACACCTCCGCCGGTAGCTCCGCCTATCTTTATCACTGGGGGCGCAGGCCGTGCGCTGTATGCGTTTGGCGGCGCATGCGCCTTTTTGACGGTGCGCCGGCGCAACCAAACTGCAGCAGGTTGCGTTTGGCGCAGGTCGGCGCACCGTCAAAAGCCCATGTTGATACAGTACTTGTTTCACTGTGGATATTGACACAATCTTACCAGCTTCCACCATCATCTTCACAAGGTCTTTTGCGTTTGTCCTTGGGTTGATATGCACATGTCGGACTAAAGCACGTTCATCTCATATCAGAAGCTTCCAATCGTGAAATTGTACCCAAGGATGAGCCAGACTTGTGCGAGTCCACAATTCTCTTCCTGACATCTTGGCTCATTTCTTTAGACTTTCTCATGATGCCACACAAAGAAGCTGTGTGTTTCAGGTGTGCATTAAAATACATCCACGGGTGTGTCTCTAATTAATTCAGATGTTGCCAAAAAACCTAATCGAAGCTTCCAAACACATGACATCATTATATTGGCAGTCCAGAATTGCTTAAAGGCATAGTAATCTTAGTGTGTGTAAACTTTTTACTTTGCAGTATGTAATAAAAATACCTTAAAACATTCTCTCTCTCTCATTATCCTGGCATTTGGAAAATCCTAATAATTATGGTAATCCTAATTGACCTAAAATAGGAAAGTTTTATTCTGATATCATGTCAGATATCGAGAAAAACTTGCATGTGTGTCTATTTATATAGTATATGGAAACTTCTGGTTTCAGCTGTATATATACTGTATATCATAATATATTACACGCGGATAATAGCTTCTTCCTTTGTAGAGGATGTTCTTGCTTGCAACTATTAACACAATTTGCTTTCCCTTGTGATCAATGCTTTTATCTCATTGTTCTAGGTGCCCCCATAACAAATACAGTACGCCCAATATGTGCCCATTATAATTATATGTCATTTTGTCATTATCAGTTATACCTGCCAGAAGCTAAAATGTAATTTATCATGTTCCTTGGTTAATTACAGAAAATTAGGAGGCCGCAGTTTTCTTACAATAGTGAAAGGCCCTAAAATAGAGCTAATTAGAAGCCACATTCATGGGAAGGTTTGATTGAGAGGTGCATTAGGCGAATACGTGGCTTTATTGTGAATCGCTTAAAAAACACATGCTTACTTCACAATGGACCTTTCTGCGCAGAGGAGACGGGTCTCCAAAATATAAAATACACTTTAATGAAGGGCAAAGCCATAAACATGTTTTTTTTTTACATTTCATATTAACCCCCTTTATCCTAGGATTGCAACAAACACTGAGCATCAATTAAAACAGAAAGGTGAAAGGGTGATTAACTTATCTTAAATAGGATTTACATTTTTAACAAATCTGTTGAAATGCATGACTTTGCTGCACCCCAATCCCCCCCACCCTCCCACAACAAGTCAAAACTTATTTGTTGCACATACCGGCGGTCTATCAAATATGTCCAGGACATGTCCCGATTCTCATGCCCTGAAACTTGCCGCCTACTCTGTATGAGAGGGCTGTCCTTCTCCATTATCATTCTGCCAGAACTATAAGATCTGTAGCTACCTTTACTTCGTTTATTATCATGCATTGCTCCGCCAATGTACAACAGTTCACTTGCCCTAAACTGAAAGCCTTAATCTGTTATGCCCACATGCTGTTTGACAAACAGAAGAGTGGGAGCAGAATGACAAAGACCCACCCACAATTCCTGTGGAGAGATAAAGACCTGCCCCACTTCCTGTACAGATACAAATACCAACTCTAACTTCATAATACAAAAACCTGCCCCACTTCCTGTAGAGCAGGGGTGGGGAATCTTTTTTTCTGCCAAGGGCCATTTGGATATTTATACCATCCTTCGGGGGCCGTACAAACTCCGCCCACAAAGTACATCCTGACTCTGGCACTGGTTTCATGACTTAATCTTTCATTGAAGAGAACATTATTGTATATTAATCTTTCATTGCATGCCCTTCAATGTTCAGTAGTGAATACTGCGTGTGTGTGCTAACAGAGCAAGAAGAAATTAATGAGCTTGTGGCAATCAAAATACAGCTCCCTGCCCAAGAATGCAGTCCCTGAGAATCTGCTCGGGGGCCTGATAGAAGGTCATCGAGGGCCGTAAATGGCCCTGGGGCCTGAGGTTCCCCACCCCTGCTGTAGAGAAATAAAGACCTGCCCCACTTCCTGTAGAGATATTTCCTTGCCCCCTCTTCTAGTGGAGAGAAAAAGTCCCACCTCCCTTCCTGTAGAGATATAAAATCCATCCCTGCTTTCTGTACAGAAATAAAGACGAGCCCACACTTCCTATAGAGGTGGAAAGACTGGTTCACAATTTCTGTAGAAAGACAAAGATCCACCATCACTTCCTATACAGAGAAAGACTGACCCCAAATTACTATCTATATACAAAGATCTACCATTAATTCTTGTAGAGACAAAGACTGACCCCCCCACTTACTGTAGATATACAAAGATTGACCATCACTTCCTGTAGAGACAAAGACAGACCCTACTTCCTATAGTAGTATAAAGACTGTCTCTACAGGAAGTGATGGTGGATCTTAGTCTCTGCAGGAATCTGCAGGACACTTGGCATTTGCCGCAGAACACCAAGATTGGCAAATTCACCACTGGTGCCCTGTGCTCTTCACAGATGAAAGTAGGTTCACACTGAGCACATGTGACAGGCGTGACAGTCTGGAGACGCTGTGGAGAGCGATCTGCTGCCTGCAATATCCTTCAGCATGACCGGTTTGGCAGTGGGTCAGTAATGGTGTGGGTGGCATTTCTTTGGAGGGCCACACGGTGTTGGGCTGTGAGCACAACCCCCATCTGTGGACATCGGGCACGCAGACCATCCTCTTGGAGTTGGTTTCTAACCATTTGTGCAGACACATGCACATTTGTGGCCTGCTGGAGGTCATTTTGCAGGGCTCTGGCAGTGCTCCTCCTGTTCCTCCTTGCACAAAGGCAGAGGTAGCGTTCCTGCTGCTGGGTTGTTGCCCTCCTACGGCCCCCTCAACATCTCCTGGTGTATGGCCTGTCTCCTGGTAGCACCTCCAGCCTCTGGACACTACGCTGACAGACACAGCAAACCTTCTTGCCACATTGATGTGCCATCCTGGGTGAGCTGCACTACCTGAGTCACTTGTGTGGGTTGTTGTGTCCGTCTCATGCTACTGTAGTCAGTGGGCCAGGCTGGGGGGGTGGTCCCTCTGTATACCGCGCAGTAACGTACAGACACAATATGGAGGCAGTTTTTGGGTGCAACAGGTCCAAGTTTATTTCCCGCCGTCCGACTAACGGCCCTCACAATACACCGCAAATTCTCTTCACGGCCCTCCGTGTCCAGGCCCCGTTACACACACACCGTACTTATCACCAGGGATGTAAATACACGTACCGTCCCTTTCTGCTTATCGACGTTCCTATCAGCTCGGTCACTGTGGCTGCCTTAGGCCCGTACACCAACAGTAATGTTTCTGGTCAGGTATCGTCTTCAACTCGGTATGTGTTTCCCCAGGGCCTCGTCTGTACTGCGGTACTTCGTGTCAGGACCATCCCCCTGACTTCCTTTCTCCTCAGTCCCCCTGGTTGGATTTTCCTCACAGTGCGGCAACTGTCACAGTCTCCTCGTCACTTGAGCTCCCCCTGGGGACTGGAACTTTCTGGAACCCTCCTGTCAAATTTATAACTTTCCCTATAACTCCGCCCCCCATGACCAACAGTTTCTTATGCCCTAAGCTGATGTCAAGTCCTTTGCTCACACTCCTCCCTGCCCTCTAATGGTCAACCCAAGGTACGGCAAGTCCACTACACTTTCCTAGCTGTTTCCCCACTGTAATAACTGACACCTGTCTAAACTGTGCAAACCTTCCTTTCCCTATTCTGACAAGTCTGTCCGTCCATCAGGTCACCTTCCCTACACTACCACGAGTGTGAAAGCACAACCAACATTCAAAAATTACCAATACATCAGCCAGAAAGCATTGGTACTGAGATGTGGTCTGTGGTCCCCACCTGCAGAACCACTCCTTTATTGAGGGTGTCTTGATAATTGCCAATAATTTCCATCTGTTGTCTATTCCATTTGCACAACGGCATGTGAAATTGATTGTCAATCAGTGCTGCTTCCTAAGTGGACAGTTTGATTTCATAGAAGTTTGATTTACTTGGAGTTATATTCAGTTGTTTAAGTGTTCCCTTTATTTTTTGAGCAGTGTATATTACATAGATAGATAGATAGATAGATAGATAGATAGATAGATACAGTAGATAGAACAAAAGCCAGCAATTCAGCAGCCGTGTAGTGTAAAATCACTGCAGGAGCCGACAGGATAGAAGAGATGGATTACAAATAGTAAATACAAATAGAATAGCTAGATATACAGATGTCTGTGACAAAAACAATTAGTGCAGTGTGTGTGCAGCTTACTGTACATGTATTTAATTACTAAAAGATTATTTTTCGGTAAAACATGTGTTAGCACCGCTCCCCGCTCCCCGGCTGTACTCACCGCTCCCGCTCCTGGTCCGGCTTCCTCCTCAGTCTCTGCCTTGACGCGCGCCCCCGCTCTGCGCGCTTTCCGGCAGCTGGTCTCCCGACGTCCTCCTCCACTCCCCTCGGCCGCGCGCATGGTACCTCTGCGCACGCGCCGGAGGGGTAGATCGTGCGCCTATGGCAGTCTGTCGGCGTGACCTGCTAGGATCCCCGCCCGACCTATCAGCGTCCTCCACTAGGTATTTCAGGCCGCCCTCCCCTAGGGGAGGCGCCTGACTATTGAGTTATTTCCTCTTGTGTCTAGGCCGTGCTTGCTGCAGTAGCAGCCGCTTTCCTGTTTACCCTTTGTGCTGCCTGCCTTTGGGCTCCCTGTCCCTTTGCTCCCTGTCTCCGTGCTTCCAGCTGTGCCATCGTGTTATCGCTGTGTCTCCTGCTCCTGTCCGCTGTTTAACCCTCTGTGTCCTCTCTCCTTTTAGTGTTGCTCCCTTTCCTGCCTCCTGCTGGTCCCGCCGTTCCATCCTCCACTCCTTCCGCCTACAGATCCCGGTGTACCCGTCTCCTCCCCGGATCTCCACTACTCCTCTTCATCGCTCACCCTCTTGAGCCGACCCCTGGTCCTGGCTGCCGTGGCGCTTGAACTCCCCGAGTCTGTTCCCTAACGATCCCTGTATAGGGGTCGGTCCACTTGGTGCGCTCACTCGGGGAGGGTTCGGCGTCGCGGCCCAGTGGGTCCACTCTCGCTTCCGGCACCCGAAGTGTAACAACATGGCGTTGGCTCCTGTGCAAATTTCGGAGCCAGCAGAGGGAAAGCCGATGGCTGGGGGAAGATATTAATAGCCTGGGAAGGGGGTAATATCCATGGAGAATCCCAGGCTATTAATATCAGCTCACAACTGTATAGTTTGCCTTTACTGGCTATTAAAACGGGGGACCCTCAAAAAATGATGTGGGGTCCCCCTATAATTAATAGCCAGCAAAGGCTATACAAACAGTTGCAGGCTGATATTAATAGCCTAGGAAGGGGCCATGGATACTGCCCCCCCAGTCTAAAAACATCAGCTCTCAGGACCCCAGAAAAGGTGCATCTCTAAGATGCGCCAATTCTGGCACTTAGCCTCACTCTTCCCACTTTCCCTGTAGTGGTGGCAAGTGGGGTAATAGTTGGGGGGGGTTGTTGTCACCTAGGTCACATAGGTGAAGTGAGCACTGCATTTTTTTTTGCTATTTTGACCATTTCTCATTTTTTGAAAAGAAATACAAAATTTAGTACTTGGAAATTTGAAAACATGTTGTCAGTAGTTTATAGAATAAGAGAGCAATTTACATTTTACTCAAAAATATACCTATAAATAGAAATATATATAATATGTGTGTGTTTTCCTTTGAAAATGATGTGTAAATGACTTAGAAAATTGCTCTATGTAAAAGCTCATGTTAAAATCGCATTGCAGTCGGATATAAATTGGATGCTAGGTGTGAAAAATCAGATTGTACTCGCATAAAAAGCGCATGACACTTGCATGACACTCATCCGACTCTCCTGCATCAGAAGCGGACCGATATTACAATCGCTAGTGTGACTCCAGCCTAACTGAATAAAACAAATCTTCAGCTGAGAGTGGATGTGTGTAAAGTGTGCTGCCTACAGTGCTATTAAATCAAATACATTAATTCATAAATTAGTTAATTAAGTATGCCATTTGTAATTACGCTTTTAGTTTACGCAGATGGCAGGTTTATTTGCCTGAAAGCCCAACCAATGATTTAAGAAAAATAAGAAAGTCTATGCGTGTGTGTGTGTAACGTGTCATGGCTGTAGAGCAGATTTCCTTAGGGACGGAGATGTTTGCCTGGGTTAACAAAAGTTTGTCTTTGGAACTGAAATGTGACGTTTGTGACTGTCCCCAAGGAGATCCTTTCAAAAGTAAATGTGATTTTTTTTTTCCCTAAGGTAAACTCTCCAAATAGTAGAATTAATGGCACTAGGAGTAAATATACAGACTGCATAGAATCTTCAGGCACTGGCAGTTCTAGAGCACAAACATCAATAATGAAGTAGTCAGTTAGTGTGTATAGATACACACATATATATATTAGGGACAAGTTGCAACAGAAAACAATAAAGCAAATAGTAATGTAGTAATACTAATTGCTTAAAGGGAACCTGTCACATTGAAAAAAACTACCTGCAGTAACCATTCATAACACAAGTTGAAAACTGTTTATCCCCCAGACATGGATTACAGCGTGGAACAGAATGACGGACACGTAAGTCATTTTTTATTTTTGTTTTATTACAGGAGACGAGGGCTTCAAAGGAATGGGCGATGACGTGAGTATGGTTTAATTTATAATCATTAAAGACATACAATATAACTATAGGATTAGAAAGAAAAATAGGATGGCACTCACCGTTCATGTGAATCAAATCACTTTATTTCACATACACAGGGCATCGTCATAGGCACGGGAGCAATGTGCTGGAAGACGGACTATTTTCTCAATTTGTGGATAACTATAGGATTAGTAATGGATGGGTGTTTTATAGATGCTTCTCCATTACTAACCCATAGGCTTGATGTCACTGAGCAGTACAAAGGTGACATCAACCCCAAAAATATTTACCCCACCTGCCACTGGTACAGGGCAATTGGGAAGAGCCAGCCAAAGCGCCAGAATTGGAGCGTGCCTTTTCTTCGTGGCTGTGGGCTGCTATTTTTAGGCTAGGGTGGCCAATATCAATAGCCGCTTACTAGCCTGAGAATACCAGCTCCCAGCTGTCTGCTGTAGCAAAGCTGATTGTCAAAAATGTGATGGACCCCAAGTCATTTTTTTAAATTATTTATTATTTTATTATTTAATATTTTATTTATTTAAATACTTTCAAAAACAGCACAGGAACCACTCTATTTTTGATAAATAACCTTGCTAACTCTAACAGCTGAGGGTTGCAGTCCCCGGCTGACAGTTTTGCCTGGCTGGTTATCAAAAATACAGGGGAACCCACGCTGTTTTTTTTAGAATCACAGAATGTTATTGTTGGAAGACAGATGTCTGTTCAGCCTCTGTTTGAAAACTTCCATTGAAGGAGAACTCACCACCTCTCATGGCAGCCTGTTCCACTCATTGGAACCCCCTTCCTGTCAAAAAGTTTTTTTCTAATATCAAACCTGTATTTTCTGCCTTTCAGGTTCATACCATTGCTTCTCGTGTTTCCATGTGGAAATGAGGATAATGATGATCCCTCTCTACACTGTACATTCCTTCAGATATTTTTACACAGCTATTAAGTCTTAGCCTTCTTTTTTGCAAGCTAAACATTCCCAGATCCTTTAACTGTTCCTCGTAGGACATACTTTGCAGTCCACTTACCATCCTGGTAGCACTTCTCTGAACTTGCTCCAGTTTTTCAATGTCTTTTTTTAAAATGTGGTGCTCAGACCTGAACACAGCATTCCAGATTATGCCTGACCAAGGAGAAGAAGAGGGGGATGATTACTTCACATGAACTAGACTCTATGCTTTTCTTAATACATCCCAAAACTCTGTTTGCCTTTTTTGCTGCTGCATCACACTGTTGTCTCATGTGCAGCCTGTGATCCATTAGTATACCCAAGTCTTTTTCATGCGTGCTGTTGCTTAGTTCTATTCCTCACATGCTATAGATGTAATTTTTGTATTTTTTGCCAGTATGTAGAATCTTGCACTTCTCCCTGTTAAATACCATTATATTAGTCGCTGCCCATTGTTCAAGCTTATCTAGATCCTTCTGAATCCTTTTTCTTTCTTCTCTAGTGTTAGCTATCCCTTCTAGCTTTACATTTTCTACAAATTTGATTAATTTACCTTCAGTTCCCTTATCTAGATTATTTATAAAAATGTTGAGCAACACAGAAGCCAGGACAGAGTTTTGTGGTACCTTACTTGAAACACTCTTCCAATTGGATGTAGAACCATTTATTACCATTGAGTACGATCATTGATCCAGTTATGAATCCACCTAACCGTAGCCATACTTGGTCATTTTTTCAATAAGGATAGTATGAGATACTTTATCAAAGGCTTTTCTGAAGTCGAGATATACTATATCTACCGCATTTCCCTGATCCACCAAGTCAGTGATTCCATCATAGAAAGAAACTAGATTAGTCTGGCATGAATTGTTTGCTACAAACCCATGCTGACTCTGGTTAATTACAGTACTTTGATTTAGAATGCAAGTGTCAGCTGATGAATACTCCCATCAGCCGCCTCCTGCTCTCGCTGTTATTAGCGGCAGCAGGCATAGGTTGATGGGGGAAGCAGTCCCATCAGCCGATGCCAGTGACCAGAGGTAAAATTTTTACCTCCAATCACAGCTGCAGGCTCACTCTGTCATTTGACAGTGTGGCAAACACTGCTTCTAATTGGCTATAAAATACCTGGTGATTGGGGGGGTGAACCTGAACAGTAACACGGACATCCTGTTGAAGTTTGTGTTCGGTGTCCATGCCCGAACAGTAGGTGTTCGGTATGGACGCCGAGCTCTACTGTTCGGGTTCGCCTATCTCTAATTAAGACCCAAAATACTTCAAGCAAAATTATTTTTACTAATAATAATAATAAGTAAAACCTGGTTGCACCCCCTTTTTTTTCTCTTCAGCCCTTTCGGACATCACTGTTCTGATTTTTTTATTTACAATGTATTGGATTGCACAGTGAGTATGAGCACATTTACGGTATTTCGTGGTTTTTTTTACTCCACTTCCACGAATATTATGCAGCGCACGTCAATAAAATTGATGAGTTTATTTGTAAACATTCCCGTTATGTTAGTGAATAAACAAACCACTAAGTCTGAAATGCGGCCACCGTGTCAAACAAGCAAGGTCAAATGTGTCACATTAATACGGAACTACCGGGTGAGTCATAAAGGACGGACGTTTTTAAACTAATCATAAAATTGTTAAATATAAAGGACGGATGTATTTGAAGTGGCTATAACTCACCACCAGGTGGAGGTAGAGATGTGCGGGAGGCGGGGTTATGTTTGTGAGGTGAAAGCATTGTTTTTATTTTAGTTTCAGTTTAAGCTATGGTGCCGTGGACGATAGAACATCGCGTTTTTGCGTACGACAGTTTTGTCAAGAATAATGAGTGTATCACAGCCGTTCAGCGTGAGTTTCGGCGTCATTTCAATATTCACAGAAATCAAGCTGTTCCCGCTCGTAACACTATCCTACGTTGGGTTGAAGCACTCCGTACACGAGGTACACTAATGAACAAACGACCACCGGGGGCTCCACGAACGGCACGTACCCCTGAAAATGTGGAACGCGTCAGGCAAGCCATGCTGCGTAGTCCGAGTCGATCTGCTCGGAAACATTCTTTAGAACTTGCCCTCAGTAATCGTACAGTAAGGCGTATTTTGCATTTAGACCTGCATTTCCACCCCTATAAATTGGCCATTGTGCAACAGTTGGAGCGCGGGGATTACGCAGCGCGACTGAAGTTCGCACATGAGATGGAAGCAATTATTGAGCAAAACGACAACCTTATTTTATTCATGAGTGATGAAGCTCATTTCCATGTCAATGGCATGGTTAATCAGCAGAACTGCCGTTATTGGGCCTATGAAAATCCGAAAGAATTACATGAACGACCGCTGCACAGCCCTAAGGTAACGGTGTGGTGCGC
Organism: Dendrobates tinctorius; assembly: GCF_039654945.1. Classification (NCBI taxonomy): domain Eukaryota; kingdom Metazoa; phylum Chordata; class Amphibia; order Anura; family Dendrobatidae; genus Dendrobates; species Dendrobates tinctorius. The sequence continues at coordinate 26,077,173 of NW_027361810.1, read as the reverse complement.
TATGGGCAAATATGGCGTGATCGGTCCGTACTTTTTCGAAGGCGATAATGGCAATACTGTTACCGTGAACTCACAACGTTATATCGCCATGATAAATAACTTCTTTGTTCCTGAGTTACGACGGCAACATATCCCCATCTCTAGTGTGTGGTTTCAACAAGATGGGGCAACGGCCCACACAGCCGGAGCAACAATGAACGTTCTTCGCCCTCTCTTCCCTGGTCGCATCATTTCCAGGTTTGGCGATATTAATTGGCCTCCTAGGTCCCCAGACCTGTCCATGTGCGATTATTACTTATGGGGTCACCTCAAATCACGTGTATACAAGCTTAAGCCTCGATCATTACAAGAACTGAAAGAAGCTATTCGAGTGGAAGTTGCCCAAATCGACAGAGTTGTGTTGGAACGTGTTGATGCCAACTTCCAAGAACGCCTTTGGAAATGCATCACTGATAATGGCCACCACATGGCAGATGTTGTTTTCCACACTTGAATTTGTCAAATGCTATTAGTATACGTAACCAAATCTGTGAATACATTTATATTTAATAAATATTTAACGATTTTATGATTAGTTTAAAAACGTCCGTCCTTTATGACTCACCCGGTATTTACCACATGACCCGTAAAATGTCAACATTTTGGACAATTAACACCAAGCTCCGGATATATCTGCTGATACTAATTAAAGTTGCGTCAGCACAGTAGAAAGTAACGCGCAGGCTTTGGTTCCTTATTCATTGCGAACTTTACGAAAAAAAAAAAACAAGTTGCACAACAACAATCTGACGTCTAGTAAGGTACTGTATCTCTATAAAGTAAATGCTTTGTGTTTTTTATTCTCCGTTGATCACGCGGCTGCACCGGTCTCGGCACTCCATTCGCTGTGCAATGCATACATCATCTCCACTCCTAATTATCAGCACTGCAGGGGCAGTGTAGGGTTAGGCATTGCCTAAGTAAAAGTCACACATAGAGTAAAAGGTGCAGATTGATGTACTGGAAAACTGCAGCCCCAAGTGGTAACCTGAGTGTCAAATTCTCTGGGGGCAAAAATGTCATACCCTCCCCCAACATAACCACTATTTGTCTAACTGGATGATTAATGCATCCAGGAGCTGCTTTGACATCTAGGTTGGTGCTACAAGTTCCTTATATGAAGAGCACAGCAGTTTAAATGAGTTTATCATCAGCTGCTTAGCTCTGCATAGGCAGCAGTCGAGATAATATTGCTCTTACTGTAATGAAGTGAGCTTTGTCATCTCAGTTGCCGTGCATGCAAAGTGCAACAGCTAACAGCAAAATCGTCTCAACTAATGCACTCTGCATAGGCAGCAACTGAGATGACAAAGTCTGCAGCATGTGCCCCCTCAGCTTCCCATCTCTCCTCTTTGACTTGCATTAGGGTTAGGATTAGGGTTAAGGTTAGAAGTAGAGTTAAGGATAGTGATGTGATAGTAATTGGTTTTGGGCTAGTGCAATAATTACATTAAAAAATAAATGAAATAGAATACAAAAGGGGGAATATAACAATTTATAATTTATTTTTTTTACATTTTATACATAAAGGTCCTCAAGCTAGGGGGCACAAAATACTTGCATTGACCTAGGCACTGGTTAGCCATGCTATGCCATTGGTACCAGCCATGCAGGTGCGATTGTAGCAAATCTCATCTATGAAGATTTTCCTCATGGTTGACTTTTGACACAGATTTTAAAATATACATTATGTTGCAGATTGCAAATCGTCCAATTTTTCACAGTAAAATCACCGCAAATTTGGTTCAAAGTCTGCATCTGTTGCAAATATTTTGCGGTATTGACGCAGATCTCACCATTTGCCCTACAAGGGTGAAGTCAGTAAGGAATTCCACAAAACACTACACAGCATGTCAATTTACCTGCTGATAATATCTGCAGTGTGTAGATGAGCTTTGTTAAATCCCATCCACATTGCTGGTACCGTACTATGCTGCGAATTTGACGTTACAAGATCCAAATGCCAAATCCGCAGGTAATATGCTATGTGTTGTAGAAAAGCCAGGTAGGCTTGGGTTAAATCCTATTACTTCAGGTCTTGATTAGATGCACCTGACTAGCTTTGAATAAGAACCAGGGCCTGTGTTCATTAGGTGTGTCAGTCTGCAGGGTGGAGCAGAGTCAAATGTGCTGGAGCTGGTGAGTGTCCAGCCAAAATGTGAGCTGTAGCTGGGAGAGTCATGCCAGAGTCTCTCTCTGAATGGTGACTGCATGGGTCAGCTAGGACAGCTGAGCAGGCTGTGTGCTGGAGTTGCAGAGAAACATGTGGAAGCTGCAGCCTGTTCAATGTCAACTGTACCAGAGTTTAACACTGTTTGACCCTACAGCTCAGGCTGAAATGGATACCAAGACTGGTAGGATCATACATCTTCTGTGTATAAAGTGTTGTGTTGTTCTGTGTATAAAATGTAGGTGAGCCCAGACTGATGTATTTATCCTACTAAATTAGTTGTTTATTTGCAGTTACATCTTTGTGCCCAGAAAAGGCTGTTTTTGGTTTTGAATCAAAAGATTTATGGAAGCAATAAAACTGCACATGTTTAGACCAAACCACAATGCCTGTGTGAATGCTACCTGAGAGTCTCAATCCCTACAGTGTACAGTCTAAAAGTTGTCTCAATCCTTTGTATCATTTTGAATACCAGGCTGATACATTTTACCTGCACTGATACCGCGTGGTGGATACCGAGTCCTCATGCTGCTCAAGCACGGTGCACACTACCCGGCTCCTACAAGACCTGCCAGCCCTGTCTCAGGACATAACTCCACTAAATGCAGGCAGCTATTTGACATACGGTCTGATCTGCCAGCCCTTATTTTGCCCATTTGATTTGCTAATACAGGCAGCAGTTCCATAAATAGCCGGATCTATCTAACTTCATTTTGGCTATACTCTTTATAATGCGGGTGGCAGTCTCATAAATTTCCTGATTAAGTCTAAACATGAAGTGATCTCATGGGTCCACCCATATCCCTATATAAACTATAACGGTGACTGATGAAGGTCCATTATTAGGACCGAAACGTTTCTGTTACTACTTTGTGGATACCATTAAAAATCTCTCTTGATCGCGTTGAGTGCCGAGTCTTTGCTATATATATATGGGAACCTACTTTGGCACCTCTCTACGGCTGTGCATACGCTTATATTTTCATAGTGTGCCCTTATGGTGATTAAATATCTAATTTAACCTCAAGGTGCTCTTTTACCTCAATCCACGAATCCACACGTCTGGTTCTCGGCTTAACTTTCCATGCTACCGGGGCAAGTTTCTGGCCTGATAAAATCCCATTAACGGACCGAGCTTATATCTAGCAAGTAACTGGTGGAAGTCCTACAAGGCTGTTTCACTGGTGCTAGTGAAAGGGGTCTCTCAAACTGTCAGGATTGTGAGCAAGTGAGGTGCCATGCCAGTGGCTGCGTGGGCCACCCTCTCTCACTCCCCGTGCCTCCCTGTGCCATCATGGACAGGGGGTGTCTGTGTAAAACTATGGTAAAGTGACCTTACATATCCCCAGGGGGAATGAACGTCACCTTGGCAAAAGTTTGGAAAGTGCTGGCAGTGGTTTTCCTGGTGCATCGCCTTTGATATCTGTTGCATTGTTTTTACGGCAGCTTTGTCGCTTTTTTTTATATAGAAGATAGTGGCAGCTTCCAAGGATAAGCTGTCAGAAGAACGGTCAGGTGCCTTCTTTTATCCACTTCATGGCTTTCACGGAAGTAAAAAAAAGACAGAACATGTGCACAGCAAGTCATTTTTACATTGTGAATCATATGTTCATTTTTTGTTGCAGTTTTTGTTTGTTTTTTATCAGTCCAGTTCCATGCAGAATCTGTGTGCACATAAAGTCACTCTAGAATTCTGGTGAAAACTGAAGAATACTAAGTATACTCGGAAGTTGCAGAATTTCCTATTATACAATCATTATGTCTAGGGACGATCTCCATATTTAGCATTGTCTGTGCACACATGAAATCACTAACATTTAACCTTTTCCATGCGTCTGAGAGCTGCTACATTATATGGAGCAATTCTAGATATAAATCTCACAAGGAATATATTATCAGTAACTAGAAGGCGGGCGTCTTACCACAAGACCAGACTAACCACATGGCACAAGGGCAAATTCTCCCCAGGGAATTAATTACAAGAAATTACCACCTGCAGTTAAGCTGCCTCCTCCATCCTCCCGCTGTGGTAGGATTCTGGTGCCAAGGATTTGTAACATAAGGTGATGGTGTAAGTAATAATCAGCAGTTAACCATCACCTCCACTTCCATCATTGTCGGGATATTGCACATACCAGGGCAGTATTAGCAATTATTTTTAATCTAATTTATACTATATTATAGCATACCTCCCAACTTTTACAGAACAGAAAGAGGGACAGACTGGGCCACTGCCATAACCTTCTGGGACAGAGGGACAGCTCCTCAAAATCGTGATTGTCTCTAAGGATCAGGAATGGTTGGGAGTTCTGCTATTGTATTGCATCTGCATGGCGGCACAGAGTCTCCTGCTATTGTATTGCATCTGCATAGCGATCAGCCTGGTGTCGCACCCCCACTGATCAGACATTGCTAACCTATCCTAAGGATAGGTTATCAATGTTATAGTAGTAGACAGTTCCTTTAAGGAATTTGAACCTGCAATGAATTGATCGTCTGTATAGTATTGCAGTCTAATGTATAATTGCCAGCTCCTATGAAGCTTTGACACAGGTTATACATGTAAAATTCAATGCGTACGTGTACAATTCGAGCGATTTGACGCAGATCCAATTTGTGTAGCATTGCTAAAAATTCACTGAATCTGATAAATTGGAACAATTTACGATATTCATTTTGCATGAGTTGCCTGTAATGACAAAATAAAATGCTGACAGGAAAGAAGCGCACAGAAAACAAGAAAAAAACGCTAAAAAAAAATGCTTTGGGTTTATAAAACTCCAGAAAAAAGGAGTGATTCCTTCAGCTGCAGTGTGAACACACCCTTAAAGAAGTCCTCCTGCTCCTCCTCCCATCCAAAATTGTAATCCTCTTAATATATTGCAATCATCATATTATTCAGCACTGTGGACTTACAATTGCTCATTTTGCCTTTCTACTCAGAAAATTATTCTCTTTATTATTAGGTCTATGACATCACGTGATTAAAGAATGACTAGTTGAATCCTTCTAAGCTCTATGTAGAAACAGGAGGTCAATTTTCCTCGCATGAGTCATGAGTCACTGCAAAAGTCCCTGTTAGGGGGAGGAGGGAGCAGCTGGCTCAGGAGCTGAAAAGGGGAATCATAAATGCAGGGAAAAGAGACTTCCTGTTTCAACACAAAGCAGAGAAAAAGAAGAATTAGCTGGGTAGAAAGGAAAAATTAGCAATTGAAAGAACACAGTGCAATATAATATGATGATTGCAATATATTAAGAGGATGAAAACTTTGATGGGAGGCTTCTTTAAAGTGGAAAAGTAATGACAATGAAGTGGGAAAAAAAAAACAAAACTATGTCCCCCAAAGATCTTTTAAAGGGAATCTGTCACCCTTTTTTTGCCCTATTAGCTGCCGGCATAGACATCGGGGGCTTATCTACAGCATTCTGTAATGCTGTAGATAAGCCCCCGATGTAACCTGAAAGAGAAGAAAAACACATTATATTATACTCACCGAGGTGAGTGGTCCGGTCTGATGGGTGTTGCGGTCGGGTCCGACGCCTCCCTTCTTCATGCGATGACGTCCTCTTCTCCCGTCCTGAAATGGCTCCAGCGCATTGCTCTGCCCTGTTGAAGGCAGAGCAGAATTCTGCAGTGCGCAGGCGCCAGACCTCTTCCAACGCCTGCGCACTGCGGGACTCTGCTCTGCCCTCAACAGGGAAGAGCAGTGCGCTTACGCCGGAGCCATTACAGGACTGGAGAAGAGGACGTCATCGCATGAAGAAGGGAGACGTCGGATCGGACCGCAACTCCCATCGGACCAGACCACCCACCTCGGTGAGTATAATATAGCGTGTTTTTCTTCTCTTTCAGGTTACATCGGGGGCATATCTACAGCATTACAGAATACTGTAGATAAGCCCCTGATGTCTATGGCGGCAGCTGAAAGGCCAAAAAAAGGGTGACAGATTCCCTTTAATCTCTTGATGGGAAAATGATGTAGGAAAATAAAAATAATTAGGTATTCACACGACCATAGCAACTGGAGGAATTCAATTGACAGGTTATTTAATGTAAAAATACAAAAACAATAAAAAAAAATAATTATGCAAATATAATACAATTTCTCCCATGTAAAACAAAACCGTATACAGATGCGTCATCAAAAAAAATAATTAAAAAAAAAAGTTATGGCTGCTAAAATGTGGAAATGTGCAAAAATGGAAATAAATAAATTTGGCTGGTCATTAAAAGGTTAAGCATGAATCTTATACAGCCCCTGTTACTCTTCTGTATCTACAGTCCACCCAAACTCCTGTCTAATTGAAGAAAAATCTGGCCCAAAACCGTAAGGTCAATTTAATAAAAAAAAAAAAAAAATGCATTCAGAAAATGAGTAATACCAAGTGAGCTGAGGGTTGCCCTTTCCTTTCTTGCTGTTCATTATATGAATAAGATGCAAATTTAGGGAATTAGTGAAATCTATTCTGTTCCTGGAGTTGCAGAAAATAAAATGTAATTATTTAGTCTTGGCAGAAAAAAAAAAATTTGCATCCGTTTGTTCTGAGATGCTCCATTTACTTACAGGTACAAAGAGGCTCTTGGAAAATAATCAGAAGTAATGTTCTTGAAGTTTGCACAAAAAGCTGAGCCACGGTAGCAGAGCGTTCACGTCTTGGATTTGTCGGGGTTTTCAGTGTTTGTTATCAAAACCACGAGCCTAGGAGCGGCAGGAGAGAAAGACGTTAGATAAAAGATTGTTTGTACTGACTTTAATCCCATTTTGATTTTAATGTTTGATGTATCATAAAGTACAGAATGTCCTGCTATATGTGTGATCTCCTTCTTAAAATGCAGGTTTTACTTGTTTTAGTAATCAAACTGTTCCTATCTCTATAATTTTCTGGACATTATATTGTATGACCAATAGTAAATTAGGTGCTATTGGAGGTGATACCATCCACCATAAAAGAACTGGTATATAAACCTGTAAATTTCAAAGAGAAGGGGTAGTAGAGAAATATTCCAAACGAGATCATATACAGGATTATTAGATCTGTGACTTTGAAAAGCTCCAAAGGTTGCACCAACCAGAAGGTGGCATAAACATCCTATGGCTATGACCGAAGGGAATTGTCCCAAAGGGGATTACTTGTGGGATTGTTAAATCCTGTGACTCATAGAAAACCCCAATTTCGTGCTGTAAGAACAGCAGCTGGCTGTAGTTTCAAATGTCTGTCATTGGTGGGTGGCAGCAGGACCTGTGTGAACACGGCATCCACCGCTGGATGTCCCACAAGTAATCCCCTTTGGGACAATTCCCTTCGGTCATAGCCATAGGATGTTTATGCCAACTTCTGGTTGGTGCAACCTTTGGAGCTTTTCAAAGTCACAGATCTAATAATCCTGTATATGATCTCGTTTGGAATATTTCTCTACTACCCCTTCTCTTTGAAATCTACAGGTTTATATACCAGTTCTTACATGGTGGATGGTATCACCTCCAATAGCACCTAATTTACTATTGGTCATACAATATAAGTCCAGAAAATTATAGAGATAGGAGCAGTCTTGTTTACTGATGAAGGCTAGTTGATACAGCCGAAACATCTATATTTGTGACTGCAAATAAAAATTCTTCATCTTTCCAACGAATTGAGTGCCAAAAATTTTTTGATTATTCCATACTGGTGTGGGAACCTTCTTTTGTGCACCGACACAGCTGTGCCACGTTATACTATTACTTGTTTTAGTAAGATAAAAACACAGTGGCGCAACTAGAGTCTGATGGGCCCCGATGCAAGATTTGGACCTGGGCCCCTGCATCCATATTTTTCGGATTATAAGACGGATTATAAGACGCTCCGGATTATAAGACGCACCCCAAATTTTAAGGAGAAAAATAGGAAAAAAAGTTTTTTTTAATAAAATGGGCTTGCTTTTTATAATCCATGCGTCTTATTGCTTACCAGGGAGTGGTAGCTGGGTGAAGCAGGGTCCCAGGGTCGCTGATGGAGGAGGCAAGAGTGGAGCATTACTGCAGGCCGCAGGCTGGGATGAGGGGTGTTCCGATGTGTGACGCTGCGGGTGTTTGGTGGTGCTGGGGCTCTGCCGACATTTTGTGAAAGCCCAGAGCCCCCGCACTTACACGGTTTACTGCGTGGTGGACTCTGGGATAAAGATCTTTTTTTTTGCAATTTTTTTTTAAGAAAAAACATCTGACTTTTATTTTAAAATCTGGCACTGCCGCCGGCACTGGGACCGGAGCGTGCAGCTGTATAGAAATACATGCAGCCGCACACTCTGGTCCCAGTGCCGGTGGCAGTGCCGGGTTTTCATGCTAGAGACTCACACGAGAATTGTGCAAGTCTCTCGCAAGTGAGTATGAGCCCTTAGGCAGAGAAGATCCTCCAATACTCGGCAGTGCAGACTGTGGCTCACCGCTAGGGTTTTTGCTTACCACCCTACAGGTTATGAATTTAATGCTGGGAAAGACCACACTTCAAGAAAAGCAAAAAATGATATGCGTCCTGAGATCCAAGCAGTGCGCCTGGGCCTGTGTCTGTACATGCTGTATGTCTGCCCTTGCATTATATGGAATAGATAGCTAAAAAAAAAAGTTTGATAGATATGTAATACCACAAGTATAGATATTATATTACTTGTCTGGTGTAAATTATTTGCAAAATTATTGTTTAAAGAGTTGTTAAATCATCAGGAGGGCACCGCTCCCTTATTTCTTGGCTTCCTGTTTGCCCAAAGGCTATGTGCACACGTTGCGGATTCCGCCGCGGTTTCGGAAACGCAGGTAAAACCGCAGGTAAAGTGACCTGCGGTTTTGCTGCGGTTTGGTCTGCGGTTTTGCCCTGTGGTTTCACACCTCTACTATGTTAAAGGTGTGAAACCGCAGCAGAATCCGCAGAAATAATTGACATGCTGCGGAAAAAAAACCGCAGCAAAACCGCGCGGAAAAAACCGCAGCGTGAGCACTGCGGTTTTGAAAACCCATAGGCTAACATGGTAAAGTACCATGTCTGCGGAACTGCTGTGGTTCCGCAGGGCCAAAACCGCTGCGGAACCACAGCAAAAACCACAGCGTGTGCACATAGCCAAAGGGGAGGAGTTGCTCCTGTAGATTGACAGTTTGGACCAGTGGCATAGCCGAACAACTAGTCTGAACTGCATGCCTTCCAATGCTGGGACCTTATAAAACTTAGGTTCCATGGACATTGCAGATGACAAATCGGCAGCGCTGAGCTGCTCCTGCTATTTCCGTGTTGAAATATTTTTATTACTACTGTCACTAAGTTGAATCATTAAATCATGCTAACCAGTGTCTGCCACTAGGGGGAGCTCGCTGCAAATAAATGTATACAGCTCGCAACTAACCCAATGGGGGTTGTATATGCAGGGAGCTCCCCCTTGTGGTAGATGCAGAGAGAATTGATTACGGTACTTTCATGCATTGTGCTAATTTTGAGCTTTGCTATCATACACTATCATCATTTTACGTTCTGTTTTCATCTAAAGTCTGACTATCTGGATTATACTCCACTAATAATGTGCATGTGTGTGATTTCTGGAAATGAGAATATTTATAATTGCCCTTCACTTGTGGAAAATATTTGCGAGACTGAAATATATGATGCTCAAAGTCACTTTTCACAAGCTGTTGGGGTTTTTTAGGTTTATTTTCAACAGATGAGCAGATGGAGAAGTGTGCAGGTACATTAAATTAAATCACTCTTCCAGGTTATATTGTGCCATAGCAAGAAGTTAATTTACCATGAAATAAAACAAATTACTGTGACTTTCTGGTCACTGAAAGCAGAAAAAAAGTATTTTGCATCGACTTCATCATCCTGAGCACATACGAACACCAGTTCTATCTAAATCAAGTCTTTCGCCCTTGTTAGGCTGGTTTCACACTTGCGTTTTTTTTCGCGGTATTTTAGCGTTAAATAGCGCATGCGTTTTTTTTTCCTATACTTTGCATGGGATGCGCTTATGTGCGCATACACATGCGTTTGTACGCGTTTTTCCGCGCATGCGTTTTTTTGCGGCATGCGCTCGGGCGCACAAAATGCAACCTGTTGCATTTTTTGGGCGTCCGACTTGCCTCAAAAAATCGCATGCGCGCGCAATGCGTTTTTTTACAGCAAGACACCCATTATAAGTCTATGGTGAGCATATGTGCGCATTGGCATGCTTATGTATGCGTTTTTTTGCACATGCGTTTTTTTTTTACCATTAGTTTAGACAATGGAATTTAGGGGTTTGGGTTAGAGTTAGGGTTAGTTAAGGGGGTTTAGGGTTAGGGTTAGGGTCAGGGTTAGGGTTAGGGTTAGGGTTAGGGTCAGGGTCAGGGTTAGGGTTAGGATCAGGGTATGGTTTGGTTAAGGGTCAGGGTTAGGGTTAGGGTCAGGGTTAGGGTTAGGGTTAGGGTTAGTAAAGTCATGGTTTGGGTTAGTGTGAGAGGCCACCTAATGTTGGAAAAAAACGCAATCGCGGTAAAAACGCACTAAAAACGCATACAAACGCATAAAAACGCTGCGTTTTTTTCATGCATGCTCATAAAAATGCTTGAAAAAAACGCAGCATCTGTATGCGTTTGTATGCGTTTTTTCAATGCGTTTTTTTGCGGGAAAAACGCGCTGCAAAAAAAAGCAAGTGTGAAGCTAGCCTTACATGCATTATGTTTGCAATTTTGTTTTTGGATTTTTTTAAAGGGGTTTTCCATTAGTTTGATATTGATGACCTATTTGATGACCAATCCTTGGGGCAGGTGCAGACGCCTGTGGGATTCAACAAAACATCAGATCAAACAGACGTTGCCGGCGGTGGCCCCTGCACAGTAGCATCTATTGGCGTTCCGATACATGCTACTGACCAGGTGATGCCGGCGCCATCTTGATGAAGCCAAATTTTTTTTCTCTAGCAAAACGGTGCCAGTGGCGCCTGTGCAGTAGCATGTATCGTGTTCCAAATGATGCTACTGCGCAGGTGCGGCCGCTGGCGCCATTATGATTAAGATCATTTTTTTTCTCAAGAATCTTATATGACAAAATCAAATGAAAATATAGATATTATAGATCTGCCTGCATGATGAATAGAATTTAGTAGTTTTTTTTCAAACATTAAGATATACAGTTTGTAAAATAGGGGGTAGGTCACTGAAGGATCAGTGACCTGTTATAGCCATACAGATGCATATCTAAGCAGAGCACCACATCAAGTCCCACCCATAGCCCATCCACAACCCCGCCCACAGGACGCCCTGAAGCACGAGAATCTCTTTAACCGAAAACTGAAAATAAAGATTAAGCAACAACCACAAGACGGATTTCATCAACCAAGGCATCATTGTAATCAGTATAATGGCGCCGACCTGACACTGTGTGTAGATTACTGTGCAGAATCCTGCTGACAGGTTCACTTTAAGCAGTACAAAGAAGTGAACCACAGTCAGTACCACCTATAACTGGAAGCAAGGAGCTAGGGATTTAACTAGTATTTAGCCTCACCCAAGGCTCAGAGTAGGGAGTTAATGAGACAATGTTGGTGAATTCACGCACAAACTCTCTGCTGCGACGATACGGCAAGTCCCGCAATGCTAAACAGAACTGCTGCAGTGTTGCCCCCCCATCACCTGCACTAAGGGTACAGCGCCACCTAGCTCCAGATGTGGAAGGAGCAAGTATGGCTATAGTTGTTATATATAATGTTGTTGCCTAGTAGCCCTCTAGAAAGAGTTTTAAAACCTTAATTGCCCTATGAAAATTAGTTTTAATTTATAATAAAATTGTGGGTTAAAATATTTGCCGCTCAAACCTCAGAGTTTATATTTGCTTTAAAAAAAATCAGTGTGAGCATACCCTAAGGCTGCGGAACTGATTACTCCTGTTGCTCTCCTAATTCCCATGGAGTCCCAGCCATACACCAGGTCTACAATTACTAAGCCGATTCTTAAAAATGTCCAGTTTCAGTTTATTAAATGTAATTTCCACTGCACGCAGCAGTAGCTGATAATTGAGTATCACTGTCCTCCCGCAGCTGTGGCCTGTGACATATTATCGTACTCGTGCAGTGCTCACTACACCGTTGTGTTAGTAATGTGCACTGACCTTTACAGGACCGATAATTGCAGTGGCATTTGGGATTTTTTTTTTTCATTCCCATAAGATGTCACATCTTAATTTTTGTTCAGGAACACATTGTGATATCCATATGTGGCCAAGAAATAAAGTAATTATGTAGGATGCAAAAATAGAATTTCAGAGTTTAGGGACAAATCGACAAGTAGAAATTCCTAGCCAAAAGTAAGTGAAAAGTAGTAGTAAAGATTTTCTTTTAAAGCATAGCTGTAGGTAACTTTTGAAAACAAGCTGTACTGCGTGTGTTCGTGAGAAATATCACTACTTCTGTTCATTATATGACTTTATTCTTGCCTTTTTCATCAGTTTTTGCTATACAGAATCTATATCTAATTGATTCAGTTGTCTCCGAGTTAGTGGGTGAAGACTAGCTTCTATGATGATTCCTATACACAGTACAAACAGACATCAAAGACTCCTGCCTTTATGTAGAACATGTTCAGAGCTAGCAAGGAAGACATTATAGAGAAGTACTGCTCAGTGTAGCTGTGAAGCCAGAAATGGGCTGAGATAAAATACTTAGCTGAAGCACCATTTCTTTTCCTCTCTGGCTCACTCTACTCCTTCTTCCTCCAACTTCATTCTCCTCTGAATAGTCTTCAGTAGGTAGCTGTAACCTGATAACTCAGTGACACGTCAGCCCTACTTCTTGAGCAATTTGAATTCAAAGTGTATAGTGAATTCAAGAAGAATAAAACAATTATGCTCACCCATCCAGTTGATAGGTGATATTATATGTAGGCTGGAATACCCCATTTGTGATGTGGCACTGTGCCAGGCTGCCGCATACTCATTTTAAAAGTAAACTGTCACCAGGTTTTTCCCATAAAAAGTTCTACCACCACCATTAGAGTCTTTATTGCAGCATACTAGAATGCTGGAAAAAAAATCCACAATCCAGTCTGCAGATCCTAAAAAAGACCTTTTATGATACCTACAGATGGCACAGTCCATTTCGATCGGCGTCTCTGGTGTTGATCCGAAACCTCCGCTCTTCTCACGATCGTCGTCACCATCATCTTTCCCTGCGTCATCCACACAGTGTTGCCATCATGCTCCTATGCAAGCTCACATCTCTCTGCCCTGCTGAAAACAGAGCAAAGTACTGTAGTGCACATGCGCCGGCTTTACTTCCGGGTCAATGGCGCTCTTTGGTCTTTCCCAGTGAATGCGCACTGCAGTGTTTGGCAGGGCAGAGAGAAGTACGCCTGTGCAGGAGCGCGGCGATGGGAAACACTGTGTGGATGACGTCATCCACAAGAAACAGAGAAACAGGGAAGGAGAATGGTGATAGTAAGAAGAGAGGAGGAAGGGGACGGATCAAGACTAGTGATGAGCGAGTATACTCGTTGCTTGGGTTTTCCCGAGCATGCTCGGGTGATCTCCGAGTATTTTGGGGTGCTCGGAGATTTATTTTTTGTCGTCTCATCTGCATGATTTGCGACTTGTACACAGGCTGAATACATGTGTGAATTCCCTAATAAACAGGCATTCCTCACATGTATTCAAGCTCTCTAGCAGTCGCAAATCATGCAGATGAGACGACGAAAACTAAATCTCCGAGCACGCCAAAATACTCTGGAGGATACTCAAGCATGCTCGGAAAAACCCGAGCAACGAGTATACTCGCTCATCACTAATCAAGACTAGGGATGGGCGAATCCTGAAATATTCGGAATCGCTAGGCTGTAACGAGTCCGACTTGGAAACTCGCTATTCGTTGCAAGCCTAGCGAGTCCAATGTTAATGAATGGGGATGCGAGTTTTGCAGCGATTCCTGTGCTGGGGAGGAGGAGAATGGGGATGCAGATTTTTTTTTTTGCAGAGTTTCTTAGCAATTTTGTGTCAGCAGCTGGACACAAAATCGCTAAGAAACTAGGATTGCTTGTATTAAACTGTGAAAAAACTAGCTAGGAGTTCTCTCTCTCTGTTTTGCAGCGATTCCTGTGCTGGGGAGGAGGAGAATGGGGATGCAAGGAGAGAGAGAGAGAGAGAGAGAACGAACTCCTAGCTAGTTTTTTCACAGTTTAATACAAGCAATCCTAGTTTCTTAGCGATTTTGTGTCCAGCTAGGACACACAAAACTAGCTAGGAGTTCTCTCTCTCTCTCTCTCCAGCACAGGAATCGCTGCAAAACTCGCGTCCCCATTCTCCTCCTCCCCAGCACAGGAATCCCCCAGCACAGGAATCGCTGCAAAACAGAGAGAGAGAACTCCTAGCTAGTTTTTTCACAGTTTAATACAAGCAATCCTAGTTTCTTAGCGATTTTGTGTCCAGCTGCTGACACAAAATCGCTAAGAAACTCTGCAAAAACTAGGATTGCCATTCATTTGCATTGGACTCGTTACTGTGCGAGTAATCGCTTGGAAACTCGCAGAGTACCGACTCCTGCGAGTCCCCTACTACTCGCAGAGTAACGAGTCCTAACGAGTAGATTCGCCCATCCCTAATCAAGACCAAAAATGCCCATCGGACCTCAGACGCCATCTGTGAGTACAATAAAAGGTCTTTTTGTGGGATCTGCAGACTGGATTGGGGACTTTTTACAACATTCTAGAATGCTGTAAAAGAGACCTTATTGGTGGTGGTTGTAATTTATAAGGGAAAAACCTGGTGACAAGTTCCCTTTAACTACATTCTCTATTGAATCCTGCAAGCAAATATTTTAATTGAACTAAATAATTAATGTTATAAAATATATTAAAGAAATGTCTGCAAACACAATATTTATAGCAAACTATGTAATTCATGACCGTACGAGCCTCTGATTATGATCAGTCTACGGTGGATAATTACCAGGAGAATAAGCACTAATGATCTCACTCAGGCAATAATACAATATGTTTCATTTTTAGACAATTGCCGGTAACCTTTTTCTCTTCCAATTCAAGCTTTACAATTGAGAGAAGTACTTCTGACAATGAAAGGGTTCAGAAGAGAACCTTTCATTGAAGTCTTGTCCTTAGAGGGCTGCAGTGCTTATGTTCTTTAAGTGGAGGGCTGTCATTTCCAAATTGTTCTTCTTAACAACTTAATCCTCGATAACGTCTTAGGGCAATTATCCAGCTTTGCTTTCTCACAGTAGAATATGACATAATATATAGTAGAAATTCAAGAACAAAAATGATAAAATTGGATCAAATTAATGTTTTAAGGTCATTTCATTAATGATGCTGTACCAAGCTAATAAGTTATCCCCTTCCAATAAGATAGGACATAACTTATTGATCGCTGGGGGTCTGACTGCTGGTACCCGCGCCTATCCAGAGAACAAATAGGAGGATAATAGGTAAAAGGAGACCTTTTGAAATTCAAATTTGCCAGCTTCACCAACTTTTTTTTAAAAAAATAGATTCACTGCATGAATTTTCGCAAATCTCAATAATGAAAAGCTTGTAATTGGTCAGAAAATACATGTGGTGTGGAGGAGAGAGAGAACCCCTTTAACCAGAAGAGTTTACACTCTATGAGAGAAAGAGGAGCCGCTGACCTTAAGAGTTTATACTCTATAGGAGAGAAAGAGAAGACTGTTATGAATAGGTCACCGAGGAGGATGGCAGGAATAGGCTAGGCCATCAGGAAACCAGAAAGGTTGGTAACTTAGCGGATTGCAGACCCCTGATCCTAACAACACAGCTAGCAGTAGCCATGGGGCATACCTACGATGCCCTAGACACCTTGGCACAGCCGGAGAACTAACTAAGCTTAAAGCAAGAAAGGTAAAATCTAAACTGCCCTGGAGTAGAACCCCAAAGAAATAGATAGCCCCCAAACATATAATGTCGGTGAGACAAGATGAGGCACAAACACAGGCAGAAAATAGACTGAGCAAATGATGGGGCCCAAACTGTCTAGATAGGATAGGAAAGGAAAGACACTGTCTGCAATCACGCAAAAACCCTAAAAAATTCAACACGTCTGATGTACAAAAAACACTGAGGTCTCACGACCTCTCCCCCACTATATCAGCATTCTGGTGTGAACTGGCAGCAAAGCAAAAGAGACTAATATAACAGGGGACTGAACAAACTGACACAAGTTGTAACATATGGATCGGGGTCCAGCACTGCCCCAGCAGGGAGCACGCTGAACCCTCACAGCAAAGCAGAAAGAGACAAAACCAGATCAGATGCAAAGGATTAGCAAATGAACAACGTAACTGAAAAATGCAGGATCAGGCAGGAGACAGCAGACCTCAAAATGCACACTAAGAAACTAATCACCAGCTGCAACTGAGAGAAGCCTGCTTACTTATATCCTCCCAGTCAGTAACCCCTGATTTCTAATCATCGTTGTCAGGTGCCAGACTTCTCTCAACCTGGCCAGCTCCACTACCCGCAGTAACCACCAGAGGGAGCCCCGACTCAAGTCAAATCAAGAGAATTCACAACAGAAGACCTCAACTATCATAAGAGCTTACACTCCTGAGGAGAGAGAAGAACTCGCTTATGATAAGAGCTTAAACTCTACAGGATAGAAAGATGACCTCACCAATCATAAGAGTTTACACTATACAAAAGAGAGAAAGGAACCTATCGATTATAAGAGCTTACACTCTACAGGAGAGAGAGAGGACCCCGCTGACCATAAGAGCTTACATTCTACAGGAGAGAGGGAGGACCCCACTGACCATAAGAGCTTACACTCTATAGTTGAGAGAGACTTCCTCGGTGAATCTGGAGATGGATAACGACTCTACTGTACAAACTGTGCTGTATTGTGAGATCTAGAATTTACACCTGCACTCCATTTATTGTTTATGGGGCTGCAAAAGATAGCATTTTTGAAACTGCCCTCCAAGGGGATTAGGAACTGTAAGCTGTTGATCTCTTAAATAATACTTTCAAATATATAATAGGACATAATATATTCCTGAACAGATTCCTTTGACAGACCTCAAGGCTATGGTAAAACCGTCATCTGCCTCTGGAACTACTGGCAATTCTAGACTACTTTGCATTTTCTAATGGAGTGAGTGTATGAGTCTCCTCCCACTTTCAATCTGCTTAGATGCTGTGGTAGCTATTGTCTGCTGCATCTAAGGGGTTAAGCAAAAAGATCCAGAGCTGCTAGAAGGGAGACCTGGCAACACTGTCACTGTGGAGAATTAGTTGACCTCGATTCATGTCATAATGACCCAATAGGAAGTGATCAGGCAGCACAGTGAGATGGGAGAATATTATTGTTATTATTAATGGCCTTCATCTCCATCTCGAACCATGGTGACTTGATGGATGAATGCTGTGTAGGAAGATCGATCTTGTGCAAGCCTAGAAGGTACACCAGGGTCTTCTCTGCAGTTATCTTGTTTGTATTAAGCTATCTGGTTGCTGGTCTTCCTCTTCGCCTTGATCCTTCTGACCATGATGTCCTTCTTCAGTGATGGCTCTTTTCTTACGTTCTGTCCACATTAGGCAAGTCATAGCTTGGTGATCTTTGCTTCGAGTGACATGTCTGGCTTGATTTGTTCCAAAATTGATTTGTTTGTTCTTCTTGCCATCCATGGTATTGAATTGATAGCATCCTTCCCCAGCACCATATTTCGAAGGTGTTGATTCTTCTATGTTGTTTCTTTATTGTTCAGGTTTCGCATCCATATGTTACTGTAGAAAAGACCAGACTATGTACAAGCCGTGTCTTCATCGCCAATGAAATGTTCCTCAATTTGAAGACCTTGTCCAGTGACTTCATTGTTGAGGCAGAATATAACCCATGCCTAAACTTTTTGGTAGGATGGAAGAAAATAGTACCCTAGTATCTACATGTACCATTGCCATGTGCCAACAACAACATAGTACTCTCAACCAGTGGTCGCATTTTATTTATCATTTATGGACTACAACTCTTTATACTTAACCTACTTTCCTACAGATTCCATTAAAAAACGCAATCAAGAGAGAAACCTCAATGCGCTCAGCGGCGGCTTCATTGTCAGAATTATTAACAGGATGCACATCACTTAAAGTGTCTCATGCATATCTAAACGCGAAAAAAGGGTCCTCCGCTGAAATCTGACATACTCTGATATCGATTTTCCTAAGGTCTGAGCAAAGTCCTCTTATAAATATTTTATGGTGCATATGAGATTTTCCCTCAGGCAAATGACCTTAGTTTATCGACTTTTACATGTTAACAGCAACATACTTGTATTTTCCCAAATGCATTCACAAAAAAAGATTTCTACTACCTATAGAAGGACTGACATTTTTTTGGATTAGTTTTTTCAGGGGTTTTGTACAACCACAGAGACCAATCTATTTTATTGTAATTAATGGGTTCTTGCTACAGACCAGGGTGTAACCATAGGAAGTGCACACGTTGTAGTCTCACCTCCCCTCTGACACTTAAGAATAAAAAAAATATTATAAAGGCACATTATGAAACTGTCTAAAAGGAAAAATGCTGTGTTGCGTCAAGCAACCAATCACAGCACTGCTTTCATTTGTCAAGAGCAGAATTGAAAATGAAAGCTGTGATGGGATTGGTTGCTATGTGCAGCAAAAAC
This sequence comes from Dendrobates tinctorius, assembly GCF_039654945.1. Lineage (NCBI taxonomy): Eukaryota > Metazoa > Chordata > Amphibia > Anura > Dendrobatidae > Dendrobates > Dendrobates tinctorius. The sequence continues at coordinate 26,058,325 of NW_027361810.1, read as the reverse complement.
AGTCTTTCTTTTGTGCCTAACCATTCATACACATTAGAAAAACATCATCCGAACCCACCGATATAGACGGATATGGACAATAGGTAATAGGTGTATGGGGACCACTCAAGCTTCCCCGACAGATGATGGCCCGGGGAAAAAACAATGCAGCATTTCTGATTTCCAACAAGTTTACCTGTTTATGAGGGAGTCATGAAAGATAGCTGCCAGCCGAATGTTCGGCCGAACCATCATTCAGCCGACAGCTGTCTGTTGGTTACAGCCCCACTGTAATCTACTACAAAATGAATTGATTCAGCTCTGCGCAGCCTCACTGGCTGCCTGGAGATGAACTAATTACCGTTGGAAAGTTTCTGACTTTTTTCCCACGCTCACTAGTTCACTTCAGGTCAGCAGGGGACTCCCGCTGACGTCACTGAGGCTGCGGGGAGTCCCCTCTGACCTGAAGTGAACTAATGACCGTGGGAAAAATGTTCGAAACTTTCTCACGGTAATTAGTTCATAACCAGGCAGCCAGTGAGGCTGCACAGAGCTGAATTCATTCATTCTGTAGTAGATTACAGTGAGACTGGTCGCATTAGCACCGGTGCTCATTGTAAACTATTTAACCCCTTGTGAAGCATTACAGCATGGGGCATGAATGAGCAGCGGAGAGGTAAGGATATTGTTGATTTTTTTATGTTATTTTTTTTTTGCAGATCATGTTTTTTTGGGGGGATTACCAGAGTAATAAAAATTTGTCAAAATCTTGGTGTCTTAATTTCATTAAAAGACTTTTTAATTAATGTCTGTGTGGTTTTTAACCCTTTCATAGTCTAGGGTTAATAATGGATCGGTGTCTTATTGACACCTCACCATTATTAATCGGCTTAATGTCACCTTACGATCGAATGGTGACATTAACCCTTTGTTATATTAACCCATTCGCCACCACTACAGGGCAATGGGAATAGAGAGGATAAGTGCCAAAATTGGCACATCTTAGAGATGCGCCTTTTCTGGGGTGTCTGGGGGCAGATTTTTGTAGCCAGGGGGGGGGGGGCAAAAACAATGGTCCCTTTCATGGCTATTAAAATCTGCCCTCACTCACCTGCTTTACGTCTCTGGTTGACAAATTACCGCGGGAGCCCACACATTTTTTGACAACGAATTAACCCCTTAAATTAACACCTACACCTCTGAAATTTTACACACGAACACTCATCTAATTACTAGTGAAAGAGATATAAAAAAAACATGAAATGAAATGGTTTACTATATGTAAACCATGTGTCATTTCATGTCGGGTTAGGGAATGATTTTCCAAAAGCCGGCAATTGATTTTGCAGCTATTCTGCTATGTAGAACTCTAGGAAATATAAATATATACTGTATATATATGTGTGTCTCAATGACATGTGTATATGTGTATATATATATATATATATATATGTATTCTATGTGTCTATATCTATTCTTTCGTTTGGATTTTGAAACCTGTCATAGGGATCCATTATATGTCCGTTTTGCAAGCCTGCGAGTAAAAAACGGTATACGGATGCCATACGGATTACATACGGATGCTTACATGAGAAAAATACGCAGCCACACCCTGACAACGGATGACATACAGAGCACTATTTAGGGACCATTTTTGCGTATTACAGACATACAATACGGTCCGCATTTTTCTACATTGTGTGTGACTCCAGCCATACAAGCTTTTCTTAGTCTGTTAAGAAAGAAAGCAGCATGAAATTGTCAAGCCCCTTTAATCAATAGGAGCGGATCGTATTGTGAGGATATGAAGAGCTCAGAGCTGGCTATTATTATGGAAATTAAAGACATAAGATTATAACATTCTTGCAAAGCTGAGGGAGTTTAGATAGTCTGCAATTAAGGAAACTTGAAAGAAACATATTTCCTTTAAAGTCCCAGACGATGCTTTAAAAGTCCACCAAATAGTTCTGTAATTCCAACCAGTAGCACAATATATCACTAATGAAGCAAATGAAATATATTCCATTTATCCTTTGTCAAATATATTTACGATGCGAGCACCAAAGGTTAATTCCATTTAGACAGATTTCTTGGCAACAATCGCAAGGATGGGAATTTTCCAACAGTTTTCATGAGGACTGAGGAATAATTTTAATGGAATATTGTGGATTATGCAGTCACTTAGTTGCAATAGTGGAAACTCCACTTTTATTGCATGTCCAAACAGGATTGATAAATCTGCGACAATCCAGTCTGCTGATTATGTGGCAAATCTTCAGCAAAAATCCTGTTGTAACATGTAGATATTAGTATGGATTTCATATCGGATTTCATCACTGCACATTAAAAAGGGTTTTATATGTTTTCCCCTTGTTTGTGTGAATTTCCTCCAAGTACTTCAGTTTCTGCCGAAACTCCAAAAACAGACTCATAGGGAAATTAGGTTTTAAGTCCCAATGGGGACAGTGATGATGATATTCTTCTCAATTAATGGCACTATATAAACTTGTAAAAAAAAACCACTTGTAGTCTATTTCCAAGTTTAAAGATTCAACAGAACATGGATAAGATTTGTTTAATTTATCCACACGACTATATAAGGCTGGTTTCACATTTGCATATGGAGGATCTGCGGAGGGATACAGACTTCCTCCATGAAGCTCTGCCCCCTGCCGCACCTCCTCCGAGAAACTCCGCCTCTGTCGGCATGCGGCCTGCGTACCCTATCTTTTGCATTGGGTATGCAGGCCGTGCCGCTGCATGCGGATGCCTCCGCATGCGTCGATTTGACGGTGCAGCAACCGAACCAAAATGCAACATGCTGTGTTCGGCGCAGGTCGCCGCACCGTCAAAACGACGCATGCGGAGGCATCCACATACAGTGGTACGTCCTGCGTACCCAGTGCTAAAGATAGGGTATGCAGGCCGGCGGAGGCAGAGCTTCACGGAGGAGGCGCGGCAGGGGGCGGAGCTTCACAGAGGAAGTCCGCATCCCTCCAGAGCTCCTCCATAAGCAAATGTGAAACCAGCCTTAGTGTACTATGGCTCTTTCAAAGAAAAGTCCGGCAGCACCTTTACATGGCCAGTCCGTTACTCTGTTACTGAGAAATCAGCATTGAAATCAATCTAATATATAAAGCTGAATGTGTGTGTGTATGTTTGTATGTATGTGTGTATGTTCGGGATTGGCATCTGCACCGTCGCAGCTACAGCCTCAAAATTTTGCACAGTCACACGTCTGGACCCCGAGAGCATCATAGGCTATGTCGTGAGGCAAAATTTTAACCCCGCGCGCTCCAATTCACCAAACAATTTTGCCAATTCTTATAATTTCTATGGTGTTATCGTCCTTCTGTAAAGCTGGAAATAACACAATTTATTACCGTGCCAACACAGACCACCCTCTGACACAGACTGCAGGGGGAGCCCAGTATCACACAGGATAGGATTAGATACACAGCTCAGCAGTCAGTATCACACAGGATAGGATTAGATACACAGCTCAGCAGTCAGTATCACACACGATAGGCTTAGATACACAGCTCAGCAGTCAGTATCACACAGGATAGGAATAGATACATGGCTCAGCAGACAGTATCACACAGGATAGGATTAGATACACAGCTCAGCACACAGTATCACAAAGAATAGTATTAGATGGACGGCTCAGCAGACAGTATCACACAGAATAGGATTAGATACACGGATCAGCAGTCAGTATCACACAGGATAGGATTAGATACACGGCTCAGCAGTCAGTATCACACGGGATAGGATTAGATACACAGCTGAGCAGTCAGTAACACACATGATAGGATTAGGTACAAGGCTCAGCAGTCAGTATCACACAGGATAGGGTTAGGTACACGGCTCAGCAGACGGTATCACACAGGATAGGATTAAATACACTGCTCAGCAGTCAGTAACACACGATAGGATTAGATACACATCTCAGCAGAAAGTATCACACAGGATAAGGTTAAATACACAGCTCAGCAGACATTATCACATAGGATAGGGTTAGATACACGGCTCAGCAGACATTATCACACAGGATAGGGTTAGATGTACAGCTCAGAAACAGGATGTGCCAAAGGAGAGGACATTTTCATTCCAAGAATTCCACTCATTCCATCTAATTTGTTTTTTTATTTTAAATGCCTCCAGTTTCCAGTTCAACTGCTATTTGCAATGTCCATTAACAATGCTCAGGGACAGTCCTTGAAAGTAGTAGGGATCGATTTGCAATCTCCATGCTTTTTTCATGGTCAACTTTACGTGGTCTGTTCAAGAGCTGGAACTGCCAAAAATCTGTTCATCTTTGCACCGAAAGGAAAAACCAAAAATGTTGTTTATCAAAAGGCTCTTGAATGAGTTGAAAATAAAATACTATTGTCACGGTCACGTGTGTCTGGACGCAGCGAGTACCACAAGGCGAACCCATGACACGCGTGACCCTGGATACACTGCCTCCAGTGGGGCGAATTTAAATAATAAGACGTGCAGCTGGATACACCGCCTCCAACTGGCGAATTTAGGTAATGCACGTTATATATACAGTAGTCTGGAAACCCCGCCTCCAGTAAGGCGAATTTAAATAATAAAGGGGAAACCTGGGTAACAATAACAATGGTGTACCCTGCGATAGGGAATAGGGATGTGGAGACCTCCTGTACTCCCCTGAGCCAGTGTTTTATGAATGAGTCACCGTAGGAGGCAAAAGCAGAAATACAAGCTAAGTCCAGAAAACCAGAGAAGTTGGCAACTATCAGATTGCAGACCCCTGAACCTATCAACACAACTAGCAGTAGCCGTGGGGGGTTCCTTTGATGCCCTAGACCCCTCGATCACAGCCGGAGAAATACATAGGCCTAAAGAAAGAAAGGGGAAATCTAAACTGCCCCAGAGCAGACCCCAAAGCAATAGGCAGCCCCCAACATATAATGACGGTGAAGCAAGATGAAAATACTAACACAGACAGAAAGATAGACTGAGCAAAGACGGGGCCCCAAAACTACCTAGATAGGAAAGGACAGGAAGGCTGCTGTCTGCAATCTGCCAAAACCCTATCAAAGACATAAGCCAACCAGCTGATATGAAAAAGGCCTTGAAGCAGCTAGGCTTCAAAAACTGAATCAGCACTCAGGTATTTTCAGAAGACAGAGCTAAATGAATTCAGCACACCCCAGCAGGGAATGGCAGAAATCCAGAAAAACAAAGCAAAAACAAAGTCAAAGCACAAAAGCAAATGGCCGAGAAGCAAAGGTAGCTTTGGAGGAGCAGGAATTCAGACTGGTCTCCAAGGATCCCACAGAGAAATCACCCGCAGGGCAGAAGGGCGTCGGCAGCATTATATCCAGTCCGTAACTCCACTCAGCCAGTCACAATCATCAGCCTCATGTGTTTGACAATCAGGCTCACAACCTTTCTTTACCAGAAGAGGGAGTTCCTCGGGCCTCAGTAATGAAGGGGAAAATGAACTCACAACACAGTGTCCCTGCACTCCTAACGTTCCCTAAGCCGGTTCTGCGCCGAGCGACGCACGCGTACTTCAAACCCTGACTCGCCTTGCACCTAAACCCTCACTAGGGAATTGGTCGGTGCGGAAACTAATCCCACCACTGCACTAAACACACAAGGGAAAATGACAATACAGGGGGAACACCACTTACCTTTGCTCTGTTGCCTATGCTCCCCGCAACAGAGCCCACCACCAGCGTGCATCTTCTCCTTCAACCGGATCCATCACCATAACCAGATCCATCACCATAGTGCAGCCTTGGAGCAGAGTCCACCACCAGTTGCAGCTGCCCAGTAAACAGAGTCCCAAAGATGAGTCCAGCTTCTGCCAAAAAGTCCAGCATGCTTGAGTCCAACTTTTCTGCCAAAAAGTCCAGCATGCTTGAGTCCAGTTTTCAGCAACCAAGTCCAGCATGCTGAGTGCAACTCTCACCATAGTCGCCACTCCACCAAGCCATGCACGCACTTCCTGCTGACACCATAAACTGCGACTCCACCACGCCATGCCAGCCCTTCCTGCAGACCCCATCGTTGGACTCCACCAATCCATGCCAGCACTCCTTGCAGACTCCATAGCTGACTCAACCCCTCTGGCTGGGCTGCCCAGGACTCTCATTCAGCTCCTTCATCACCCAGGCTTGCTTCCCAAATGCCGAACTATCAATATCACCAAAAACCTGAAACTCTTTTATAGAGCCTCACACCTGATTTGTAATACGTGCACATTAAAACTAAAGTGTAATACCACTCACCACCACCGGGGCAACTTAGAACAAACGACACCACGTGTAATAATTCTAATGGCCACCGGGGGCAATCAACCCACTTTGGCACCAAGCCAAAGGAAAAAAGTTCACTTTGTCCATTTACTTGTCAGATCCACCTTGGATCATGACAACTATCAATACTTGGGTAATCATTTAGTTAATTTGTGTTGCAAATATGTAGTGTTGAATATATGATGTGAAATGTTTTTATGTGCAATATAATCATTATAATTTGTTACAACTAACCACCGTTGGTTACTATGCCCAGGCAACGCCAGGCTCTTCAGCTAGTATACAAATAAATCTGAAGGGTTATTTGTAGATCTGAAGCCTTCATCATTCCAGCTCTATTCCCTACACTGTGTTGTTTCCTCCTGCTTGACTGACAACATCTATGCTGTGCGACTTCAGGATAAGGATCTGTCAGTCACCCAGGAGGAGGTGGTGATGGGTGGGAAATAGAGCTGGAGTGACAGAGGTCACAGGGATGCAACAGGGCCTATGAAGTCATGGGGCCCTCCGGTGCCAGGTGTGTTTTTAGCTGAATGTATAACTTTTTGAGCACTTTTGCTTTAGTGTCTTCTGCCTCAAAAATGGATGTTTTTGACCACCCGAAAAAATGCCCTAAATGTACTCTGCCCTTACTTGATAGTATGGCGACCGGCCCTTGTCATTTTGCTAGTCCTAATTTAACCTTTATGCTATGCAATTATTACTGATATTAGATGAGCTACACTCAGTTCAACAGACTAAGGATATTTTTATCCATGGAGATGCTGAGTATATTTTATTAAAACTGTTTTAAATCCTGATATATAATAGGATGCAATTACAATCACTTGAAAGGTTTGGCGGTTTAATTTCATCACAAGTATAGCAGTACTTGGATTATTGTCCTCATAAATTGTATTTAGCCGAGCATTAAATCAAGGCTGTGATGAGCTGATTGTGTCCATTCTCATTTGGTGATGGAACTAGAGAGAATGCTCAAGGTGAAAGTGATGTAAGATGGCAATCTGCTGGGTCGGTACATGGTTAACAACATTTACTAATGTGGAAGAAACATTTTTATCTCACTGCTAATACTTGTCCTAAGGCGAAAACACAATTTATGGAAAATGACAAATAATGGAAAAAATCATGGTCATGTTTGATTGGACCATGCAAAGAAAACTGTCTGTAGTATCACCTACTGGAGAGAGCTACGCAATATGAAAATTGTTATGGCCTGACCTAGTCTAGTGGATTCTCTAAGCCATAGGTCAGGGTGAGCAACATCGCCCAAAGGTTATAGCACAGTGGGCAGAACCTGCCAACTGGCATGAGGATTGGCAAGAAACTGGACTTCAGGATATGCAGGATTACAGGAAGAAAAAAGGAGCAGGATACACAAGTATACATAGAAACAGAAGTGTAGATATACATCTAAGGAAACGGACCTACTTCCCATATTTCCCCCTGTTGATATGTGCTGTGATGTGATGCATTATCATGTTTTGCATCGTTATGTAATAGACCTGTATTCTGCCCAGCAAAAGGTAGTGAGTAGGTATGAATAGAGTTAAGAGTTGGGACTAACCCAGAAAGGGAAGGGCTATGTAGTAAGATTGGAGAAGACTTCCTGGTAGTGAGTCAGACAGGGCCTTTCTTGTAGCTAGGGCATAGTTTGGAGCTGGTCTAAGTGCTCAGCAGACCCACAAGAGTTGGGTGTACCCAAAGTTGGTGGAGACCGAAGCAGTGGATAGAGTGATCCTGAGCAAAGAAAGGTAAAGAGAAAAGAGGGAGACACAAAAGCACAAATAGGGTCTTAACAAACGTTACACAGAGTTGCCCACCAAGAGAACTACTCACCTGGTGAGAGTGAAGGAAAGACATATATTAATGGCGGCTGCAGTAGATCCACAGGTCAGTGCAGGACCTGGTTGAAGCATACACTTAGGTAGGAAGGAAGGATCATCCCCGCGCTGCCGCAAGAAGAATTCCAAAAATTGTAGAGGTTTCAGCATGGTTTATTCTACACGTTTCAGGGTTCAGGTGACCCCCTTCATCAGGACATACCAAAGAGATAGGAGAGAATGATTTACTGGAGATGGATCCTGGGACAGGATGCCTATCAAAACGGCCCTGAGTCTGCATGATAGAAAGATAACGGGCCAGGACGGAACATTGAACGTAAGACAAAGATGTTGCCCTGGGTTGTTGTTCCAAGGCATCAGCAAGCAAAGAAGTTAAGTAATGGCCATAGTGGCAAACTAGTTTCCCTAAGGGAAAGGAGGACGTGGAACAGCGGGTTGGTCGCAGATAGATGCTACTGCGGAAGCGAGGCTGGCGCCATTTTGAGACAGAAATTTTTTTTCTGAATAAATTTATATTAGCAAATAAAATAATTAAGTGCATATTATACATGCGATCATCCTGCAAAAGATTTTATTTTCTCTAGCAAGATGGCGCCGATGCAGCCTGTGGAGTAGCATCTATCGGATCGCCATTTTGAGACAGGCTTTTTTTTATGAATTTATTTATAGCATGAAATGAAAGAATTCTATGCAGATTTTATACGCAATCATGCTGCGGCGCAGGCGCTGCCGCCGGCACCTGCCTGCCTGCCTGCTGAAGGTGTTTTTTTTTTTTCAATATATAGAATATTCATTATGTAAACTAGGGGGCCGGTCAGTGAGGGATCAGTGACCTGTCAGCAGTCTGCATTATAATCTGAGCACCACATGAAGACCCCCACCCACAGGCCGCCCCGGAGCACGAACATATCATTAACTCAAAATTGAAAATAAACATTAAACAAGAACCACAAGACGGATTTCATCACCAGGTATCATTGTAATCAGTATAATGGCAGCGACCTGATAGTGTCTGTAGGTTATTGTGCACAATCCTACTGATTTCTTCCTTTTGAATAAGGCACAAATACAACCCCCCCAATAAGGTGTACTACAGCCCTGTACATGAACCATGAAACTACGCTCCCACTATGAGCTTTCGGTGATGAGTTTTTCATGTTGCAGATATTCTGCATCTATTAGGTAAATCAGATTATTTCCATTATTTTCATTGCATGTGTAAGAATACGACCGGGTTGCAATCAGGTCAGCAAAATCCATACTCACTGTGCTGTCAGCTGCTTCCTCTCTGCTGTGTTCCCCATTCTTCCGTTTACTTAAAGGACAGGAGGCAGAGTCCAAAGCAACTTTAAACATAACGGATTTATTCTCTTCTGGACACAGGACATCCATAACACTTCCAGCACACTTGTCACAGTCCCAGAAGTGCATTATTCTTTGTCTTTCCTTAACTTCTTCGATTTCACTGGAATAGGCCAAGAAGTTACAACAGGATGAGGAGCCTGGTGAAAAAGGCACTTCATCCTATCTCCCTGGAACCAACTTCAGTCCAGACATGGAAATATTCATCTACTAGGTCGTCCACCCCTTTTTTTTGGTTATCCTGCCCGCACACTCGCTGGTGGCCCACTCTACTACTACTACTTCTTCACACGTCTTCTGTAGCTTCTTCACTACATTGCTGCAGATACAATGCACTGCACTCTTCTTCGCTATTGCATCCACTCCTTTCTATGGATGGCTGGGTTTCTCTGCTTGGGAATGTTGTGTGATAGCTAAGCAACTCAGGCCCCAAGGCCACCTGAGCACACCAGGAGTCTACCCCCGTCTGACTATAACCAGGAAATCAGTCTAGCTTATTCCCCAGCTACCACTCCTACAATTATCCTCTAAGTGTCCCACAACTAAACCTTCCTATGCAGTGTACTCAGTGCCCCCATATAGTTGCCTTTTCCCTAACTGCACTGTCTCCCTAGCTTACATGTAGCAATAAACATGTATATACAGCTTACATATAATACAAAGATATGTAAATATGACACATACAAATATGGCAATTATGTACATGTAAACAGTAGCTAAGGGCTAGGCCCTGACCCTCTTACACATGATTAGTGTGGCTTTTTACATGTGTTTTCTTGTTAGGAACAAATAGAAATTGGCAGGTCTGAAAAAAAAATTGAACTTTGAGGAAATAAAGACCGATTGCTTATTGTTACTACCCATGTGGATTGTGGAACAATGTCAATTTTTTGTTTACGGCTGGTGGTGTATGTGAACCTTTGATACTAACAAATCTTCAGTTGAGCTGAGAACACTGCTCTTTTTCTCTCTCCTACTTCTTCTGCAAGTCGCCTGTCAGCCACACAATGCTGTTTCATATCTGTTTTTTTATACATTTTCACAATGTATTTGTTGACAAAACATGCTACCTGTCATACATCATAAAGGTGCCCTACGACAAAGAGAACAAGTGTGCGTGTTCAGCTTCATCTGCCTGAATCAATCATGTTTTGGAGGCTCTATATATAATCTGGGACTTCTGCAATTTTCACATGGTATTAACTAAAGCAGTACTATTTAATCATTGCATGAATACCAATGAAAATACATTGTCTCACTGTAAGAGATACTGGAAGTGAGGTTCGTTGGATGCAGTGAAGAGCAGGAGGCATAGAAGGGGTTAACAGAGTTTACTTTAAACAGGATATTGAGTACAAGGGATACTCCGCACAGGAAGATGAAATCAACAACAAAATGGCGCAGGAACACTGAACGCAACAACAGAATTTGCACAAAAACACAATATTTGGGGAAAGGGATGTACGGAAGAGGTAACTTATCGCTTGAAGTTCTTGTTGGGGAGAGGCTGGAATATCTCCTGCCGGCATCGTAGTCCGTGGACAATGTCTCTGGCTCTGTTGCGGAGGAACGAAATGCACTGTCTTCCGACCGTGCCTATGTATCCGGGTTTGTTTGGCTTGAGTACGTTGTCATGTGGGAACAGTTTCTTTTGTTGATTCCTCTGGGATGTCGCAGACCACGAGCAGCACGCAGGCTCGCAGGCCACGGCAGCATGTGGACCTCCAACGGACTCGCTATGTTCAAGGTGAGTAAAAGTATCTTTCACTGCGAGCGATAAGGACCGGACTGGTACGGGAACATTCAAGGGCAGCTCAGTCAGGACGCTCTCCAATGGTAAGTCAATCTGCAGGGAACTCGAGTGTGTGGCATTCGCAGTCAAAGCAGTGGGGAGGGAGTCAACCTTCTCCCTGTTCTCGTGTTGCCTTCCCGTCAATCTCCCCTGTTCCCACGCTCAGTCCCTTTTATCTCCCCCACAACCACTACTGTTCAGTGCAAAGGTCCTCTCCATTCAGATAAATCGTCCCCTGTCAACAGTGGTGACAGTCCCGATAGTTCCGGCCCTAAAGTGCATATTGAAACGCTGACTCTGTTCTGGCTCACCTTCTTACATCACTATGTGACCAAACAGCACTGTATGCCACATATGGGGTATGGCCACATTCACGAGAAGCTGTGTAACAAATTATGTGGTCATTTTTACCTGTTTCCCCTTGTGAAAATGTAAAATCTGGGGCTAAAGCAATATTATAGTGGTAAAAATGTATTATTTTTTTCTTCATCGCTTAATGGTATAACATTTTGTGAAATACATGCAGTGTCAATATGCTCACTGCGCCGCTAGTTGATTTCATTGAGAGGTGTAGTTTGTAAAATGATGTCACTTATGGGGTTACCGCTGTCCTGACACTTCAGAGACTCGGCTAATGTGACGTGGCTCCCTCAACCCATTCCAGTCAAATCTGCACTCCAATATGACTCTCCTTCCCTTATGAGCTTTGCACTGTGCCTAAAAAGCAGTTTCCGACCACTTATGGGGCATTGCCGTAATCAGGAGACATTGCATAACAAGTTTTGGGGTACATTTTTTACTATTAGCCCATTGTGAAACTTACAAATTTGGGACTAAAACAAGATTTTAGTGGAAAAAAATGTAGTTTTTCATTTTCACAGCCTAATGTTATAGAATTCCATGAAATATCTGTGGGTTTAAAATGCTCACTACACCCCTAGAGAAATTTTCTTCGATAGGTGTAGTTCCAAAATGGGGTCACTTGTGGGGGTTTCTACTGTTTTGGAGGCTCTCCAAATGCTACATGGCGTCCGCAATCTATTCCAGACAATTTTGCAATACAAAACTCAAATAGCGTTTCTTCTCTTCCAAGCCTTGGCGCTTGCCCAAACAAGAGTTTCTGGCCACATATGTGTTATCCCTGTAATCAGGAGAAATTGCACAACAAATTATATGGTCCATTTTCTCATGTTACCTTTGAAAACCTGAGAAATTTAGGGCTAGAACAACATTTTGGGGGAAGAAACATAATTTTTAATTTTTGCTATTCAATGTTTTAATATTCCATGAAGCACCTGAGGGTTTAAGATGCTTACCACACCTTTAGAAACATTTTTTGAGGGGTGTAGTTTCCAAAATGGGGTCACTTGAGAACTGTTTAAGCACATCAGGGGCTCTGCAAGCATGACAAGGCGTCCGCTATCCTTTCCAGCCAAAAAGTCAAACGGTGCTCCTTCCCTCCTGAGCCCTGCCGTGCGCTCAAACAGTAGTTTTCCCCAACATATAGGATATTGGTGTACTCAGGAGAAATTGTATAACAATATTTGAAGTCCACTTTCTCCTATTTCCCTTGTGAAAATAAAACATTTAGGGCTCAAATAACATTTTTATGGAAAAATTGTGATTTTTTTTTTTATTTTCATGCTTAACGTTATAAACTTCTGTGAAACACCTGGAGTCTGAAGGTGCTCACCACACATGTAGATAAATTCTTTTCAGGGTGTAGATTCCTAAATGGGGAAACTTATGGGGTAGTTTCCATTGTTTAGGCACATCAGGGGCTCTGCAAACTTGATATGGCATCCGCTATCTATTCCAGCCCATTTTGCACTCCAAGTCAAATGAAGCTCTTTCCCTTATGAGCACTCCTGTGTACCTAAACAATAGTTTTCCACCACATATGTGATATTGGTGTCCTCAGGAGAAATTGCACAACAAATTATGAGGTCAATTTTCTCCTGTCTCTCTTGTGAAAAATGAAAAATTTGGGGCTAAAACAACATTTTTGTGGGAAAAATTGAAATTTTCATTTTTTTCTTCTACATTGCTTTAATTCCTGTGAAGGACCTAAAGGGTTAATATACTTAACTAAATGTGGTTTTGAGCAATTTGAGGGGTGCAGCTTTTTAAAATGGTGTCACTTTTGGTAATTTTTTTGTCATGCAGCCACTCAACGTCACTTTAAATCTGATGCCGTCCCTAAAAAAATAGGTTTAGTAAATTTTTTTTGGAAAAGATGAAAAATTGCTGACAAAGTTTTAACCCTTTTCACTTCCTAAAAAAAATGTTGTTTAAAAAATGATGCCGATGTAAAGAAGATGTAAAGTAGAGTAAATTATGTCAGCCAAAATTTGTCACTAACATGAAGTACAACATGTCACGAAAAAAAAATCTTAGGTTCACTGGGGTACGTTGAAGCATTGAAGAGTTATCACCTCATTAAGTGACGCATGTCAGATTTAAAAAATGAGGCTCGGTCAGTAACGTACAAAGTGGCTTAGTCCTTAAGGAGTTAAGGGGGGCTTGGAGTCCTTCCTGACAGTGTAATATTTTATTTTTACACAAATCAGCCATTGCTAGTCTTCCTGACAAGCATGTAATGGTATGAGTGAAAATGAAATATAAGTCTTTATTCTCCTCCCGGCTTTGTGGTTTGCACAGATAGAAAATCCATTAGCTGAAAGAAGCTGGGGGGCAATTTGCACTCGGTGATGATCTGCTGCTGTCAAATACTGAAGGAACATGCTTGCTTGTCAAATATTTTTGCAAGCTCATTAGCGAAAATACAATAGCCTATTTGTGTTAGATAAATGATGGCTGTGAATAATGTGCGATTTTAAAGAAGGGGCCACCGAGTTTCTATGGCCTTGCAGAATCCATTCTCATTCAATTAAGAACTGACTTAAGACGCTTCCACCGATGCTGGGGGAGGGTGGCTTTGATAATGAGAGGGAAAAGGCATTTCTGAAGGAATCTTGAATGTTATGGATGATAGAGACTACTGTCGTAAATTTCCCAGCATTGAAGGTGACATGGTACTGAAGTATGGGTTCGCTTCAATACTACAGTGAAGAGGCTCCTACATACCATACCACCCCTTATCTGGATCCAACCTCCTGAGTCAGAATTTCATTTCCCTTAGAAGAGGGCTTTTCAATCTTTTTGTGTTTTTGTGTCTTCTAGTATCGTCTCCTGCGCTGGATGTGTAGTCAAAAGCCCCCCTATATCAACAGTCTGGAGCTCCCCATAACAGCAGTTTGGATGTGCCATCTGGAGCACCCCTATAACAGCAGTCTGGATGAGTAGTCTGAAGCCCCCTATAACAGCAGTCTGGATGAGTAGTCTGGAGCCCCCTATAACAGCAGTCTGGAAGTGTAGTCTGGAGCCCCCTATAACAGCAGTCTGGATGTGTAGTGTGTAGCCCCCCTATAACAGAAGTCTGGATGAGTATTTTGGAGCCCCTTTAACAGCAGTGTGGATGTGTAGTGTGGAGCCCCCATATAACAGCACTCTGGATGAGTATTCTGGAGCCCCTATAACAGCAGTCTGGGTGTGTAGTCTGGAGCCCCCTATAACAGCAGTCTGGATGTGTAGTCTGGAGCCCCCTATAACAGCAGTCTGGGTGTGCAGTCTGGAGCCCCCTATAACAGCAGTCTGGAAGTGTAGTCTGGAGCCCCCTATAACAGTGGTCTGGATGTGTAGTCTGGAGCCCTCTATAACAGCAGTCTGGATGTGTAGTGGGGAGCCCCTATAACAGCAGTCTGGATGTGTAGTCTGGAGCCCCCCTATAACAGCAGTCTGGATGTGTAGTTGGGAGCCCCTATAACAGCAGTCTGGATGTGTAGTCTGGAGCCCCCCTATAACAGCAGTCTGGATGTGTAGTTGGGAGCCCCTATAACAGCAGTCTGGATGTGTAGTCTGAAGCCCCCCTATAACAGCAGTCTGGATGTGTAGTTGGGAGCCCCTATAACAGCAGTCTGGATGTGTAGTCTGGAGCCCCCCTATAACAGCAGTCTGGATGTGTAGTTGGGAGCCCCTATAACAGCAGTCTGGATGTGTAGTCTGAAGCCCCCTATAACAGCAGTCTGGATGAGCAGTTTGGAAACCCCTATAACAGGATTCTGGATATGTAGTCTAGAGCCCCTATATCAGCAGTTTGGATGAGTAGTCTGGAGCCCCCCTCCTATAACAGCAGTATGGATGTTATTTTTTGACAACAGATGAAGTAGATTTGAGGTCAGGGGCAAGAAGCATAAAATATCCGGAATATCAGATGAACAGCTTACTTTATTGGACATGGCATGAGTGCTTGTTGTGTTTTCTAATTAAACTTTTAGCTTAGTGAACCGGGATGTAGTGTTTGCACAGCACACACCGGGGTGAAGGTTAACCCATGGTGGCCTCATCCACCTGCAGTACCAATATCAACAATGAGTCGTGAGCCAGTCTGTTCCTGGGTGAGCCCCACTGCTCAGTTTATGATAAACCAGTACAATATCAATAAAGGGGAATTTGCCATTTCTTCTGTCCTCAACCACCTTCTAGATGCCTCTTGCCCATGATAAAAGATTTTAGTAATATATTATATATTTGCCCTAGGTAGTAGGTAGAATTGCAACCGTAATCCCCCACAATAAAATAGGACACAGTGTAAGATGTAAAGAACACAATGATGCAATGATTTGGAAAACTCTTATAGCCATATTTTATACACAACAGAATATAGAACAAAGATCGGAAGATGAAATTTAGACATTTATGGCAGCAACATATTACAAAAAAAACTTGGGACAGGGTTAACAAAAGGCTGGAAAAGTAAGTGATACTAGTGGAAAACACCTGGAGGTTGACTGTGTATAAAAAGAGCATGTTAGAGAGGCAGAGTCTCCCAGAAGCAAAGATGATCGGAGGTTACCAATCAGTGAACAACTGCGGCTAAATTTTGAGGAACAATTTCAGAAAAATGTTCCTCAATGTAAAATTAAAAATACTTTGAATATCCATCATCTACAGCACATAATATCATCATCATTATCAAACATCATAACATCATCAAAAGATTCAGGGATTGTAAAGAATTCCATGTGCACACAGGACAAGAAAGTGGTCAGTACTGGATGCTCGTGATCTACGGCCCATCAGGAATCAAAAAAGTGAAATTCTTTATGGGAACCAAGAATGCTGTGTCATGTGGGCTCAAGAGGAGAAGGATCATCCAGCTTGTTATCACTGCACAGTTCTGCATCTTTTTTGGCATCGGGCTGATTTAGTACCTAACATATGGCATGGGAAGCTTACACATGAAAGGCTTTATCACTGCTGAGCATTATATGGAGATTTTAGAACAACACATGTGCCAACCAGAGAATGTCTATTTCAGGGAAAGCCTTGCATGTTTCAGCAAAACAATTCTAAACCACATACCGCATCCATCATAACAGAATGGCGTCGCAACAGAAGAGTTTGGGTGGTGAACCGGCCACCTGAAATCTGTACCTTTCACCAATATAAAACATTTAGAGAATTATGAAACAAAAAATCCAGCACAGACATCAAACTGTGGAGCAGCAAAAATCCTCCATTAGACAAGAATGAGACAACATTCTTCTCCCAAAACTCCAGCAATTGTCTACTCACTTCCCCTGTAGTAAAAAGAAGATGAGACTCTACTCATTGGTACACATGGCCCGGGTAAAAATTCTTTTAGATGTTTTGCCGCCATCAATTTGTAAATAAGTTAATTTTTGCAAATGAAATGGAAAAATATCCAACGTTCAACTTCTGATCTGTAATCTATGTTCTGTTGTGAATAAAATATGGTTACAAGAGATTTCCAAATCAAAGAAAAAAGGCAGTAAATCCCAGGAGACCTCTCTACACCACATTTCACACTGTAAAGTTCTTAATTATACCACTGCCTAGGAAACACAGACTTCATTAAAGAAGGAATGTTTGCAGCCTTGAATAGGTAGCATTCATACCTAAAACCAATGCCTGACGGGCCACAAAGAGCTCTTCTGCCACATGAGAAGACATCAGTGTCATAAACAGAACATGGTATCCAAAGAGAGAATGGGAGGGTGATTCCACATTTTTCATTAGGAACCTCCATGATTTCAGGGGTCAGAAGATCACAGTGTTTGTCTACACACATCTGCACTGCTGGGATCTGCTTTGCTTTCCATATAGCTATGCAGATTTCCCTTGTTCATTGGAAGCAATGGTTAAACTCTCATGCTGGTCTCCTAAAGCCATCCATCCTGAGTTATCTCAGCTGTTCTGATTTTCTCCACTCCTCTCTTGTATAAGTATTCACCTCTTAGCTTGGGTAGTTGCCAGTGATAGCTTGTGATACCTTGAAGTTTGTTTGGAGCTGTGAGCCATGGGAAGAGAAGTCATTTAGGAGTTGCTGTTTGGAAGTTTGCCTGGTGTCTTCCTTCTCCTTTTATCCCTTTTGGTTTGTTTTCCCCTTCCACTCTATTTTTAGACCATTCCTTAGTCTGGGTGTGCTGAGAGTGATTGCTGTTTTCTTTTACCCTTGTCTGTTTCTCTTTGTGTCTGTATTATAGATCAGAACTAGCATTTCTCCTGCCCCACGTACTAACCAGTGCCGTGCTTAGGGCAAGACAGGGATTAGAATTGTGATCGCTACACGGGGTGAAAGAACCATCAAGGGACATCAGGGAGCTCAGGGTTGGGCAGGGCAAGATTCATGGGTGTTCCTCTAATCTGTCCCTAGCTGCAGTGCTTCCCTTCCCATCTGTCTCTCCGTGCGCCATCAGGCTCTTTATTGGAGCATGTCAGCTATACTCCCCTTCCCCTGATCTGTCCGCATCAGCCCAGTGATTAGCTGCAGTGGTCACATGCACATGCTTTCGCAGTGATTTCACCACTGCGGCCTGCCGGCAAACACCAGAAGAGCAGCAAACAATCAGTGCTGAAGTGGAGAAGCATGACTATGACAGAGTTTGTTATTTTCAGCCTATGTTACCCTATTAATAAAAAATAATTATCCCAGACTACCCCTTCAAGTTATGCTTCTGTACGGAACCCAAGACTTCATTGCAATTTCTCCCTTTCCCCATGGCTTCAGCAAAAAGGAAATATCCTGGACAAGTTGGCAAATTTTCCAGATGTTGTTATAGGCTCACAGCCTTCTGGAAAATGGTGGGTACAGAAGGTTGCTTCTGGAAAGGTTGTGTAAAGTGTCGGGAAAAGGAGAGGCATGGAAAGGTATGACCTGAAAAAAAGAGGGATTGACTGTGAAATACAAAAGCATTAGTATCCTACCGGGAGGGCTTGTCTGAAAATTGGCCAGTAAGTTACGTAGGTGACACATTTGGAAAACTCTACCTTGGGTACAAAGAGTTTTATCTTCTATGGTAATAAAGACGTAACTGACCATAGTTGTATTTATCTATGAGCTGGGAAGTCGGAGCACAGATAAATAACTTGTAAAAAAAAAAGTTACATAACTGGTGATGACACTTTTTGTATCTTAAATATGTTGTTGAGTCAAAGTAACGTAAAGTTGGTCTTAATGTAAATATGTCAGTTCTTCTACCATCTGTGATGATCAGAGGAAGCGAAACGCTGCGGTGGAGTGCAGAAAGCTTGCACTGCAGAACGTACTGTGGTGTCCAGCAGAGCATCAGATAATTGATCAGACTCGTTCTAGACCTCGGGGCTCTTGTCAGTAAAATTATCTGGCAATGAGAGCACAACAAATAGAAATGCATGAAGGCTAAAATAAGAGACCCATGCACACATCTAATGAGGGGCAGATGAATGGAAACTCTTGTTACACATACAGATTCTTTTTCTTCTGCCCACACTAGACTCCGAGTGTCAGTAATCGAGAATGAAATCAAAATTCATTCAATCACGTGAAAAACTGAGATGATGACACCGGCGCAGTCGCTGACTTTAAGTAGGAGCGTGCACCTTTAAATATTTTCTGACATATCAATGAAATAATCAAAAGATGTTATTAGTGATGGTCTGTGAGCCAAGACCCTACCGGAACTTTGATTCACGAGAGAGCAGTATTCCCCTTCAGCTACAGTCTGCTTTAATCAGGATTTTCCATGAGTGAAACTGACAGATCATTACAGTCCCATTGATCCTTTAGTAACTGATGGGGGCAATGGTTGGCCCATGGTAACCCATCCTCCATCAATAAAATCTTTGGAAATGTTTTCCTTTTAAATAGACCTTTAGGTGGTAGTCTCATCTGGACTAACCCTTTCTTTATCCATTAGATATCATAGAAGGAGGTTCTTGGCTTCAGACCCTTCAATAAGGTCCTGTAGAGAGGGGCTATTCACGTTAGCTTTTTTTGCTGATAAAAAAAGTAGTGACATCTCCTACTTGGGTCTGATTTGTGACCCAAACTTATCCATTTAAGCGAATGCATAAAAAAAATTTCATGAAAAGAATCACATGTGAATAGGATCTGAGTGTTGTTGGTTTTCAATTAACTAATTGTTAGGAGAATTTTTGCAATTTTTCATCAATTTTTTTTCTTTGTATACCACAAAAACGGTTGACACAGTGATGGTAAAAATAGACACACGGACCAAAAACGGACGAGAATTGGATCAGGCACACTGATGAGAAATGGTCCATTT
The DNA here is from genome assembly GCF_039654945.1 of Dendrobates tinctorius. Classification (NCBI taxonomy): domain Eukaryota; kingdom Metazoa; phylum Chordata; class Amphibia; order Anura; family Dendrobatidae; genus Dendrobates; species Dendrobates tinctorius. Next base: position 26,038,419 of record NW_027361810.1, on the reverse strand, counting down.
TTTGAGGATAAGAAAAAACTGATATGTGAATTTAGGTCCTTGGACTATACATTTTATAGAGGTTCCTATGGGCACAGTGTTGGCAACTGCACAGGAAACTGGTTACTGTTAGGCTATGTGCCCACGCTAGCGTTTTTAAACGCTCAGCAAAAGCATCCCCTTCCCAGAAATCGCTCGTCTTTTTCCGCGCGTTTTTTGCGCGATTTATGACGCGTTTTTGACACGCGATTTCTGGGATCATTGGGGATGGCTAAAAACGCTCAGCAATGCGGGAATTAATGAGCATGCTGCGTTTTTAGCCGCTAAGCGATTCCTGAGCGGTTAAAAACGCATGCATTGGCACAAAAAGCCAAAAACGCATGCTAATTAATTTGATGCATCTTTTAAGCATTAATGCAGCGTCTGAGCCGGCTCAAACGCTGCGGAAACGTTTAACAAAACGCATCGTGGGTACACAGCCTAAAGAGCTTTTTACATAAAGGGAACCTAATAACTGATACATGCATCCTGATCCTCGAGGACCATGTGGCTGTGTGATTTTAGCAAGGTATATTTGAGCTAAGGGATTTTAGTGTAAAACATACTTTACCAAGCTGCGCGAGAGACTAGTCGGGCAGACAGGTCTCCAGGAGCTTCTCCTCACCCGCTGCCAATGACTGACAGGTCTCTTCCTATTCAAGGGCGCTGAGAGAGACCCAGCACTACAGGGCAGCGGGTGGGGACTGATCTCCCATGTAGCGGCTTTTAAAGTATGTTGTTTCTCTGAAATGCCGCAGCATTGCAGTCACACAAACCTGGCTGAGATCATACAGCCCGTGTCTGATACATGCCGCCCGTGGATCAAGCACTATATATCAGCTGTCAGGTTCCCATTAAACGAGTTGTTCCAGCAGAATGAAACCAATCCACCTAATGGTTAATATCACCTGGATTAGAGGAGATCTACTCTTAGGATATATATATTCTCACTGAGTTATATTCGAGGAGGAGAAATCAAACAATGATTGTGGAGGTCACTAGACATCTGTTTTCGAAAAGATCACATTTTTCGAATGAAAAAAAATCAATATTATAGAGGGATTTTTTTTAGATATTTTATTAATATTGATTTCACTTTTGTTTTTTTTTAGGTGATTAAAAATCATTTTGGTTTCATCCCTTCTATACCACTTTGGAATACTGAGGCTATATTCCCACAATGAGTTTTTAATGCTACGCATTTTTGCTGCATCAATAATGCAACGTCTTCTAGTTCCAGCAAAAAGCATGGGATTTATAAAAAATCTCCTGCCCACGGTACGTTGTTTTTATTCAGACCTGTGGTGCGTGTTTCAAGCCCGCAACATGTCAATTTCTCTTGCGGGTACGCTGAGTTTTATGTGCTGATTCCCCCCATAGAATTGCATTACGTGCGATAAATTTTCAGGTAAAAAATGCACATGTGTTTCTAGTGTTATTCTGCTGCGGAAATGTACTGAAAACTCATATAATCCGCACATGAGTGTATTAATAAAGTTTTGTCAAAGCTAAATGCCAGGAAGTATCAAAAACTAAGCAGTTTTATCTAAAACATGACACGGTAAAAGAAGACAAAAATGCAATAAAAACGTATATAAAAAAACACAAACAAAACCGCAATGAAAAAACGCAAGTAAACTAATTTATTTAACAGGTGCAGAGGATCTGCAATATACCCTGACGAAGGTTGTATCCGAAACGCGCGTCGTGGCGCGTTCCTGCAATCATTTACTCTACCACACACAGGTAATTTGTTTTTGGCCATGTTGGATTTATGATTTATTTGTAAATAATCCCTTCACATTTGTGACTATCTCTGGCCACCTTGGACAATAAAGCACTATACATAGCACTTTTGTACACTATTTGCACTTTATCTGCCTTAGGCATATTAAGCCCAACGTGTGTTCCTGTGTGTTTCTCATACATGAAATTTATATTGCCACTATTTTATTATATTATACTTTTGTACTGTATATAAATATTTTGTACTGTTTTATATTGTGAGTGTGGCACCCCAGAGTCCGGTTGTCACAGTGACATTGCCTCCCTCTAATGGTTAAAGTCATGCTTGGAGGCAGAAAGGGACCCCCATGCCAGGCAGCATAGATTTAATCACAATTCTTCTGCATGTCAGAAAAAGGGAGATGTCTTATAAATTCTGGCCAGCAGAGGGGGTTGGTGAGTCAGCTAGAGGGAGTTGTCAAGGAAACGAAGCAGCTGTGAGCTGTGAGAAAATGATAATGACAGTTAAACGTGAGGACGTGAGGTAAAAAGATCTTTCTGGAAGATCCTGTCAGATGAAGACAGGGAGTTGATCTGAGAGGAGCTCGATAGGCAGAGCTGATCTGTGAAGAGGGAAAGGACAAGAGCAGAGACTGAGAGACTCTAGGGAAGCTAAAATACTGCATATAGCAGACCCCTGAGCGAAGGAAGCGCTAATAAAGAGAAAAGGGACATCAGAGTCTTAGGCTGACAGGAACTGTACGCCCTGATAGCCGAATCTGAAAGTACACGGGATTGTAAATTCCTGAGCACATTGAACACCTGAGGGCACATCAGTGGATAAGGAGCCCGGGGCTGACGGTGAAAAGGACGGTACCCGTGGAATAGGCTCACGCTGACAGCCGTACAGGTTAGTGAAACCATCACGAATAGAGCATCGCAGCATAGTTATATACAGCGGAGACCCACACACAAAGCACAGAAAGGAAGGTCCTAAATCCCCACCTGGCAAGGTGGATCCCCTGAATGCCTCCAGGCGAGCCGGACTCATTCCATCACCTGTATGTGGTACTCCGGACTGCAACCTATTACCAGTAAAAGGTAAAGAAACTGCACCTCTGTGTCTTTCTCTCATTTCTCTGCACCCCAACGTTTACAGCCACTTCTACTATTTATTTAACATCTTTGCCCTGGGACTACAGCCCTACCTGTGGAGGGCTACAAACATCATAGCTGCGCCCAACATCCATCCCAGAGAAGCAACACCGCAGCGCTGGTCACTTCTGACCAGATTACCACAGGTGGCGTCACGTATTTCACCATCTATAAACATTATCTTTATTTTTACCACATAAATACTACACAACTTTCCCCTATTTTATTACTGGACGCCTCTGGGCTGCGGACCGGGTCCCCGCCGCCACCGTGACACCGTCCCCCATGGAAGTCGACGGGCCCGGTACCGAGTACCCCCAGGCCCCGCGGGGCGCTCCATGAGCACTACACATATTCACATTGATTAATATTTTTTTTTCTTTAGTAAATAATTGTTTTAGTATTTATTGTTGTCACTATGTTTTTTGCTCAGTATGTTGCCCATTTTTTAACTTATTTATAATATGATATTTTTGTCTTAGTGATTGCAGGCACTATTTTGGTGCCATTTTGCACTATCTATTTGTTTTTATATTTATGCATTAATAAAAGATTTATCATTTTAAACTTTATTATTTTTTGTCCCTAATTATTTATTAACATTTATTTTGAATTAACTTTTTATGACCGCTATATTCGGTTTTTACTAATTAATTCTAAGATTACATTGTGAGGCATCGAAGAACTGACACAGGGAGCCTCCTCCAACTGTCAAACACCACAGATGCAGGGGGTCACTGCTGATCATCGCAGCTAAGGGGTTAAACAGCAGTTTTTGCCAATCCCATTATTTGCGTCAGAAGCATGGCTGCTTGTAACGGCCTCACTTTGTAAGCTGCACTCATAGGTACAGGGGCAGTTTTCATGAGATAATTTGTGACTATAGAAGTGAAAAAAGTGTTAGTCCACACGCATGACCCGCATTACCACTCAGCCCTACTGGCCATGGATTTGTGGCCAAGGAAGAATGGTGCAGAACTGGAGATAGAAGCCTCGTGCTGTGGTGAAGGCGGGGGGGGGGGAATTCCATGGGTGGATAGGCAATAACTTTATTAAGCTCAAAGCACCCCTGCAAATATAAAAGTTTACACATATCAATTAGTTTAAGAGATCTGTAAGTTTCCACTTAGATTTTCATCAAACGTAAAAACCGACACTTTACTGTATACCGATGACATCAACGCTCCTATGACATCACAAAAGTATTGATGCAATATTGCATTAGAACTTTAATAGTAGAACTCTCCTATTGTGGATACTGTTGGAGAAAATCTCTCTTGATATTGGAAATGGAAGACCTTCCCCAAAGAGATTCAAGCTCCGATATCTATGTGATATCAAGGGCTACCAGTATATCTGATTCTAGACCAACAACAAGGAACCACCAAGAGGAGAAATGCTCGACAAAGCAATACCAGCTTGGAGACGATTACCTGAAATATAAAATGGAAGCCATGAAGAATATAAAAGCTCGACTGATCCAATCTGCAGATGTCAGAAGAACCTTAGCTTTAAAGCCACCTGGACAAAATTGTTCCCACCTCCACTATCCCATCAACCAAAAGAAATATAATAAGCTTGCTTTGAATAAAGTCCCTGTCCATGAGAAAGCATCGTATGAGCAGAATGGAGACCAACCTTGTGGTTTCCAGACTCAACAATTCCACAGTAGAAGACAATTGCGAAGACCTTTGGTAAGCCATGTCTGCTTTCCCGAAGCACCATTCAGAAAGTATCTACTCAAAAAAAAAATTTGAAAAACTGATTGGATGCCATATAAAAGAGTTTTTAGAAGTGATATCTGTCATGTTTGTGGCTTTGTTTGGCCGTACATCTGGGTCGCCCTCCCAGGGCTGTGGGGTACTCGGTACCGGGCCGGTCTCTCAGAAGGGAATGTCACAGCAGTGGTGACTCGGTCCGTGACCCTGGGCGCCCAAGTAAAAGGGAGATTGAATGGTGGAATGTAGTTGATTAAATTAATAGTTCGTGACTCCACCTGTGGTGTTCGGCAAGGGAGGTGTTAAGCCGACGCTGCATGCAGATCCTCTGGGACTGGTGGTATGGCACAGCAAATATGTTATAGCTCCCCACAGGTGGAGCTGTAGTCCCAGGGCAGTGTGGATGAATATTGCGGTAAGGGTGCAGTGGTAGGCACAGGGATGTAGCGGTGCTGGAAAGGTAGCAGGAAGGAGGCAAGGACACAACAGGGTGCAGTTTCGTTACCTTTACTTGGCAAATGCAGTCCAGGGTCCTGATTACAGATGGTACAAGGGCAGGCTAGCCTGGAAGCAAATCAGGGATCTCTCTCTCAGCAGATGGGTTGTGTAGTCTCCTTCCTAGCGCTAACTTGAGGGACATCCAGTACTGAGTTACACTGACGTTCCTCCTTATTATCTTTTCTCTGAATACCTCGTATGGCAGACAGCTGTAGCCGCTATTTCTCTCCTGGCTCACACCGTGCTGTTGTGCCTCCGAGTCTTAGGTGGGAGTCGAGTATTTACAACTTCCTACTCCTCTGGTGTCTGCTGCAGGACCATTAGTGTCCATACAACCATGGAGACCAAGCTCCAGTTCGTGTGCTATCGCTGGAGATGAGCCTTTCCTCTCTGCTCGATCTCCCAGCTCCTTCTCCACGTCTGCACACTTCACCCTCCTCACACTAACTGCTCCCTTCCTGGCCCTCAGAGAGCACTCCTCCCCCAATCCTTGTTCAGAGCTCCCTCTGTTGGCCTGGAGTGGGAACTGTGTTGCATGCATAGATAAACTGCTGGAGAGTCCCTTCCTTGCTTCCAAGCATGACATCACCCTCCCTGGACGAAGGCAATGCCATTGTGGTGACCATACCCCTGGGGGCGCCACACATCAACAGGTTGGAGCTGGACGTACAATAAACATGTAAGAATTTTATTATTTACTAGGGTTGTGCACCACTGGATAGCCCCTTATTAATAAATCTGGGAGGTCAAAAACAAAATTGACACTCATCTCCTGAACTGTTCTTATGTAGTCAGCACTGGAGCCTCCAACGGTCTACTGGGTTGAACTTCGGTTGGGGCATCAAATGAGCACTGCAGCTAATCAACGACTGCTAATAGTCTCCGGCATTCATATTTAGGCTAGGGTCACACGACTGTTTTTCTCTCACCTTTTATTAACACTTTGAACAGATTATGATACGATTTTCTCCGATAAGGAGAATAAAAAAAAAACTCTCCATCTTCCCCATTCAGTCTGTCCATGAAAATCGGACCGTACTCCGATGTTGACTTTTTCCACGCACCCAAGTGGCCAAGTGCATGGTGCGATTTTTTTTCCTCGGATGACTTAACCCGAGGAAACAAATCAGACATGTACACGGCCACGCAGAGTAACATGGGAACGAGTGCTATCTGTTGTGAGTTCATTTTGCCCTTCACCTTTGATGTCTGATGAACTCCCTCTGCTGGTGAAGAGAGGTAGTGAAATTGATTGGGATGGGAAGAACCTGTTATCTGAACAGGCGGAGTGTGATTGGACATCTGGAATTTCTGAGTGGATATAAGGCAGCCGACGCCCTCCAGGGTTTGCTGGTGATCCTTTCTGCTCTGAGCTCTGGCATCCAGTTTTAGTTCCTGTCTACTAAAAGCTAAGTTTTTGCCCTGCTATTATTGATTTTGTCTGGTTTCCTTAGTGTTTGTATTCAGCCAGTCCTGGTTGGGACTGGCTGAATTCCATTTTTGTCTCTGATCAGTTGATCTCTTTGCTCTGTTTTCAGAATGTACCTGAGTGCTGATATAGTGACGGTTGGGACATTTTTGGTAGGGTTTTTTGCGGATTGCAGCCAGCATCTTTTCTGTCCTGTCCTATCTAGTTAGTTGGGCCCCATCGTTTGCTCAGCCTATCTTTCTGTCTGTGTTTGTGTTTTCATCTGTTTTTCACCGACAATACATGTTGGGGGCTGTCTATTGCTTTGGGGTCTGCTCTGGGGCAGTTTAGATTTCCCTTTTCCTTCTTTATGCTTATGTAGTTCTCCGGCTGTGACGAGGGGTCTAGGGCACCGTAGGAACCCCCCACGGCTACTGTTAGTTGTGGTGAATAGGATCGGGGTCTGCAATCCGCTAGCTACCAACCTCTCCGGTTTTCAGGACTTAGCTTGTATTTTTGTTTTCTCCTCCTCCGGTGACTCATTCATAACAGCTATCCATCAAAACGATGGATAGCACTCGTCTGATTTTTACAGTTGTGTGCACGAGCCTGAGTCCGAGCAGAAGAAAAGCTGGTTTATGTTGATCCCAGCAAACTGGAATTTATAACGAATGGGTTCCTTTGTGTTTCAGTTCCTCACAATGTACAAGTCAAAGTGTTCACTAAAGTAACATTTGTACTGCTGTGCATCTTCAGAGACAACTCCTCTAAGATCACGGGTGTCACAATGTGCAGCCGATTTTGCCAGCAGAAGCTTTTTCCTGACCTGACAATGCATTATGACATTGTGATCACTTGGATGAATGGTCGACCATCCATCACAGCGGCCACCGTTTCTGACACATTTAGAGATGGTAGACAATCCATGATATGCCCTGCTAGGATTGTTATAATATGCTTTTTTTTATTTCATGAATCAATAGTACACGTGACATTTGTAAAATAGCTTAAGGCTGGAGTCACACTGATGAATTTCTCATGCGATAATCGCATCGCATAGCACGGACTGGCCAGTACCTCTCCTGACCTGAGCATGACAGCATGATGGATTACTATGCAGCTGTCAAGCTCAGGTCAGGAGAGACAACAGTCAGGATGAGGTTTACGATGCGATTCTCGGACGAAAAATACGCCAGTGTGTCTCTGCCCTAACAGTGAAATTCACTTCTTTCTTCACCTGATCTTTGATTCTCAATATTATCAATTCATATACAAAATGTGTCTTGAGGAGGGAGTGCTTATTTTCCCGTCGGTGAGATAAGGGATGGTAGCTGGTGCTTATAAAGATCTATGGAGAGGGGAGCAGGGTAAGGCCAGGATCACACATGCGAGAAACACGGCCGAGTCTCCCATGTTAATACCCGACACTGCCACCGGCACTCGGATCGGAGGGTGCGGCCACATAGCAATACATGCAGCCGCAGGATCCGCTCCTGAGTGCCGGCGGCAGTGTCGGGTATTAACATGCGAGACTCGGCCGTGTTTCTCGCATGTGTGATCCCGGCCTAAGAGGGAGACGCTGGAAGCAGACACAGACAAAAAACTCCAAGATTTCCTTAAACGATAATTACACTTTAAGAGGAAACTATCAGTATGGTCTACCCTCCAAAGCCGTCTATATGTGCATGTACTGTAGGTCATAGGGAGATGATCAAAAATTATACCTTGATATCTGCAATCCAATGTCTTATTCCAGAGAAATCTACTTTTTTTTCTTATATGCAAATGAGCTGTTAAGATTAAGATCTATGGGCCGGACTTAGATCTCCCCAAGTTTCTCCCTCCTGGGTTTTTAATGACTGACAGTCTGCTCTCCTTTTCTATATGCTTTGCCCTGGTAATGCCTCCTTTCATGTAAAACAAGCTCTGGAGGCAGATTCTCAGGGAGATCTATCTCTGGCCCATAGATCTGAATGGCTCATTTACATATTAAGGAAAATGTGGACTTCTCTAAAATAAAACATCGAATCGTAGATATTAAGGTATCATTTTATTCAGCTTTACATGACATGCTTCCTCATATAGAGGGCATAGGAGGGTCGATCCTACGTGAATGATTACCTTTAAGAAAAAAAAAATAGCATATTGAAAGAATTTGGCACAAATCAAAAACGGACTAAAAATACTCAAAAAAATAAACAAAGGTCCAAAAGTTTGTCCTTCATTGGTAACCAACTTTATAATTGCGCTGTTCATCCGTCTGGCTCAGGTCATGTCCTTAAATGATTCCAGCTTCGATTAAACCTCACATTTTGTGCAATGCTAATTTTTCTATATTTTAGTATTACATCGTAACACTTTATTAGACAAGCAGATTCCTATTTAAAAACGTAATAAAAATGTGACTCTATGAAGGTTTCATTAGAACAAACTAATATCTCATTCCACTAATGGATCAGCGTTAGCTTTTTCCAGGTAAAATTTGGCAAAGTTAAAACTGATGGGTTTATCTCATTCTGCATTCAGGACGGTCAAGCTTCCCATCAGCAATTAATTATCTTAGGCTATTTAATTAGATTGGTCCAACAAAACCCATTTAGTGCTGGCGGTAACTAGAAACAGGTTTGAGACTGAGAACTATTAGATATTCACATCCATTCTTGTCTGGCTTATCTGCTAATCAACAGTAAAACAATTCAGCCCTGATTCATTATTGCATTTGTGCTTTTTTTTCTACTTTTTTTTTTTGTATTTTAAACCTGTTTTTTTATTTTTGTCAAATGCTTTTAATTGTCAGTATATTATATATGCATTTTTTTTTATGTTCGCCATTGTCGTCGTGGCTTTCGTTTTCTAGATATTTGGGGCCAATTCATCAATTGTGCTTTTTTAAAAAGTCGCAAATTTTTGCTAAAATGTACCCCAGTTAACCACTGGATTGATTTTTTTTTTTTTTTTTTTTTAAATATATGGTAAACATTTTTTCTCAAATGTAAGTGTGGCGCTCCAGGGGGTTCAGTCGCCACAGAGGTACTGCACCTCATCCAGAGGTGTGGTATCCCACTTCCCAGGTAAGGTGGGGGCACCTGACCTGACTAACTCAACACCTGCATCCACCACACACCATAGCAGTAGGTGCTCCTATATCCCTGCTGGCTAGGAAAGGATGTTGGGAGGTGGGTGGGGCTTAGTGGTTAGAGCGGGAAAATAGGGGGAGAGGTGGAAGGACGTGCAAAGGCAACCCTCCCATAGGGGAAGTGGGGAAAGTGATAGAATTGTACAGCAGCTCCTGGTCTGGAGGAACTGCTGGAATGGACAGAAAGAGAAGGAAGCTCCCTGAAGAGGGAAGGGATCCTAAGAGGCACGGAGCAGTGTATATACTGATCGTGGGGCTCATTCCACGCTGACGGACGTCGGGTGGAGGGATCAGGTCGCAGAACGGTATTGGCTCCTAACCTGGTGGAGTGGACAACGGACTCAGCTAGGAAGTCGACAGCTGTGGCACCTTTATTTATCTCAGCCACTAGCCACAGTTATCTTCTCCGGAAAGGCAGCCATAAAGGAGCAAGGAAACGCAGAGAGTACGTTATCCGACAGGGTCGGTGGCTGCTGGCCTGGGACACTGACTGTGAGGTGCTATGTGGGAAGAGGCGAGAAAGCAACACAGTGAGATGGCCAGGATAGGCATATACTAACGGGAGTTCTGGAAAGGTGTTCTCCATCTGCCTGGGAACTGACTGAGCCCCTCACCTGAAGGACGCAGCACCAAGCGGGCATCTGTGCTCACCAGAACTGTGAGTAAAGCTTCGGAACTGCACTCAACTGTGTCCTTTGATTCTTTCTACAACACCTACTCAGCACTGCTACATCTATCCTCAACAATCATCAGCAAATACAACATCTTTTGCATTATCACCACTGCCCTGGGACAACAGCTCTACCTGTGGAGAGCTATTCCAACTCTGCTGCATCACACCATCTGTCCCAGAGGATCTGCACTGCAGCGTTGGTCACTACTAGAGGGACAGCCCTTCTGGACTTCATTTTAAGCAACAGGCCAGATAGAATAACAGAAGTACGAGTCGATGGGCACCTAGGGAACAGTGACCACAATATAATACAATTCCACTTGTCCTTCAGTAAGGTGCCCTGGAAGGGGGTTACAAAAACGCTGAATTTCAGGAAAGCAAAGTTTGATCAGCTTAGAGAGGACCTTCGCCGAATTGATTGGGACAAGGTCCTCAAAAATAGGAGCACAGAAAATAAGTGGGAAATATTTAAATCAGTTTTACACACCCACAGCAAGCTAGCCATACCGTACAGAAATAAAAGGGCTAGGAACAGGAGAACACCAATGTGGCTAAATAAGGATGTAAAAAGGGCCATAAATAACAAGAACAAGGCATTTAAGAAGCTAAAACAAGAAGGCAATGAAGAAGCATTAAAAAGTTATAGAGAAAAAAATAAAATGTGTAAAAAACAAATACATTTAGCAAAAGTGGAAACTGAGAGACTCATTGCTAAGGAAAGTAAAACAAACCCCAAACTATTCTTTAAAGGGAATCTGTCACCCTTTTTTTCCCCTATTAGCTGCCGGCATAGACATCGGGGGCTTGTCTACAATGCTGTAGATAAGCCTCCGATGTAACCTGAAAGAGAAGAAAAACACGTTATATTATACTCACGGAGGTGGGCGGTCCGGTCCGATGGGTGTTGCGGTCCGGTCCGGCGTCTCCCATCTTCATGCGATGACATCCTCTTCTCCCGTCCTGTAATGGCTCCGGCGCAGGCGCATTGCTCTGCCCTGTTGAGGGCAGAGCAGAATTCTGCAGTGCGCAGGCGCCCGTCCTCTCTCGACACCTGCGCACTGCAGGACTCTGCTCTGCCCTCAACAGGGCAGAGCAGTGCGCCTGCGCCGGAGCCACTACAGGATGGGAGAAGAGAACGTCATCGCATGAAGGGAGGCACCGGACTGGACCGCAACACCCATCGGACCGGACCGCCCACCTCCGTGAGTATAATATGATGTGTTTTTCTTCTCTTTCAGGTTACATCGGCGGTTTATGTACAGCATTACAGAATGCTGTGGATAAGCCCCCGATGTCTATGCCGGCAGGTGAAAGGCCGAAAAAAGGGTGACAGATTCCCTTTAATTATATAAATGGTAAAAAGATTAAAATTGATGGTGTCGGCCCTTTAAAGAACAATGAGGGTGAAATCATAGAGAGCGATGTGGGAAAAGCAAATGTTTTAAATACATTTTTCTCAACAGTGTTCACACAGGAAAAGGATTTGCCAGGGGAAATGCAGAGTGATAATGTAAACTCCCCATTAAGTATTACCTGCCTAACCCAGGAAGAAGTGCAGAACCACCTCAGTAAGATTAAAATTGACAAATCACCAGGCCCTGATGGCATTCACCCTCGGGTATTAAGGGAGTTAAGTAATGTGATAGACAGGCCTCTATTCCTTATATTTAAAGACTCTATAGAAACAGGGTCTGTTCCTTTTGATTGGCGGCAAGCAAATGTGGTACCAATATTCAAAAAGGGGTGTAAAAGGGAACCTGGAAACTATAGGCCGGTAAGCTTAACATCTGTTGTGGGTAAAATTTTTGAAGGGTTTCTACGGGATACCATTATGGAATATCTTAATGTTAATAAATGTTTAACTCCATATCAACATGGATTTATGAAGGATCTCTCCTGTCAGACTAACCTGATCAGCTTCTATGAGGATGTGAGCTCTCAAATGGACCCAGGAGAATCATTGGATGTCATTTATCTTGACTTCTCTAAAGCATCTGACACTGTCCCACATAAAAAATTGGTCAGTAAGATGAGAACGCTTGGGCTAGGGGAAAATGTGTGTAGATGGGTAGGTAGCTGGCTTAGTGATAGAAAACAAAGAGTGGTTATTAATGGGGCATACTCAGATTGGGCCAGGGTTACTAGTGGGGTACCACAGGGTTCTGTATTGGGCCCCCTACTATTTAATATATTTATTAATGATCTAGTGGATGGCTTACACAGTAAAATATCAGTATTTGCAGATGATACAAAACTATGTAAGGTAGATAACACAAAGGAGGACAGTTTGCAACTACAGACAGACTTCAGTAAATTGGAGAATTGGGCTGAAAAATGGCAAATGAGGTTTAACACAGATAAGTGTAAGGTTCTGCACATGGGAAGGAGAAACAGATGCTACAATTACTTACTAAATGGGAAACTGCTGGGGAAATCAGACATGGAAAAAGACTTAGGCATCTTAGTCAATAAGAAGCTAAATTGGAGTGCCCAGTGTTAGGCAGCTGCCACCAAAGCAAATAGGGTCATGGGATGCATTAGAAGAGGTCTGGGGACACGAGATGAAAACATAATTCTCCCTCTGTACAAATCACTCGTCAGACCACACTTGGAGTATTGTGTGCAATTTTGGACGCCGGTGCTCAAGAAAGACATTACTGAACTTGAAAGGGTTCAAAGGCGGGCTACTAAAATGATAAATGGAGTTGGTTCACTACAATACCCAGAAAGGTTATCAAAATTAGGTCTATTTACTCCAGAAAAGAGAAGACTTAGGGGAGACCTAATATATATGTACAAGTATATCAGAGGGCAATACAGAGATCTCTCCAATGAACTGTTTGTACCAAGGACTGTGACAAGAACAAGGGGGCATTCTCTTCGTTTGGAGGAAAGACAATTTCTGCACCAGCATAGAAGAGGGTTCTTCACAGTAAGAGCAGTGAGGCTCTGGAATTCTCTTCCTGAGGAAGTGGTGATGGCCAACTCACTGAATGAATGTAAGAAAGGAATGGATGCTGTTCTTGTGAGTAACAGTATAGAAGGTTACAAATAACAGAATATTATAGGTACATGGTTGACCCAGCTTAGGGGAAGGAACTTTTTTCCCTATGGAGAAAATTGGCTTCTACTCTGTGGGTTTTTTGCCTTCCCCAGGATCAACAATGCAGAACAGCTGCACTAAAAATAGGCTGAACTAGATGGACATAAGGTCTTCCTTCAGCCTTCATAACTATGTTACTATGTTACTTCTGACCAGACACCACAGGTGGCATCACGGACACTTATTACAAACTGTTTATTTTTCCCCTGTAAATATCCCCCTTTTATTGGACGCCCAGGGCCACGGACCGGGTCACCGCTGCCACTGTGACACTGCCCCTTTACGAAGAGGCCCGGTACCGAGTATCCCCACTGCCCTGGCGGGCGCTCCATAACCAACACTGTAACCGAAACTTTTGCTATAAAAAAGCACGGAAAAGTTTAAGGACAAAAATAAAAAGCTTTTTTTTTTTTGACCATACACTTTTTCTGTAGTTTTGGAGTTTTTATACACGGTTCCTAGTAATAGGGCATAGGCAAGTTGGGGAGACCATAGTTAATTTAGGATTGTTTCTCGCTAGGGCTCTAGCATCAGAATAACGAGATAGCAGCACAGTGGAATACCACTTTAATTATCTTCTGACATGTCACTAAGCCCCATCACACCTACCCCTGCTAATTCTCAAAATGCTATGAAGCTTGTTAAAGTCCTGAAGATATTTTGGTGCTACTTTGAGATCCATTTGCACCACTCCAGGACCAATGGTGAGATTTTTTGCTGGATCATTATAATTACAAAATAAAAATCAAATGTATTAATATGTCTATGGGATTAAATAAAACAAAGTACCATAGAAAAATCAGTTAAACTCACAGAAGCCATATTTTTTTCACTAAAGAAACTTAATTAAATATAAGTCCAAAAAATATAATATATTTTATATATAAAATAATTGGTGCATTCTGTTGAAAAAAATGCAGCAAATTTGAATTTTTGCAGAAAAAAAATATAAAGAAAATTAACCCTGTTCTCTTTTTTCATTTTATTTTATTTATTTCCAACTTTAAATAAAATTAAAGAGAATCTGTCACCAGGTGTTTGCTACCTAATTTGAGAGCAGAATAATGTAGGGGCCGAGACCCTGATTCCTGCAATGTGTTAATTCCTAAGCTGCTTAGTGTAGTTTTGATAAAATCATTGTTTTATCAGCAGGAGATTATCAATAGATGACTAGTAAACCTGACACCTTGTTGTCTGATTCCGCCTCCACCACTGATTGACAGCTTTCTGTCTACGCACGGTGCACACAGACAGCTGACAGTCAGTGGTAGAGGCGGAGTTATGCAGAGCTCAGCATTCAAGAGAACTGCTAGATCAGCAGCAGATAAAACAGTTTTCGATCAAAACTACAGCAAGCAGCCCAGTAAGTGACACATTGCTAGAATCCGTGTTTCTTCTCTTCTACTACATCATGCTGCTCTCAGATGGGATTGCAAAACCTTGGTGACTGATTCCTTTTAAAGGAGTTTTTGCTTTTCAGTAAATGAATGTCCCAAGCTGCAGGTTATTAGGAAGAAACAATCTGTGTGCTGTCCACGTACGTGAAAATTGCTGATGAAAAACTGATTACAAAACTGAAACACTGACCAAACACTGATGAAAATCATATCAAAAACACTGATAATATTCCCACCGTATATGTGACAAATCTGTATAAGGTCTTAGATAAAAGAGGGGGTAACAGCTGCTTCTGAAGGGTTAATCGCCAAAATTTTTAATTAGACCATGAGCAAAGAATGATGGTGGCACTCACCGGTCAATAAAATCCAACGTTTATTTCAAACTTTAAAACATCTTCAGCAGGACAGTGGGAAGCGGAGTGTGAGGATGACAGCCGTTTCGCGCAATTGCGCTTCTAATAGTTGACCCGTAGAAGCGCAATTGCACGAAACGGCCGTCGTCCTCACACTCCGCTTCCCACTGTCTTGCAGAAGATGTTTTAAAGTTTGAAATAAATGTTGGATTTTATTGACTGGTGAGTGCCACCCTTCCTTTCTTTGCTCATGGACTGTGCTGTTTATTGTCTGGGTGAGCACCCGAAAGTCTGGAAGGATATACCTGCAGTGCCCTGGCTTCTTCACTGTGCAAGTTGTGTCTAAGGTGTTAACGGCAGAGCAGGTTGCTGTTTTTGCTTGTGTGGACCTATTAAAATTGTTAATTAGCTGATTGTAAAGGGTTAGTCTGAGTGTCTCACTACATTCTGTACACAGAAAGAAAGTTATAACCACAACATACTGAGTAGACGCTGTGACATGATCTTCCTATGTTGCTGTTTCTAGTCTCCTGCTGCTCTATAATACACAGGAATCCATCTTACATCTCTTCTTACATATCTATATTCAGCATAAAGTGAGACAGCAGCACAGATCTCACACGCTTCAAGATCACAGCCTCTTCTCCTTCTCTCAGTGCTATCTTCTAGTTCAGAAGCACAGGGTCTCACAGAGCTGTCAGTATAGTGAGACAGCAGTAGTGTGGCAGAAAACTCAGAGTATGTATTTTTTATCTGTGGATTTTCCTTTTTAGCATGCATTTTTAGTGCCTTTCTGCTGCAGGATTGCACAAACAACGCTTATTTACTTTTAATCTGCTGAGGTTCCTCAACTCACTCAAGTCTATGGGGGAGATCTGCAAATAATATGCATATATGCAGCGAAGTGGGCAGGAGATTTGTATAACTCCTATACACTTTGCTGGAACTGTTAGACGCTTCGTTTTTTGCACAGTGAAAATATTCAGCATCAAAAATGCAACAAATACAAAATCTTAGATATCCAAGATTGTTTTTTTCTCTTTTTTCCATGAATTGTTTTTTTCTCAATTTGACAAGTCAGTGACAACAGTAAAATGTTATTAAGTAGATCTTTGAGAAGATTACACATTGTCCATAGAGAACCTCAGATATGAAGCAGATTTATTAAAGCAAAATATATAGTATCCTTATAAGAGGCACAGTAGCAGTCTTATATTGTCTAGGTTTGAAACATAATAGAATTAATGCAGGAAGGTCTGAGAGTGCGTAAAAGTACAAGAGATCGATGGGTATTATTAAAGGAAGTGCCAAACACCTGTCAAACCTGCTGGAACATTTATTTGCTCGTTCTATATGTCACTGCTGCCCATAAAGGGGTTGTCGAGGTCTTGAATGAAAGTTTAGAGTTTCTCTTTGCGACAGGATTCTCTGGTGCTGGCGGTCACGTAAATGACAGCTATTTGCATCCATGCGGTAACATGTCGACTAGACATGCGCGGCCTCGCTCAATTTACTTGTAGTGAGAGTGGCCACCCATGTCTATTTGGAATGAGACTGGAAGTATGCAAATCACATACTTCCCGCTCTCGATAATGGCATCGGAGAATCCTGACAGTGTGCAGGGCGCACGTTGTGAGGATTCAGAAGTCTGCAGTCACATAGAGTGACTGCAGACTTTCATTCCAAACCTGGACAACCCCTTGAAGTGCAAGGTCCCCCAGAGTAAGAGAGGATCCTACATTGGTGACAGTACAGTCTTGATGCAATAAAGGTTGAGCGGAAGACAACCCAATATAAAGCTGACTTTGGAGCCAATCACTTGTCGTTAGGGTCAATTTCTAGTTGGATGATTCGAAAATGACCTATTCATTAGATCTTATTGATGATGCGTCCTATGTCTCCGGAGATAACAAGAATGATACAGGGACATGTTTTATGGAGATGGATGGAAGTCAAATTCCTGTCTGGCTGTACATCTCTTCTGTAAATACGGAACAGGGTATTATAATGTAATATAAACCAATGGCAAAACAAGACTATGACTAATATCTGTGTAAGGCTATGTGCCCACGTAGCGTTTTAAAACGCACACTAAAAACCAGACTCCTTCCCAGAAATCGCGCGTTTTTTTCCGCGCGATTTCACCGCGATTTTACCGCGATTCTGTTCGCGATTTTACCGCGATTTTCTCAAGCACTTTCCAAGCGATTTGAAGCATCGCTTGGAAAGTGATTGACAGGTTGGTCACACTCATCAAACATAGTGTTTGACAAGTGTGAGCAGCTTTTTACTATTGAGCCTGCCTATGCGGCATCAATAGTAAAAGATAAAATGTTAAAAATGATAAAAAAAATAAAAAATCGGGGTATATTTACCTTCCGACGTCCCGCGCTGCCATCCCGGGCCACAGCGTTCCCAGTAATGCCTTGCGAGACCTGTGATGACGTTGGTCTCGCGTTACTACAGCGATCTCGCGAGACCGCTAGAGTCACGCGAGACTACGTCATCACAGGACCTTGCCGCAAGGCATTACTGGGAACGCTTAGGCCGGGAATGCAGCGCGGGACGTCGGAAGGTAAATATACCCCGATTTTTTATTTTTTATTCTTTTTTTTACAGGGGTATGGTACACAGGGCCTGGAGGACAGTCTCCTCTCCTCCACACCGTGGGTACCAACCGCACACCGTGGGTACCAACCGCACATGAGACGCTTAACTTCCCGCATGGTGGGCATAGCCACATGCGGGAAGTAAGCGGTTCTCATGCATTCCTATGGGTGCGGAATCGCGGCAATTCTTTGCGATTCCGCACAAAAGAATGAGCATGCTGCGATTTTTTCTGCGATGCGTTTCCGCTGCGGAAAAAAGCGCAGCACTAGCACAGCATGTGCGGAATGCCATAGGAATGCATGGGGGGTGTTTTGTACACGATTTTTAAACGTTTTTGCTGCGTTTTCGCGCTGAAAATCGCGGCAAAAACGCTTAAAAATCGCATCGTGGGCACATAGCCTAAAGGTAAAATAGGTCCCTGGTGGATAGGTCGTGAATATCATATAGGTGGAGGTCCAAAACCTAGTCTGCTGAATACAGAGCTAGAACAGCTCATCTCTCTTCACTGTTTAGTGCTTGCTCTCAGGTACTCAATCTCAGTTCCTATTCATGTGCCCTGGTGGGAGTGGTGCCATCAATTTTTTACAAAGTTGGGTATAGGCTTTGGATATCTATTACTGATGAGTGAACATGCTCGGAGAACATCTAATCCGAGCACGCTCGGGTGTTATCCGATCATCTGGGAGTTCTCGTATATTATGTTCGCGTCTCTGCGGCTGCATATCGTGCTCGTATATTATGTTCAAGTCCCCGGGGCTGCATGATTTGTGGCTGCTAGACAGCCTGAACACATGCAGGGATTGCCTGTTTGTTACTCAATCCCCACATGTGTTAAGGCTGTCTAACCGCCACAAATCATGCAGCCCCGGGGACTTGAACATAATATACGAGCACGCCCAAGATGTTCAGATAACACCAGATCGTTTTCGGATAAGATGTTATTCGAACACATTCGCTCATCACTAACATCTATCCATCCCAACTCCCATCTGTATTCCATAAAAATAAAAACATTAAATATGCTGAAATATAACAGTCCAATCTATCCATCTTCCCAATATCTGCCATTGGAAAAACTCAGGACACTCCCATACACATTAGATAGTTAAATGATTGAGCGTCCTTGCCAAAATCAGTCAGATCAACTCTCAGTAATCTGTGTGTTGTCAGCATTGGTGAAAAGACAAAGCAAATGTGAAGCAATCAGCAGAGAATAATATAGTTGTGAAGATTCAGACTTTACTTAAAGGGGATTTCAATTTGCACCATCCCTAAAGATTAAAGTACCCCCCCCCCCCACTGGGACCCATCAATGATTAGTAATCTTTTGGGAAAACCTGACAAGTCTTCAACTTCCCTGCAGCGCCACTATGGTGGAACCTAAGTATTGCACTGTGCCTATTCACAACAATGGTCTATATGTGTAATACAGGATAGGAAAGGTCCTCGAGAGCAAGAGACCCTCATTGTAAACATGCCCAACTTTGGCCACGAGATGAGAATCCTGAAAGATGGATCCTTCATTATCTCAGAATTCCGAGATATAGTAAATAAAAAGTCTTTGGAAATTGGACAATAGATTTAAGTCACCTCTGATCCAAGATCTTCTTAAGCCAAAGGATTCCTCCATGCATGTATACTGGCTTCCAGTCCTGTATCTCTTGGTTAATGACCATCTACAGGATAAATGACTCATCTGCGGTCCACATGCCACTGTAACAATTAAAGTCAAGAAGTCCTGCTTCACCTCATTTCCTCCGCTCTAAAGCACATTGTTTCTAATACTTCAGTGAAACGTTGAAACATTCTTGTCAAGAATTTCTTTCCTTGGCTTTTCATGTGTATACCATGCTGTCAAGAAAAATCAGATAATCCCCATATAAAGAATGACCTTTAGTTAGTACTGTAACAGTTTAAGCCTCACGTTGAATCTCATGAATTTCTGGGGATAGAAAACGTCAGTCAGCTGCTTCAGTTCTGTCAGTCCTCAGAATAATAACCCACAGTAAGTAGTATGCACACTTTATAGTGAGGACTTATTTTGGCATATGTAATAAATAATGCAACCTTCAAAAAATGGGAGACAAGAGTTTAACTCGTTCAGTACACCTGGACCTGGAGATGTGGAGACATCATTCATGTGTGGCGCTCCCAGGAGTATGGTCGCCACAGTGGCTTTGCCTTCCTCCAGGGAGGGTAATGCCAGGCTTGGGAGCAATGAAGGGCCTCTCCAGCAGTTTATCTATACATGCAACACAGTTCCACTCCAGGCCAGCAGGGGGACTCTGAACTGGAAATAAGGGGAGGAGTGCTCTCTGAGGGCCAAGAGGAAGGAGTGGTTAGTTAGTCTGAGGAGGCTGAAGTGTGCAGACGTGAGGAAGAAGCGCGGAGATCGAGCGGAGAGAAAACGCTCATCTCCAGAGAGAGCGCACGAACTGGAGCCTGGTCTCCACGGTTGTATGGATATACAAAAGAGAGGAGAAATCAGTGCATAGACATCCAGAATACAGTGTTAAATCACAAATATTTTATTAAACAACACAGGATAAAATTGGTACAAATGGCAGAAAGAAGGGTGACACAAGACAAAAACAGAGTTGCAAGGTACACAGTGTCTATAGGGCCCCATACCCATAATCACGTATTATAACACCTGGTAGTAAAGATGGAAAAAAACATCTATTTATCTGGTGTCAGATAAGAGTAATCTCCAAGCCACCACAAGGGAATGCTAGCAGGCCAGAGTGAAAATATAGTAAGGGGTATAATCCCCAAATGGACAGCCATATTCAGAAGGATAAAGTTACATGGACCGGGAATTTATCAGACACATACCAGGGAGGAGGACACTGGACCAAAAGCTCAGCAAACCCCAGTGTAACTCGGTACTGGAGACACCTCAAGCAAGCGCTAGAAAGGAGACTGCACAGCCCATGTGCTGAGAGAGAATCCCTGAGTTGCTTCCAGGCTAGCCTGCTCCAATACTATCTGTAATCAGGACCCTGGACTGCATTTGCCAAGTAAAGGTACAGAAACTGCACCCCGCTGTGTCTTTGTCTGCTTCCTACCCTTTCGGCACCGCTACATCCCCGTGTCAACCACATCTACACAGCCCTGGGACTACAGCTTCACCTGTGGGGAGCTTTAACATCTTTGCTGCACCATACCATCAGTCCCAGTGGATCTGCATGCAGCGCCGGCTTAACACCTCCCTTGCCGAACACCAGAGGTGGCGTCACGAGCTATTCATTCAATCAATTACATTCCACCATTTCGATTTCCCCATTACTTGGGCGCCCAGGGCCATGGACCGGGTCACCGCCGCTGTGACACATCCCGCTGACACCGGCCCGGTACCGAGTACCCCACAGCCCTGGGAGGGTGACCCACATGTAATACACTTGACAAATAAAATGGTGCTTTTCATTATGGCTGCCTTAAGAATTAAGATTCCTGCCCTTAAAATGGATCTCCAATGTTTAACACAATGTCTTCGTTAGGTGCTAAAGTACAGTATGTGTATCTCAAAAGTATGTCTATACCCTATCCATAAAGAGAAAGATGGTGAGGGAACACTTAGCCACTTTACATGAATTTAAATCTCCTAGTCCAGATGGATTACATCCTAGGGTACTGAAAGAGGTAGCAGAGGAAATTGCAGAACCACTAGCCAGCATGTTTGAAAAATACTGGGAAACAGGAGAAGTCCCAGAAGATTGGAGAAAGCAAATCTTCAAAAAAAGGAAAGGAGAGGGAGCCAGGAAATTACAGACCAGTGATCCTTAGTTCTATATTAGGAAAGATCTTTGAACAAATTATTACACTTAAGTAATTGGATATGAATACAGTAATTAACCAGAGCCAGCATGGGTTTGTAGCAAACAAGTCATGCCAGACTAATCTAATTTCCTTCTATGATGGAATCACTGACTGGGTGGATCAGAAAAATGTGGTAGATATAGTATGTCTTGACTTCAGCAAAGCATTTGATAAAGTATCTCACACCATCCTTATTGAAAAAATGACCAGGTATGGGATTTACAAGGTGACGGATAGGTGGATTCAGAACTGTCTCAGTGATCGTGAGAGTGATAATAAATGGTTGCACATCTAATTGGAAAAGTGTTTCAAGTGGGTTACCACAAGGCTCTGTCCTGGCCCCAGTGTGGTTCAACATTTTTATAAATGATTTAGATAAGGGAAGTGAAGATAAACTAATCAAATTTGCAGATGATGCAAAGCTAGAAGGAATAGCTAACACTAGAGAAGACAGAGAAAGGATTCAGAAGGATCAAGGTAAGCTTGAACAATGGGCAGCGACTAACAGAATGATATTTAACAGGGAGAAATGCAAGATTCTACATCTTGGCAAAAGCAAACAAAAATTACATCTATAGAATGGGAGGAATAGAACTAAGCAACAGCACATGTGAAAAAGGCTTGGGTATACTCATAGATCACAGACTGCATATGAGTCAGCAGTGTGATGCAGCAGCAAAAAGGGCAAGCACAGTTCTAGGATGTTTTAAGAGGAGCATAGAGTCTAGATCACGTGAAGTAATTATTCCCCTCTACTCCTCCTTGGTCAGGTCTCATCTGAAATACTGTATCCAGTTTTGGGCACCACATTTTAAAAAAAGGCATTGAAAATCTGGAGCAAGTTCAGAGAAGAGCTACCAGGATGGTGAGCGGACTGCAAAGTATGTCCTGGGAGAAACGGATAAAGGATCTGGGAATGTTTAGTTTGCAAAAAAGAAGGCTTAGAGGAGACTTCATATTTTTCGGACTATAAGACGCACCGGACCATAAGACGCACCCCAAACTTTGGGGTGGAAAATAGGGGGAATAAAAATAATGTGTCAAATGGGGGTCCGTCTTACAGTCCGAATTGCGTGGGGTGGCTGTGTTCTGTGGGGTGGCTGTGTTCTGTGGGGTGGCTGTGCTCTGTGGGGTGGCTGTGCTCTGGTCACAATATACTTACAAATCTTGTTGCGGCGGTCCCGTGGCGGTGGTCCCAATGCAGCTTCCCTGTGCTCTGTGGTGCAGTGGTGTCAGGGCTCTGTAGTGTGGCTGCAGCGGGGCTCTGTGCTGCTGCGTGTGGGGCTCCGCCTGCATTTTGTTAAAGTCTGAAAGCCCCCAGCAGCTCTGTTGCTGCGACTCGGAGGCCTCCGGACAGATGGCCGCCAGGGGCCTCCGTAAAGATGGCCGCTGCTCAGTTTCAGATCTCCGCAACGAGATCTTGTCCTGAGATCTTGTCCCGAGATCTCGGGAGGCGAGATCTCGGGACGAGATCTCGTTGCCGTGATTTGAATTTGAGTATGCGCCGCTCCCGGTGGCCATCTTTCTGGAGGCCACCGCGCTGCAGCAACGGAGCTGCGGGGGGCTTTCGGGCTTTAACGAAATGCCGGCGGAGCCCCCCACGCAGCACAGAGCCCCGCTGCAGCCACACTACAGAGCCCCGACACCACCGCACCACAGAGCACAGGGAGGTTGCATTGGGACAGCCGCTACGGGACCGCCGCAACAGGATTTGTAAGTATATTGCGACCATAAGACGCACCCCCATTTTCCCCAAAAAATTTGGGGAAAAAAGTGCGTCTTATGGTCCGAAAAATATGGTAATAACTGTCTACAAATATCTGAAGGGATGTCACAGTGTAGAGGAATCATCATTATTCTCATTTGCACATGAAAACACGAGAAGCAATGGCATGAAACTGAAAGGGAGAAGATACAGATTAGAAATTAGAAAAAACTTCTTGACAGTGAGGGTGATCAATGAGAGGAACAGGCCGCCGCGAGAGGTGGTGAGTTCTCGTTCAGTGGAAGTCTTCAAACAGAGGCTGGACAGACATCTGTCTGAGATGGTTTAGTGAATCCTGCATTGAGCAGGGGGTCGGACATGATGACCCAGGAGGTCCCTTCCAACTCTAACATTATATGATTCTATGATTCTATGTGCTGGAATTGCACATTAGATTTTTCTAGCATCCAGTTGAGCCAGTCCTTGGTCCATTGACTGATGTGAATGATGCTTTGTATCTCATTTTATACATTCATGTATGATGAATTTTATACAGGAAAGATATATATATCTTTGTACCGTGTTAGCCAGTAGATAGAAGAATATTCTAAATATTCTTTGATGAATTTTATGTCATCTATAGTCCTCCGAAAAGTCTTGCATTACACAGCACAAAAGAGAAGGGGTGCATATGTGTTTTCTCTTGTGTAGCCATACAATTCATCTTCAATATGAGCATGCACTAGCTCTCTTTCCTTTCCAAAAGTTAGTGTGAGACTGAAGCATGTGCAAAAATGTGTTTAATTTCCTTCCACACAAGGGAAAACATTCTGATCATGCACCCGTTCTCTACCCCATGCAATGGGTGACTTCGCAACATACTGTGACAGATGAAGGAAACTTCATCCCTGTCAATGGCTCAACAGGGCACATAGTGTGGTAACACCAACCAGACACTTAAAAGCCAGTATGCAGATGGCACAAGTTTTTCTAATTTTTTTTTTATAAGGTGTTCAATGCTTCGGGGGATTAATAGCTATCAGTAGAGAGAGGTTTTTTGTTACATACTGTACATCATGGTAAAAATGTTTAGGAAGGAGATATTTTGATTGTAACATCTGTATGCAATACCACCACCCCCACAGTGATAGCTACGGTCATCAAAAATGTAATATCTAACCTGCAAAGCATAGAAAATATGGGCTGTTTCACCAAACCTGGTATAAAAAGCTTTGAAAAGTTGGAAAATTGTTGCACACAGCTGCACAAAAAAATTACGATTTTTGAGGTTCTCATGCCATTTTTGACCAGCTTTGACAAAGCGAGCAAAGTTGGGGTGTGACGGTGGCGTGGCAACTTGGAGTAAGATTTGTAGCAAGGAGTACATGGAGGTGTATGCCACTTCACACCGTGCATGATTCTCTAAAAGTCATGCACCTCTTAATAAATCAGTTGTCTCATACTCCACCATGCAGCCACATCAAGAACAGTGTGGAGAATACTGACCTTGAAAAATCGAGACCTTAATGTTGACTAGGGATAGGTATTATGAAACCATTGGCCTGAACACCAATGCTCAGAAGTTGATAATTTGTGTGAATCTTTGGCTTCATGTAATAGGATTGATTATTTTTTGTTTCCAATTTTGAGGTTCTAAATTCTGGTTCCAAGTCATGCCACTCTATCCCACGCCGTACTATTGGTCTTCTTATATTGGTGTTTCTAGATTAGCACTAAGCATTCACTGTCAAAGACAATCTAGGATAATTACAAAGACAAGTCCTAGCAGGCTAATGGATAGTTTCACAATTTCTGTAGACCATTTGTTTAGAACGTACGGAACGGTCTTTGGTTGTAACTTTGTTCAGCACTTGGACAGCTCCCCCCTGTTTTTGACCACCGATTTAACCTACTTACTCATAGCTTCGTAATATGGAGACATTGTGTTCTCTAAATTATTTATTGTGCTTTACGGCCATCAGAAACCTCTGTGTGCTGTTAGTGAACAGCTTTATCAGTGAGGCTCATCTGGTGCTTTTATTTCTTTGCCAGCTATTTGACTAGACAATATTTGCTTGCCAAGATCTCTGTATATTCTTCCTTTTATAGCTACAGTGGCGAAGCGTGGGGGGGGCGGGGGGGGCGGTCCGCCCCAGGCGGCACGTGTGTGGGGGCGGCGCGGCAGCAGCAGCAATTCATCTCCTCTGTGGGAGAAGCGCGGAGGCACAGTGCAGCAGCATCGGGCCGGCCTGTGTGCGGGCACATGAGGCTGAGCAGAGCGGCCTGTTCGCCATCGATAGAAGGGGCGGGCTGTGACGTCGTTCAGCAGCGTCCCGCCCCCTCCAGCCTTTGCTCCTCGGTACTGAGGCGGCTTCGGCGCTGGGGGCTGTGGAGGAAGTGGGGACGCTGGCAGCCTTCCCGGGAGGATGGGCCGAGGCCCCATTCATTCATGGCGGAGCCGCCGTCTGACAAGGTGAGAGGTCTCCGGTGGTGTGTGAGTGCCCGACACCAGCGCCATTCCTGTGCCCAGTACAGCAGGGCAGGTGGAGGTGGGCGCACACACTGACAGCCCACAGTCCTCGTCTGGGACCCCACAAGGGCTCCTTGGGGTCTGTACTGTCACCAGTTCTCTGCCCCTCATTACTTGCGTCCTGGGGTGTGGGGCAGGCACATTACTGTGGGGGTGTCTGCTGGGGGTTGTAGTCCTGATGTGATATAAATGGGGCAATTCTCTGCGCCCCCTGATAGTGAGGCCGGTGCTGGGTGGTCTCCTCATCTCTACACCACAGTTTAAGGGGATTTCCATCACTTATTGTTGGGTCCAAGGTGGAATAATTAAGCCGAGACCCCCAAATCCTATTCTTGCCCCCTGGATCAGCGCCGCTCATCACGCTCACAGCAGAGTCTTGGGCAATCTATGGTCATCAATGTCTGGAAGGGGTGTCGCGTGACCGCTGCAGCCAGTCCAATGCCACCAATCATCTGCAGTGTTCTGTCCTGCGTCGTAGATGATGATGGTGGAGACCTCATCTAGCCGTCCTGTCTAATGGTCGTAGTGATGTGATGTCACACCGCCGCCATCGGTTGTCATTCTGGGGATGCTCCTTAAGTACACAGCCGTACGGTGGCCCCCAGCCGAGTGCAGGGGCCGGGGTTCCTCTCTCATCATGTATGACCGCATACACAGGTCTGCTGGATTTCATACACATCCTATACCCGTGTATATATAGAGAACTGCAAGAAGATGAAAGTCTAGAAATTTAGAAATAATAGCAGAGTAAAGGTACTGTCACACTAAGTGATATCGCTAGCAATATCGCTATAACTTGTGACAATATAGCGATATTGCTAGCGACATCGCTATGTGTGATACTTACCTACGACCCGCTCCCCCGCTGATTATCGCTGATCGCGCGAGAACGTCCAGGACTGTTTCTTGTCGTCAGCTTCCTGCGGCGAGACGAGCGACGAGCGTGGAGCCGGGCGGGAGGACGTAGGATCGCCACGTCTGACTGGTAAGTAGCGACCCCCGTCCCCAGCGATGTCGCTGGTGAGATCTGCCTGTGTGGCAGCTCACTAGCGACCACTTAGCGATGTACCAGCGATCCTGACCGCGTCATATCACTGGTAGATCGCTAAGTGTGACTGTACCTTTAGTAGCAGACTAAAAATTATATCTTTGAGTGTAGTGTGGGCTCTTCGGATGCTTCCGGAATCCGGATTATCATTGACCAAAGGGGCGGCAAATTTTTCGACCGCCCCGGGCGCCACAAACAGTTGCTACGCCACTGTATAGCTATCTGAGAAGTGTAATATTATTTGTATAATTCCCGTGTCACAGAGCAGTAAACATTTTTGTAGTTACCAGCATGATCATAAAAATTCATCAACGTTAATGGCTCAAATGCATATTAAAGAGGATTTATAGTATTAGAAAAACATGGTTGCTTTCTTCCAAAAAGAAGAACCATACTTGTATTCAGATTTTGTTTGGTATCTGCCTATATGACATACCAAACGCTAGCTTAATTATTAAAATACAACTGGTGAACTAAGTCCTTAATGTGTGGATTTTCAAATATTGCTAAATGAGATCGCTCATCCTCAATTCTTATATTATTGCAATAGCTGTGCAATACATACAACTTTACTTATGCTAAGGTCATCCACAAGTGTTATCACACAAACCCTCCAACATGTTTCATCATTATTTCAGATTAATTTTTGAGTAGGGCAAATAGCATGGATAAGCCATACTCCTGATGAAGCTGGCTTAATGTTGAAACATGTCTGGAGACTTGTGTCATAGGTTAAAATAATTGTGATGGCTGTCAATGACATAATTAGGTGGTGTTTACTGTAGACAGACCATTAACACAACCATTGCCAGCTTGCCGCAGTAAGAGAGATGAGGAACAGTGCTCTCAATAAGACAATGATTGTTATAGGCGCCCTTGGTGAGACGGATTCTCTAAGCCATAGGTTTAAGTGTGCAGCGCAGACTGGAGGCAACAATGCAGTCAAGTGGGTCTTGGCACATGACACGTTGATCAGTGAGGACCAGGACGGCAGACAAATAAGTAGAGAAGGTGGCACAGATGAAGCAGAGCCAAATGCATGGATAGGCACAAGAACAGTAGGAGTATGGGAAACTTATCTCCCAGCAGGGAAGCAGTTAATCATGGGAATGCTATTTGATATCCTCCAGGAGAGCAATGGTTAAACACAGGAGTAATCAAGAAGTAAATGCAGTCTGGTATATTCCAGCAGGGCAATAAGTAGTACCAAAAATGATGCAACAGAGATATAAATGCATACTGGGATACTCCAGCATCGCAAAAGTTAAAAGGAGAAATGTAATAGAGAAATGCAGCCTAGTATCTAGTAGTAAGGCAATGGTTAATCACAGGAATGCAATGTATAGGCAACCTGGAAACTTGTTACCTTTGTAGCAGAAGTCAGGTGTGAAATGTTGTGAGATGTTGGTGACTTGCTGAGAGGATGGTGTGGGCAACACTTAAGTAACCTGTTCTGAATATGATGATAGCATTAGTTGTAGAATGAAAGTCATGAGAAGCTGAGGAGATAACAAACGCCTCGCTGGAGATGGACCAAGTTAAAAATCAGCAAACACCTGTCAAACTCGAGCAAAACTGCTTAATACGCAAGCACCTGGCCTATGCCAAAGTTTAATGTGATGACATTAGAGGAGGCTGTCTGGTTACCTGAAAAAACTTGGTGTGGACTACTGCAAAGGAAGGCAGTCATAGAAGAAGGGAGCCAGGCCCAGCACTTGTGCAGAGACAGGTGAGTAAGAGCAATATTGGAAAATTCATACATTAGGGACTAAGTTCACCAGTTGAGTGATCATGTAATGTGATGTGTCATTGATGAGAAAACAGACAAAAAGCAGTGGTAGTTGGGTACCAGCAGAGCAGTTCTGTCACTAGATTTCACAATGCAGACTGAATAAATTCTTAGTTAGATGTTTTAGACCTGATGAACTTACTTTAAAATCAACTGAAAATGCATATTTAATCCTTATTCCAAAATGAGCACGTCAGAGCTCGAAAATATTAAGACTATATAGTCATTCTGACATGAATATTCAAAGTAAGTACATCAGCCTCATCAGGTCCAAAGGCTCTATTTAAAAGTATATATCGTTTGCATTGGGAAATCTGGTGATAGATGCACTTAGGGTAACCGCTGTTGCAGGTTGATTTTTTTTTTTTTTGCTCATATCATGTACAGTGATGCTTTTAAACAGAATTGAAAGAGACCAGAGAACTTCTTATGTTTCTTGTCTTGGTTCCCATGATAGAACTTCCACTTATTAATTAGAAGAACTTTCAAAATATGCAAATATGTGTACAAAAAAAAAAAAAATATCATCTGTGATAAAGCCTAGAGATATAAACTTGGCAGCAGAGCCAATGACCCATGGCGCACATTCTGTGAGCCTCAAATAACATTCAAATCCCAAACCGTAGTGTTTGCAAGGTTAGTTTTATCGGCTGACTGCTCTTCTTGGATGTCTGTCTGGGAAACAGAACTCTGAATAGAGTGGAATATTGTATGAGAAACTCATAAAGGACTAGACAGATTTTGTTTGTTCCAACATTGCATCTAAAATGCAGTAACTTTGCCGATGGTTTAGAAAATTTCACACTAGTTAATATCTACAGCAACTTGGCAGATCTATGTGTTCCCATGGCAACAGACTACAAAGAAACCGTGTAGTCTGATCTTGCTATCAATCTTCCTTTCATCTTTCAACTACATTTGGCATTCTTAGACTCCAAAATGTAGCAAAACCAGATCAGGATAGATGAAAGGAAGGGAAACTGCAGCTCAAGAGTACACACAATCTGTTATCATGGATACGCATAGGAGCTGCAAACCCAGAACGGTCAGAAATGTTTCATTTGTACCATTTGCAACTTCTGTAAATTTGTCATTTTTTGATGTCCTGGAGCAGGAAAATGAAAATTTGGTTATACCAGGAGTCCTTGGTCTTAAACAGTACAGAAGAAAGTACGGTATATAAAGTTAATATACACTAAAATA
This sequence comes from Dendrobates tinctorius, assembly GCF_039654945.1. Lineage (NCBI taxonomy): Eukaryota > Metazoa > Chordata > Amphibia > Anura > Dendrobatidae > Dendrobates > Dendrobates tinctorius. Next base: position 26,008,528 of record NW_027361810.1, on the reverse strand, counting down.
AGTGTAAAAATTCAAATCCTTCCATTTTTCCCAGGCTAAAAAAAAAAAAAAAGAGTCCTCAGTGGTTGATACCTTTTTAATGGTTAATTATAAAGATGGTAACAAAAAGCAAGTTTTCAAGACTACTCCAGTCTCTTCATCATTAGTCTCGAAAGCTTGCAATGTGTTACCATCTTTTCAGTTAGCCATTAAAAGGTATCAGCCACTAAGGACTCTCAAATTTTAATATTTTTCTATATACTGGCTAAGATATTTTTCTTTTATCAAAAATATTTTAGAAAAGCAGATTGGTGTCTCTCACTTCCAAACTCCGATCTATCAAACTACATAGAATTATTTAAAGGGAATCTGTCAGCAGATTTTTTTCTACCTCAACTGGGAGCAGCTTGATGTAGGCAAAGAGAAGCTGAATCCAACAATGTATCACTTATATTACTGGGTGCAGCTGTTCTGACTTTTCAAAGCTTTTTGATTTTGCATGAAGCAGAGCTGAGGAAGCTAGCCCTGTCCACACCAGGCTCTGTATGTAAAAAGTCCATAGACAGTGAGGTGCCTATCACAGGAGGGGGCGTGTAGTACCTGGGCTAACCCAACCAGCTAGTCACAGCAATGATAAGCTCCTGGTGCTAAAACATTGCAAGCAAACCAGTACAAGCTACAGCTCAGCACAGCAAAACACATACCCACATGCAGGTCTATTGCTGTACAAATAAAAAAAAATTAGATCTCAGAAAATAGTAGCGCAAACCATTTTTTTTATGAATTTCTGTAATTTTTAAGCCATTAAAATATTATAAAAAATCTCTACAGGTTTTGTATCATCGTAATCGAACTGGCCAAGTCATTGTTACCGCACAATGAGCACTGTTAAAGGGAAGACAAAAAACCATGATGGAACTGCTTTTATTTCACTATTTCACCTCACTTGGATTTTTTGCCCCCCGTTTTCCAGGGCATTATATGGTAAAGTGAATACTATCATGCAAAACAATACAAAAAATACCATCATACAGCTATGTCGACATAAAAATAAAAAGTTATGGCTCTTAGAAAAAGAGGAGGAAAAGATTAAAATACAAAAATGAAAATGGGACGCGTCCTTACGGGGTTAAAAAAAAAGTCTATTTAAAAAAAAAAAAAAACCAGCGCCGCTATTGCCCATGGGTAGGGATGAGTGATTAGTGAAATACTCAGACTCGCTGTACTCGTTACGAGTACCTCCTAATACTTGGGTACTCATAACGAGTAGCGAGTCCAATGTAAGTCTATGGAAAATGCGAATAATGGGCTGTGCGGGACTGTGCTGGGCTGTGCGGGACTGTGCTGGGCTGTGCTGAGCTATGCGGGACTGTGACGGGCTGGGCGGGACTGTGCCGGGCTGTGCGGGACTGTGCTGGGCTGTGCGGGACTGTGCTGAGCTATGCGGAACTGTGACGGGTTGGGCGGGACTGTGGCGGGCTGTGCGGAACTGTGCTGGACTATGCTAGCTGTGCGGGACTGTGGGCTGTACGGGGACTGTGCTGGGCTGTGCGGGGACTGTGCGGGCACTGTGCTGGGCTGTGCGGGGACTGTGCTGGGCTGGGCGGGGACTGTGCGGGCACTGTGCTGGGCTGTGCGGGGACTGTGCTGGGCTGTGCGGGGACTGTGCTGGGCAATGCGGGGACTGTGCGGGCTGTGCCGAATATTGCGAGGCGAGTAGTGAAAAACTCGCTAGGATTCGAGTACCGCATTACTCGCCAAGTGCCGAATCCTAACGAGTATACTCGCTCATCCCTACCCATGGGCTTTGTTTGGTATTGCAGGTAAGTCATTTTCACAGCCCGCTTCTCATTTTTAGCCACATTTCGGCCTGATATCCTATGTTTGAACTTATTCTGCTCTCTTGAACGTATATTGTTAAAACGACTTTTTTGCCTCCCTTTTCTATAAGTCAGTCTTCATCCTTTTTCTCCTTTCTGGAAAGCTAATTCCCTGCACACAGATAATAAAAAAAAAATGTTCAGGTCTAATGGCAAGTTAAAGCAATCCAGCATCACGACCGCGGTATTATAAATCAGGTCTGTAGTCTACCTCCGGTCTAATGATGTTAGGAGTCAGACAGATGTGATGGATCTGGGTTGCTGACTGTCCCGAGCCTTAGTCTCACCTTACATGTTTCTCACTGCTAAATAGATTAGATGTCTCCCAAAGAGACAGAAAATGGGATCACATATCCTTGAACTTTAGGCATGAGCCTTCATCCAGGACAATTGAAGCTTGTTATAATCTTTGCAATATGATTTAATGACTTACAAGGGAACCGTAAAGTTTACAGCCTTGGCTACTGCATTGTATTTTCAATGACTGACCTTGGATGAAGAAAATCTCCATGTACATAATTCATACCCCTTACAGCCCAAGTCAGACTTGTGGTTATAAACAGCTAGTGGAAATATCTTTGGGGCATCGGTCCAGAGAGAATACATAGAATTGCAAAAACCTCATGTCTCAGCGTCAATTCCTGTCTAAGGATATTCACTGTCGTAGGCCAAGTCTTCAGTGATAACCTGAAACATCTTAGATGTTATGCTGGTGAAGACTGATACCACCTAGGAACTGTTATATTAAACCAAGACTCTTGCACCTACTGACAAAGGATAGGTGTGCAATAAAGTGGCCTGTGGTGTACATTACATCCCTCCATCCTTATGGGGCGGCGGACTACCTGGGTGGCAGGCATGGCAGCTCCAAAAGAACTCAGGAGGCCACATCCAATGGTAGGGGCTAATGAAATGGGCAAAGTAAAATAGAATGTAGACCAATATGATCCAAGAACGTAGTAAAAGACATAACAGTCTTAAATAGATACAAAAACAGCCAGAAACTTGTCATGTTTTGACGTGGGTTAAAGTAATTCTCCTCCAGATATATGTCCATCTTTATCTCTGCAAAATTTGCCATGGACTCTAATTTCTCACAATAAAATTTCAAAACGTTCTTTCAACATGATGACAAAATTTTGGACAAGCTTCAATACACAACACTAGGTGGTCACATAAAGACACACTTAGAATAAACATCTTACAACAAAGTATCACAAAATCATGTTTTGTTTTTTTTTTCAAATTGTCACCTTATCCCACTCACTTTGGTATACGTTGAGTTCAACGGAGTGAGGACACATCTGTACACAGCGCCATGGTTCTGTGTTGTATCACATGCAAGAACTTCACATTCCTACTTGGATTCCGTAGTTATCTATTTTTTTCTCATAACACCACATAATTATGATCATTTGACTCCTCAACAATTTTTTGGTCCCAGTTTTACCATTTTACTAATTCAACGATCTTTTTCTGTGTAAGCCTTCCATCCGAGACAAGAACTTGTCATTGACTTATCAGGTCATCAAAGCTATCAATCAGCTGTTTTCCTCTTAACCCAGCAACCCCTATGTCAATGGTTACTGTGGGACAGAGTCCAATTTAGTTGACCTATTCTGATGTTTTGGTAGAAACACATAGATACATACAGAATATCAACTTAATGGGAATCTGTCACCAGGTTTTGGCGGGCTATTTAAATGAGGTCTGTCCGGTCCGATGGGCGGTGTTTCGGATCTTTGCCGCCTCCCCATCCTTGGCTGCCGTCTGCAGATTTTTCACGAATAGGAGTAGGTGTCTGTCATCTTTCACGCATGCGCTAAACATTCTTGGCTTGCGCACGCACAGTATGCTTTGCCCAACTGCAGGCAAAGTCGAAAAGCCTTACTGCGCATGTGCCGGTTAACTAGGCCCTGGAACACAGCAAAATACTTCCGGAGCTTAGTTAACCGGTGCATGCGCAGTAAGGCTTTTCGGCTTTGCCCGCAGTTGGGCAAAGCATACTGCGCGTGCGTGAGCCAAGAATGCTTAACGCACGTGCGAAAGATGGCGGACACTTACTCCTATTCATGAAAAAACTGTGGACGGCAGCCAAGGATGGGGAGACGGCAAAGATCCGAAACACCGCCCATCGGACCGGACAGACCTCATTTAAATAGCCCGCCAAAACCAGGTGACAGATTCCCTTTAAATAGGTTGTATACATTCACAAAGAATTTCCAAATTTTCATTTGCAAGATTATTCCTACATGTCTACTTATTCATCTACTGCAACGATCTTTAGTGGCAGAATTTATAGTTTAAAAATATTCATGCTTCATCTCTGAAACCTAAACAAAATTTTTCAGCATCCTTCGAACTCCTCTTCCAAATGCATTGACTATAATGAGGAATAAAATCAAGGACCATTAGACTCTGCTCCATACGTTGCGCAGGGGTTTTACAGCAGGCAAACTAGGGAGCACATGATGGGAACACAGATGGGAGGACATTTTGTAGTACACAGGCACTTCACGGTAGTTTTAGGGCTTGTATACCATACTAGGAAGGTCAGGATGGTAACACAGATAGAAGGACAGCTTGTAGAGTGCATGCGCTGTACAGTGGATTTAGGAAATCTACTGAATACTAGGAAGCTTAGGATGAAAACATAAATAGGACAGCTTGGAATGCGCATGCGCTAGACAGTGGGTTTGGGGCATGTACTGTATTCTAGGAAGCTCAGGTTGGGAATATAGATAGAAGGACAGTTTGTAGTGTGCATGCACTGCACAGTGGGTTCGGGGCATGTACTGTATTCTAGGAAGCTCAGGTTGGGAACACAGATATAAAAACAGCTTGTAGTGCACATGCGCTGGACAGTGGGTTTGGGGCATGTACTGTATATTAGGAAGCCCAGTGTCACGCCAAGACAGGCAGAGTGAGATTAGTGAATCCACTTGACCACAGAGGACACTGTGGAAGCTGAACCCTAGGAACCACCCAGACAAGGACATCAGATGAATTGCAAGGCTTTATTTAGACTCTTAGACAGGAGACAGAAACAAAACACAGTATAACAAACGTGCATAAATACTCTGTTGTAAAATATATGTAACAGTAAGCAGCAAGTGCTAGTAACAGATGTTAACAAAACCAAGGTATTTTGTTGATACATTTTTTTGCAAAAAAATGTACGCTGAGCCATTCCGCCACGTCAAGGCATACCCTTCTCGGAGCAGTCCTATCTAATATATTTATTTAAATATATTAGATAGGACTGCTCCGAGAAGGGTATGCCTTGACGTGGCGGAGTGGCTTAGCGTACATTTTTTTGCAAAAAAAACGCAAAAAAAGTATCAACAAAATACCCTGGTTTTGTTAACATCTGTTACTAGCACTTGCTGCTTACTGTTACATATATTTTACAACAGAGTATTTATGCACGTTTGTTATACTGTGTTTTGTTTCTGTGACTTAGTTCTTGGGTGGTGTGAACGGGGTCTTATTGACCTGTTCATTTTTTGTGCATGTGTCATGTGTTCTGAATCTTAGACAGGAGAGCCTACAAGGAAGAACCATCTGAATCAAAACATCGAATTCCTTCGAGGGAGCTCCGGTGAGAGAACCTCTATAACAGGGATTGGCCCAGAACTACCAGGGAGGCTCAAGTGCAACAGCTCCAAGATAAGAGAATCAGACCCAAGAGGAACAGTAGAACTGAGAGGAGGCGAGTGAGCGATCCATGGAGCCAGAGAAGGTGAACCGGAAGATCCAGAGGGTACTGTCAGAGTCCGCAGGTAGATGATAGATAGGCAGAACCTCGGCACTAGCGTAAAACACTGGATATCAGTATAAAGCAAGACAAGGCAGAGCAAGCAGGTCTGGTACCTGAGAACCGCAACAAAGAACAAAGCACAAAGTTGCCCAGGCACCTCCTAAAGGAATTGAGGACCTTAAGTATAGACAGGCCTCTCAGTGATTGGCTGAGAGGTGACTACAGGAAAAGGAAGCACAGGTCCTTTATATCATTAGACAGCCACGCGCGCATCCTTTGCTCGCTCCCCCGCCACCAGGAAGTGAAGAGGCGGAGGAGACACGTCAGGATGATGATGCAGCCCGAGGGAACATCGCGGGAGCGCGGACAGGGTAAGTAACATTGTGGGAAACAGAGGAATGCCTGTGGGTTGTTACATTCAGGTTGGGAAACACAGATAGAAGCAGAGCTTGTAATGCACATGCGCTGCATAGTGGGTTTTCAGAATGTATACTAGGAAGCTAAGAATGGAAACACAAATAGAAGGACAAATTGTAGAGCGCATGCGCTGCATAGGGGGTTTGAGGTTTGTACTGTATATTAAGAAACTTAGTATGTGAACACAGAAGAACTTGTAGAATGCTTGCGTTGCACAGGGGATTTTTGGCATGTATACTAGGAAGCTCAGGATGTTAACACAGATTGAAGGACAGTTTTTTAAAGTGCATGCACTGGACAAGGGGTTTTGGACATGCAAACAAGGAAGCTGAGAAGGGTAAAAAGCAGATAGTGGGACAGTTTATAGAGCACATGCACCAGATGGTGGATTTAATGCATGCCTTCCAGATAGTAAATGATGGAAGAACGCCATAGCATGTCATCTGATCGCGTAGGGCTTTCAAGAGGTTGTTGAGAATTAGAAAAATAATGCGCGTTCGTTCTTGGAAAAAAGTGCCACATACTGTAGGTTGTGTGTGGTACTGCATCTCAGCCCCATGCACTGTAATAAATAACTCATGGATAGGAGCTGTGATTAGATGAAAGCAGTCGTAATATTCTAACTCATTACTTGTTTGTTTTTTATATCTAAATATCAAATTACAGGGCAACTCATGATTATGGGCATGCAGCCATAAAAATTGTATAATGGTTAAATATAGTTTTATAGCAGCTCACCTTAACAAACAAAGCTCTAACGTTAAGTCATGCGTAATTCAATAGATTAAGGAACTAGAAGGAATTCAGCAAACTGTGAAATGACCCTGGGTCGGCTCAACGCCAAACCAAGACAAATTGTTTCTCCTTGAAATATATTCATTTTGATCTTCTCCCTAGAAGACGTTTCGATGACCTAAAGTTCAGACGGATGGCACAATTAAAAAATATAACTGAACAATCATCAAATAGATGCAACTGGTAGAGTGAATAAATGAGAGTTTCTTCCACCAAGGAATATACAAAGCTGTGAAACCCGGTAATTGGCATTCCTTGCTTCCGGAGTCAAAAATAGACAATTATTCTTCTTGAAAAATGTATACATACAGCAAAAGGTGAAATTAAAACGTAACTTTTACTCTGTCGAATAAAAAGGTCTAAAATGTGCGTCACCCAAAAGAAAAAAAGAGGATGTTGTTGATCAATTAACCAAACCCCAACAAAGTGGGGGAAAAAAAGGGAAGAATGCCCGTCCCCCTCAATGTCAACAATCCAACAAGAACAAGAATTGTCACCTTAATTTAACCAGATGACAATATAACCAGAGTACAGCAATGAAAAATTATCATTCAATATATTCACTGTGACCCAATTAGGACATATACTGTATATAATAAATGGATACAATTAATGACAAAACAATCTGCAACTATACAATTATAAGAATGAGACAAAAAAGATTGGAACAGTCTCACCCATAATTGTGGCAAAGACGGGAGTCTTCATGGATCCTATATTATCATCAAGCATCCATGGAAACAAAGTTTGGGAGGAAAATACCCTGTCAGTCCCTATGGGGCTAGCAATCATCTATTCCCCAAAACTCCCGCACTGACAAGGGCAGTCCACATCTAACCCTATATTGCACATGCCCTGCACTTTCCCTAAACAGGTGTCCCGACGCGTTTCATCCAAGCGAACTCCTCAGGGGAATCTTTTTTGTCTCATTCTTATAATTGTATAGTTGCAGATTGTTTTGTCATTAATTGTATCCATTTATTATATATATGTGCTAATTGGGACCTTTTTATTCGACAGAGTAAAAGTTACGTTTTAATTTCACCTTTTGCTGTATGTATAATTTTTTTAAGGTGAATCTCATACATGATTTTTTTGACAAATTGATTGTCTTTATAAATCTTGAAAAATGTACAAAAGCTGAAAGAACTGTACGTAAACATCCACATTATAAACATATGTCAGAACAGTACAACAGTAGTCCTAAGGTGTATCAGTTTACCGATGGATGATGGAAGTATTCTTTATTTTTCTTTACCTGGCTCATATAGCGCCATTAAATTCCATAGCGCTTTACAGACCTAATCACCACTATCCCCATTGGGGCTTTCTGTCTAAATTTCCTAACAGTATGTAAATTGGAGTAAACCGGAGGACCCGGAGGAAACCTGCACAAACACGGGGAGGACATACAAAGTCCCTGCAGATGTTGTCCTTGATGGGATTTGAACCCAGGATCCCAGCGCTGCAGTGCTAACCACTGAGCCAGCGTAAGTATCAATATTTGTGTTTTTGGGTGGAAATATAACTTTTCTCATTACTGTGCTAAGTGGGCATGCCAGTCCATACCATGACTAAGACCGCAAGAGGTTGAAACGCGTTGGTTGTTATGGGGACCCCATCCTTTCTTTCCTTTCTTCATCTGTATTTTTGATACATACATTTTAATATGTCTTGAATAAAAGAATTGATTTTATTGGATTACACGCAGGAGAATTTTTTTTTTCCTCTTCCATTTTTTATTGTGAACCCGCCTGTGATCAAGGTGGCTCCATGCGTGCGCAATCAGAGAAACCTTCAGAAGAATGATGAGCTGACTATTTTCCTTTTCCCCTTTACCTAGTCCATATAGAAGGCGTTAAAGATGTGCACTGAGCAATCAGCGACCCACCTCACACATTATCCAGAGCATAAAGGCTGCAGCTTCATCTCCCCCTTCTTCCCCATCCCTCTCCTCTCCTCACTGCTTCAATTCCTGTTCTACTGAAGATGTGCTTTTTATTGACAGGATTTCCATACTTTGGTCAATGACAAATGGTTATTTCCAAAACCACAAGTTATCCCATATTCTTGGGGTAGGGAATAATTTACTGATTACTGAAGGTCCAAATTTTAGGAGCATCCATGATCCCAAGTGGAACCCAGAGAATTGGGCTCTGCAGCCTTGGCATGAATGGAGGGGAGGTGCACACCTTTGGCGTCCACTCCAGTCATTGTATATGGGTCTGCCAGAAATACCTGATGAGCGAACGTGGTCGGATAATATGTTAGCGGGTGATATCCGAGTGACTTGGGCGTGCTCGAATAATATGTCCAGGTCCCCACGGCTGCATGGTTTGTGGCTGTTAGACAGTCGCAATACATGCGGGGATTGCCTGCTTATTTGGCAATCCCCACATGTGTTGCGGCTGTCTAACAGATGCAAAAAATGCAGCTGCGGGGACTCAACATATTTTTCGAGCACACCCAAAATACTCGAATAACACCCTAGCCTGCTCAGAAACCACAACATCCAAGCACGTTCACCCATCACTGTCCCATAGATAATGAATGGAGCGGAGTTTGAGTATGCACACCCCTGCTACTTTCAAGACAGGGCTGCAGAGCCTCAACATTGGGTTTCCAGAACCCTGATCTCAAAATTGCAGGGGCTCTTGACAGTCAGACACTCAGCAATCAGCAAGCTATTCCTTATGATTTTTGGAAATAACCCTATAACATTTACTTTGTGATAAATAGCCAGGCATCCTTTGAATATTTCTACTGACTATTTGTAAAATTCTCCAAAAATGTAAAAACAAAGTTGGTGCCAATCGATTTGCACGTCCAGATCCATTGACCTCGACAGTGGTCTGTGGCCGCTGCATGGGAGCGGGAGACGGGATCACCACCTCTTACCTGCCAAAATCCACAGCTCTTCTTTTTTTTCTTCTGGATTTCCAGCAGCAAACACTCATTATAAATCTTTGACAACGCGCTTCAAGGTTTCCAGTTATCATTGTGGTTTTGTCCTGATGAAGAGATTTGGAAACGCGTTGACAAATAAACCGCATTCATGCTTCACCTCCGTGTGTGATCGCATTTTTGGAACCTTGGGCAGCTCAGACTTAAAACCACCGTATTCCTCATTCATTGCATAATAAGACTAGGTGGGCAGAGATTCAACAACAGCAGCAGCGAGGGGGCACTGGTGAGAAGTCAAAATAAATACAGCATCCTTATGTAGTGTGACATCTAGGGACAGATCAACTGTAGGTGATTTGATGCTTCGGAAAATAAACCTCCATTGTTTCAATATACCAACATTTCTAATAGCAAACCCGTTCAAAGGAAACCAATCATGAAGCTCCATGTGTGGACAGCATGTTATCAAGCAGGAGGAGCTGAACATGTGGTTAAGGCCGGGTCAGACTTGCGAGAAACTTGCACGAGTCTCGCACATCAATACCCGGCACTGACGCCGGCACTCGGGATCGGAGCGTTCAGCTGCAAAGAAATACATGCAACAAAACGCTCCGATCCGAGTGCCGGCGGCAGTGCCGGGTATTGACGTGCGACACTCGTGCGAGTTTCTCGCAAGTCTGACCGCGGCCCAAATCAGATTGTTGGAGAAGGATCAGTACAATTTTTTCCTTTTAATTCCTTGTCGTTCTAGACTTAGGAATCCAGTAGGTGGCCGTAATCATCTGTCTCTGTTTATACACCTTTAAGAAAGGCTGTCACTCCATCAGACCCAGAATGAGTATGAATTCAAATGAATAAGATATGCTGAATGTTGTACACAAATATATAAATAACTAAATATTCGACAGCCATAACGCATGCAGAGATTGCCTGTCTGTTGGGAAATATTTCCATGTCTTGCAGCTGTCGAACAACCTCGAGACATGCTGCCGTGTTGACTCGAACATATTATTCGAGCATGCCGAAGACGCTTGGTGAGCACAGGAGCATGCTCAGATAACACCTTATCCCAGACCTTTTTCTCATCACTAATATTTAGATGACATTTTTGTCGTTTTTCATTTCCTGAACCTTTTGTATCTTTTATGGTTTTCTAAATACAAAAGTTGTAAAACATCAGACAAAAAAACATTAACAAAAAGTCAAGAAAATGTGCACATTATAAGTCCATAAAGTGTTCTCTTTATCACCAGAACAAATCATTTACAGGACAGGGTGCCGCTCTCAGAAAAGCAATTTGCTATAAACTAGAAGATTGCACAAAACTTCTGCATCCAAAGACTCGGCCTCAGATTCCGAGAATAATTGCCTGACATAAAATGAGGCTGAGAAATAAGTTTTCTTCATTTCCTAGATACAATTAACCTGCAGGACAATGCTGAGCCCTGGAGATGTGCCCCGAGAGCCCCTGTGCGCAGCCTCGGAGTACTTTACATTCCCATTGCTACGTAAGTGGCCGGGAAGGAGCACAAATAAGATTAGTGCATCGCGAGCTCCGGTGGATGGATGGATCACAGTAGAAGTCTTCGTCGTGTCTACTGAACCCATCATCACATTAAGAAATCACATTTACAGAATGAGAGGCCAAAAGTGTCAACAGCCATATATCATCTTCCATCGTAAAGTATTATTTTCCGGAAAGGAACATTTGTTCATCCATAACATTAGCGCTCTGCATTAAACTGCGCGGCTTTTAAAAGGACGGAACCAGTTATGGCGAGGGGGGGGGGGAGCTGTCGTATTATGTGCAGAAATATAAGTTTCATCCAAATGATGTCTGTCTGTGTGGCAGCACTGACACATCGGAGCGCAGGCAGTATTGTCATGGGGACGCTCAAGAAGGGAAACTGCAGGAAAGATTCATTTACCCCTTCACACCTGGCGATTTTCCGTTTTTCCTTTTCGTTTTTTCCCCCCTTCTTCCAAGAGACATAACTTTTTTTAAAATTTTTCAGCCATGTAGTTTTAAAAAATACAAAAACAATACAGAAAGCTGTATGAGGAATTCTTTTTTTGCGGGACGGAGTTTTAGTTTTGAATGACACCATTCATTCTGCCACATAGTATACTGGAAAAAAAGGGGGTAAAAATCCAAGTGCGGAGAAATTGCAAAAAAAAGCAATTTCACAGGTTTTTTTGGTGTTTTTTATTTACGCTGTTAAATATAAAATTGACCTGGTAATATGATTCCCCAAGTCAGTAGGAGGACACACATACCAAACATGTATAGCTTTTTTTATGTAAATGGTGGAAAAATTCAGAAATTTGTGCAGACCTTTTTTTTCAATTTTGTCGCCATTTTCCAAGACCTGTAACGTTCTCATTTTTTGGGGGATTCTGGGGCTGGATGAGGGCTTATTTTGCGCCCCTGAGCTGACATTTTTACTGGTTTTTACTGCCATTTTGGGGTAGATATAATGTTATGATTGACTTTTATTGCAATGTTATTACGACCCAACAACCGTAATTCTGACGTTTTGCTTTTTCTTCTTATGTCGTTTACCGATCGCATTAATTTATTTTATATCATGATAGACCAGACATTTCTGAAAGCAGCAAAACCAAATATGTGTATTTTTTGAACTTGTATTTTTTTTATATTTTTAAAACTTTTTTTTTTTAACTTTTTACTGTATTAATAGTCCGCTAAGGAGACTTGAAGCTTCGATCTTCCGATCACCTGAGCTGTACATAGCGGTGCTTCAGCACTGCTATGTGTAGCAAGAATCAAAAACGCCTTTTAATGCCGGCCACGATGACAGGCACGGTCTTCAGTAGACCCCTAGCAGTCATGACAACCCATTGGTGCCCCATGATTACATGACGGGTGTGCCGATGGGCGGGATCAATGACGCGCTGCCTTTCTGCCAGTATTAAATTCCGCTGTCTTGATTGACAGCGGCATTCAAAAGTTTAGGGGCACTTGATGGCTGATTAAATCAGCCATCAAGTGTGGGGAAAGATGCGGGCTCAGCGTATGAGCCCACATCAAAGGCAAGCACACGGCTGATGACTTAAATATACGTCCTCAGTCGTGAAGGGAATAACACCTTGCTTTTTTTTCTATTTTTCCATTGACATGGCAGTATAAGCTCTTAAAGTTGTAATTTTTGAATGCCTTCATTAATTTTAGCATACGATGTACTGGAAATTGGGAAAATAATTGAGAAGAAATGTTGAAAAAAATGCAATTGTGCTATTAGTTTTTGGGTTTTGTTTTTACAGCATGCAATGTGCCATAAAAATGACCTTATTCTCCAGGTCAGTATTGCTGTGGCAATACCAACTTTGAATGGATTTTTTGTAGTGTATTTACTAGGTGGTGGAAATTTTTTTTTAACATCTATATCTTATTTATGTGTGACCAAAAAAAACACAATGTGAAGAATATGGGAAGATATACTAGCAGCTTACAATCCTCCTTCAGCATGTGTACCTGTAACAGGACACCTTTATCAGCAGGTGGTCCAGTCACACCAGCTAGTATCCAAGCTCCTGCAAGATGACCTCCTGCGGAACCAACGCTGTGTAACTGCTCTCTCCAGTCTGATAGGATTTGATAAGAAGATTTAAGGAGAATATGGAGTTATCGTACATCCTAGCCACACACTGGTTAGATTTTTGAGATCTCTCGAAAGCGACGAACGCCTACCAGCAGGGGCGTACCGTCAATAGTAGCAGACCACGCAGCTGCTATGGGGCCCAGAGAGGTGAGGGGCCCTGATGGGTGAGGGGGCCTGCGACGGCCGCTGCCCCTTTCCTTTAATTAAATGTAAGCGACGGCCGACGGCCGCTGTATACCCCCCTGGTTGGGCCCCTTGATTAGCTCCCCTTTCCTTGTTTCCTGGTCAGCAGTTGGCTGAAGTCTCTGGCTGGATTTGCATAAGAACGCCATGCCTGCGTGCATTGCAGGAAGCAGAAAACATTCATCATGAGCCTCTCTCACACAGGGACAGGGACACACCCAAGACGGTGATTCGGTGAGCCTGGCTGGCTTGGGGTGGATTTTTTTTGTTAAATGTGTCCCCTCACTGTGCTGAGTGCGATATACAGCGTCCTGTGTGTGATATACAGCGTCCTGTGTGCGATATACAGCGTCCTGTGTGCGATATACAGCGTCCTGTGTGCGATATGCAGCGTCCTGTGTGCGATATGCAGCGTCCTGTGTGAGATATGCAGCGTCCTATGTGCGATATGCAGCGTCCTGTGTGTGATATACAGCGTCCTGTGTGTGATATACAGCGTCCTGTGTGCGATATGCAGCGTCCTATGTGCGATATGCAGCGTCCGGTGTGTGTGATATACAGCGTCCTGTGTGAGATATGCAGCGTCCTGTGTGAGATATGCAGCGTCCTGTGTGAGATATGCAGCGTCCTGTGTGTGATATACAGCGTCCTGTGTGAGATATGCAGCGTCCTGTGTGAGATATGCAGCGTCCTGTGTGAGATATGCAGCATCCTGTGTGCAATATGCAGCGTCCTGTGTGAGATATGCAGCGTCCTGTGTGCGATATACAGCGTCCTGTGTGCGATATGCAGCGTCCTGTGTGCGATATACAGCGTCCTGTGTGCGATATGCAGCGTCCTGTTTTCGATATGCAGCGTCCTGTGTGCGACATGCAGCATCCTGTGTGCGACATGCAGCATCCTGTGTGCGACATGCAGCGTCCTGTGTGCGATATGCAGCGTCCGGTGTGCGATATGCAGCGTCCTGTGTGCGATATGCAGCGTCCTGTGTGCGATATGCAGCGTCCTGTGTGCGATATGCAGCGTCCTGTGTGCGATATGCAGCGTCCTGTATGCGATATGCAGCGTCCTGTGTGCGATATACAGCGTCCTGTGTGCGATATGCAGCGTCCTGTGTGCGATATGCAGCGTCCTGTGTGCGATATCCAGCGTCCTGTGTTCGATATACAGCGTCCTGTGTGCGATATACAGCACCCTCCTGTGTGCGATATGCAGCGTCCTCCTGTGTGCGATATACAGCGTCCTGTGTACGATATGCAGCATCCTGTGTGCGATATGCAGCGTCCTGTGTGCGATATGCAGTGTCCTGTGTGCGATATGCAGCGTCCTGTGTGCGATATGTAGCGTCCTGTGTGCGATATGCAGCGTCCTGTGTGCGATATGCAGCGTTCTGTGTGCGATATACAGAGTCCTGTGTGCGATATACAGCGTCCTCCTGTGTGCGATATACAGCGTTCTGTGTAAGATATGCAGCGTCCTGTGTGCGATATGCAGCGTCCTGTGTGCGATATACAGCGTCCTCTTGTGTGCAATACACAGCGTCCTCCTGTGTGAGATATGCAGCGTCCTGTGTGCGATATACAGCGTCCTGTGTGCGATATGCAGCGTCCTGTGTGCGATATACAGCGTCCTGTGTTCGATATACAGCGTCCTGTGTGCGATATACAGCACCCTCCTGTGTGCAATATGCAGCGTCCTCCTGTGTGCGATATACAGCGTCCTGTGTACGATATGCAGCATCCTGTGTGCGATATGCAGCGTCCTGTGTGCGATATGCAGCGTCCTGTGTGCGATATGCAGCGTCCTGTGTGCGATATGTAGCGTCCTGTGTGCGATATGCAGTGTCCTGTCTGCGATATGCAGCGTCCTGTGTGCGATATGTAGCGCCTTGTGTGCGATATGCAGCGTCCTGTGTGCGATATGCAGCGTCCTGTGTGCGATATGCAGCGTCCTGTGTGCGATATGCAGCGTCCTCCT
The DNA here is from genome assembly GCF_039654945.1 of Dendrobates tinctorius. Lineage (NCBI taxonomy): Eukaryota > Metazoa > Chordata > Amphibia > Anura > Dendrobatidae > Dendrobates > Dendrobates tinctorius. The sequence goes on along the minus strand of NW_027361810.1, from coordinate 25,993,010 downwards.
GTGTGCGATATGCAGCGTCCTGTGTGCGATATGCAGCGTCCTGTGTGCGATATGCAGCGTTCTGTGTGCGATATACAGCATCCTGTGTGCGATATGTAGCGTCCTGTCTGCGATATGCAGCGTCCTGTGTGCGATATGTAGCGTTCTGTGTGCGATATGCAGCGTCCTGTGTGCGATATACAGCGTCCTCCTGTGTGCGATATACAGCGTCCTCCTGTGTGCAATATACAGCGTCCTCCTGTGTGCAATATACAGCATCCTGTGTGTGATATGCAGCGTCCTGTGTGCGATATGCAGCGTCCTGTGTGCGATATACAGCGTCCTCCTGTGTGCGATATACAGCGTCCTCCTGTGTGCGATATACAGCGTCCTGTGTGCGATATGCAGTGTCCTGTGTGCGATATGCAGCGTCCTGTGTGCGATATACAGCGTCCTGTGTGCGATATACAGCGTCCTCCTGTGTGCGATATACAGCGTCCTCCTGTGTGCGATATACAGCATCCTGTGTGTGATATGCAGCGTCCTGTGTGCGATATACAGCGTCCTGTGTGCGATATGCAGCATCCTGTGTGCGATATGCAGCGTCCTGTGTGCGATATACAGCGTCCTGTGTGCGATATACAGCGTCCTCCTGTGTGCGATATACAGCGTCCTGTGTGCGATATGCAGCGTCCTGTGTGCGATATACAGCGTCCTCCTGTGTGCGATATACAGCGTCCTCCTGTGTGCGATATACAGCATCCTCCTGTGTGCGACATACAGCGTCCTGTGTGCGATATGCAGCGTCCTGCACTGTGAAGGACTTTGGCTTCCTCTCTGTGAATTGTGACATAACATTGCTTCTTCAGTAGTGATGTGTCGTTTGTGAACGGTCCTATTCAAAGAGTCGGCTCTCGGCTGTGAGCAAAATGAGCCGGCTCTGCAGGGAGAACAGCAGAGTTTTTCTTTTTGTTTTTTTTTCTGGTGCCTGGCAGCTTCAGCTTAGTGAAGCCTGACTGTGACTCAACTGGGGGGCGGAGCGGTCAGGAGAGGAGGAGATGTGGAGTTCTGGGCTGTAAATAAATGCACCTGAGTTAACCCTTCAGTCCCAAATATATCCTGCCAGTTCCTCCATGGCATATACAGTGGGGAAAAAAAGTATTTAGTCAGTCAGCAATAGTGCAAGTTCCACCACTTAAAAAGATGAGAGGCGTCTGTAATTTACATCATAGGTAGACCTCAACTATGGGAGACAAACTGAGAAAAAAAAATCCAGAAAATCACATTGTCTGGTTTTTTTTTTCATTTTATTTGCATATTATGGTGGAAAATAAGTATTTGGTCAGAAACAAAATTTCATCTCAATACTTTGTGATATATCCTTTGTTGGCAATGACAGAGGTCAAACGTTTTCTGTAAGTCTTCACAAGGTTGCCACACACTGTTGTTGGTATGTTGGCCCATTCCTCCATGCAGATCTCCTCTAGAGCAGTGATGTTTTTGGCTTTTCGCTTGGCAACACGGACTTTCAACTCCCTCCAAAGGTTTTCTATAGGGTTGAGATCTGGAGACTGGCTAGGCCACTCCAGGACCTTGAAATGCTTCTTACGAAGCCACTCCTTCGTTGCCCTGGCGGTGTGCTTTGGATCATTGTCATGTTGAAAGACCCAGCCACGTTTCATCTTCAATGCCCTTGCTGATAGAAGGAGGTTTGCACTCAAAATCTCACGATACATGGCCCCATTCATTCTTTCATGTACCCGGATCAGTCGTCCTGGCCCCTTTGCAGAGAAACAGCCCCAAAGCATGATGTTTCCACCACCATGCTTTACAGTAGGTATGGTGTTTGATGGATGCAACTCAGTATTCTTTTTCCTCCAAACACGACAAGTTGTGTTTCTACCAAACAGTTCCAGTTTGGTTTCATCAGACCATAGGACATTCTCCCAAAACTCCTCTGGATCATCCAAATGCTCTCTAGCAAACTTCAGACGGGCCTGGACATGTACAGGCTTAAGCAGTGGGACACGTCTGGCACTGCAGGATCTGAGTCCATGGTGGCGTAGTGTGTTACTTATGGTAGGCCTTGTTACATTGGTCCCAGCTCTCTGCAGTTCATTCACTAGGTCCCCCCACGTGGTTCTGGGATTTTTGCTCACCGTTCTTGTGATCATTCTGACCCCACGGGGTGGGATTTTGCGTGGAGCACCAGATCGAGGGAGATTATCAGTGGTCTTGTATGTCTTCCATTTTCTAATTATTGCTCCCACAGTTGATTTCTTCACTCCAAGCTGGTTGGCTATTGCAGATTCAGTCTTCCCAGCCTGGTGCAGGGCTACAATTTTGTTTCTGGTGTCCTTTGACAGCTCTTTGGTCTTCACCATAGTGGAGTTTGGAGTCAGACTGTTTTAGGGTGTGCACAGGTGTCTTTTTATACTGATAACAAGTTTAAACAGGTGCCATTACTACAGGTAATGAGTGGAGGAAAGAGGAGACTCTTAAACAAGACGTTACAGGTCTGTGAGAGCCAGAAATCTTGATTGCTTGTTTCTGACCAAATACTTATTTTCCACCATAATATGCAAATAAAATGAAAAAAAAAAACAGACAATGTGATTTTCTGGATTTTTTTTTCTCAGTTTGTCTCCCATAGTTGAGGTCTACCTATGATGTAAATTACAGACACCTCTCATCTTTTTAAGTGGTGGAACTTGCACTATTGCTGACTGACTAAATACTTTTTTTCCCCACTGTATGGCATGTGATTATGTGTAGTAGGAGGGACTCAGCACATTGTTTGTCATCATCATCATCTGCAATGACCTGTGCATTACCTTTAGTCCCAAATAAAGATACACTTCACTGTCCTCTCATCCATGGCATATATGTGGCGCCCCCAGGAGTATGGCCGCCACAGTGGCTTTGCCTTCCTCCAGGGGAGGGTAATGCCAGGCTTGGAGGCAATGATGGGTCTCTCTCGCAGTCAATCTATGCATGCAACACAGTTCCACTCCAGGCCAGCAGGGGGAACTCTGAACCGGAATTAAGGGGAGGAGTGCTCTCTGAGGGACAAGAGGAAGGAGTAGTCAGTTAGTCTGCAGAGGGTGAAGTGTGCAGACGTGTGGAAGGAGCGCTGAGATAGAGCTGAGAAGAAGAGCTCATCTCTGGAGAGAGCGCAAGAACAGGAGCCTGGTCTCCACAGTTGTACGGATACTAACAGTCCTGCAACAGACACCAGAGGAGTAGGAGGCTGTAAATGCCCTACTCCCATCTAAGACTCGAGGGCACAACAGCAGCTTGGATAGTGAGCCGGGACTCAAGAGAGAGGAGTCCCCAAGATAGGCTACAGCTGTCTGCCGTGCAAGTGAGGTTCTTGAGAACATCTGTCAGGAGGAACTCCAGTGTAACTCAGTACTGGGAGTACTTCATTCAAATAAGCGCTAGTAAGGAGACTGCACAACCCATCCGCTGAGAGAGAATCCCTGAATTGCTTCCAGGCTAGCCTGCTCTGGTACCATCTGTAATCAGGACCCTGGACTGCAGTTATCAAGTAAAGGTACAGAAATTGCACCCTGCTGTGTCTTGTCTGCTTCCTACCTTTCTGGCAACGCTACATCCCCGTGCCAACTGCATCTACACTGCCCTGGGACTATAGCTTCACCTGTGGGGAGCTTTTACATCTTTGCTGCGCCATACCACCAGTCCCAGCGGATCTGCATGCAGCGTTGGCTTAACAACTCCCTTGCCGAGCACCACAGGTGGCGTCACGAACTATTCATCTAACTACATACCACCATTACATTCCCCCATTACTAGGGCGCCCAGGGCCACGGACCAGTTCACCGCTGCTGTGACACATCCCACTGATACCGGCCCGGTACCAAGTACCCCACGGCCCTGGGAGGGCGACCCATATACATACAGTATATGGTATGTGTAGGAGGAGAGACTCCGCACATTGTCATCATCATTATCATCTGCAATGACCTGTGTGTTACCTTTAGTCCCAAATAAAAATCTACTTCACTGTCCCCTCATCCATGGCATATACATACAGTATATGGTATGTGCAGGAGGAGAGGCTCAGCACATTGTTTGGTATGTCATCTTCTCATAGTGTTAGGCCAGGTTTACATTGCGTTAATGGCCCTGCGTTCAACGGGATCGTTACATAGCGGCACTAGCGCACCCATTGGCCGCAATGATACTAACGCATCCAAACGGATGATGCGTTACTTCATGGTGCACCCCCAAATGCTGCAGACCGCGTTCCAGGGTGCGTCATGAAGAAACGCATCATGCCGATTTTGGATGCGTTAGTATCACTGTGGCCAAAGGGTGCGTTAGTGCCGCTATGTAACGGATCCCGTTGAACGCAGGGCCAGGAGGATTCAGGACAACACTACAGGGAGGAGGATAGACGACGTCAGTTGTTGCTGCTAAGGGCTCATACTCACTTGCGAGAGAGTCGCGTGTTTCTCGTCTGAGTCTCTCGCATGAAAACCTGGCACTGCCACCAGCACTGGGACTGAAGCATGCGGCTACATGTATTTCTATGCAGCTGCCCCCTCCGGTCCGAGTGCCGGCGGCAGTGCCAGGTTTCCATGAGAGAGACTCGCACGAGAATCACGCGACTCTCTCGCAAGTGAGTATGAGCCCTTAGGGTAGGGTAAGTAATGTAAAGTGATTTTAGGTAAAACCTGTGGAGAGATCTAGGTCCAGCTCCAGTCAATATATAGAGTTCAGCTGGTTTCACACTTGTATATTTTGGCTGCACACGGACTTGCATGTGCATCCAGGTATCACCGTTTTCCCACAGATCCGTGTGTCTGCATATTTTTTCAGATGCACAAAAACGCAACTTGCTGCAGTTTTGTGTCATCTGAAAAACACGCAGGCACAGGGAGATGCACGGATCCGCGGCTACACGTCTGGAATGAACATGGAGCTCTATAGAGCACGGATCCAGGAGAACACGGATCCTTGTGCAGGGATCCGTTTTGCGGCACTGAGCATGCTCGGAAGCAAGGGATGTGCTGTATGCAGGGGCGTAACTAGAACTGATTGGGCCCCATAGCAAACTTTTAAACGGGGCCCCCTCAAAACCACACCCCCTTCAAGACACACCCCCTTACTGATAATGCATACTAGAGTCACATTAAGTAACAGAATTAGAAATAATGTAACACAATTATTCCTAATCCTGTAACTCAGTCAATACAATCAAATTAGTTAAGCATTGATAATTTTATATTTTAAGTTGCTGACCCAACACCACATGGTATACAGCACCCAGCGCCCAGCAAGACATGGTATATAGCGCCCAGCACCACCTGGTATATAGCGCCCAGCACCACCTGGTATATAGCACCCAGCACCACCTGGTATATAGCACCCAGCACCACATGGTATATAGCGCCCAGCACCACATGGTATATACCACCCAGCACCACATGGTATATATATATAGCGCCCAGCACCACATGGTATATAACACCCAGCACCACATGGTGTATATAGCACCCAGCAACACATGGTGTATTTGGCGCCCAGCACCACATGTTATATAACACCCAGCACCACCTGGTATATAGCGCCCAGCACCACATGGTATATAGCACCCAGCACCACATGGTATATAGCACCCAGCACCACATGGTATATAGCGCCCAGCACCACATGGTATATACCACCCAGCACCACATGGTATATATATAGCGCCCAGCACCACATGGTATATAACACCCAGCACCACATGGTGTATATAGCACCCAGCAACACATGGTGTATTTGGCGCCCAGCACCACATGGTATATAACACCCAGCACCACCTGGTATATAGCACCCAGCACCACATGGTATATAGCACCCAGCACCACATGGTATATAGCACCCAGCACCACATGGTATATAACGCCCAGCACCACATGGTATATAGCACCCAGCACCACATGGTATATAGCGCCCAGCACCACATGGTGTATAACACCCAGCACCACATGGTATATAGCACCCAGCACCACATGGTATATATATAGCGCCCAGCACCACATGGTATATAGCGCCCAGCACCACATGGTATATAGCACCCAGCACCACATGGTATATAGCACCCACCACCACATGGTATATAGCACCCAGCACCACATGGTATTGAAAAAATGACTAAGTATGGAATGGACAAGGCAACTGTTAGGTGGATTCATAACTGGCTTAGTGATCGGACCCAAAGAGTGGTCGTAAATGGCTGCACATCCAGTTGGAAGAATGTCTCAAGTGGGGTACCACAGGGCTCTGTCCTGGGCCCTGTATTGTTCAACATCTTTATCAACGATTTAGATGAAGGAATTGAGGGTAAACTGATTAAATTTGCTGATGACACAAAGCTAGGAGGGATAGCTAATACTAGAGAAGAGAGAGAGAGGATTCAAAAAGATTTAAATAAACTGGAGAAGTGGGCAGCAGCTAACAGAATGGTTTTTAACAGGGAGAAATGCAAAGTACTACATCTGGGCAATAAAAATGAAAAAAGCATATATAGAATGGGAGGAATAGGGCTAAGTGACAGCACATGTGAAAAAGACTTGGGTATACTAATAGATCACAGACTGAATATGAGTCAACAGTGTGATGCAGCAGCAAAAAAGGCAAATGCAATTCTAGGATGTATTAACAGAAGCATACAGTCTAGATCACGTGAAGTAATTATTTCCCTCTACTCCTCTTTGGTCAGACCTCATCTGGAATATTGTGTCCAATTTTGGGGACCACATTTTAAAAAAGACATCAACAAACTGGAGCAAGTTCAGAAAAGAGCGACCAGAATGGTGACCGGTCTGCAAACCTTGTCTTATGAGGAAAGGTTGCAGGATTTGGGAATGTTTAGTTTGCAAAAGAGAAGACTGAGAGGAGACTTAATAGCTGTCTACAAATATCTAAAGGGCTGTCACATTGTAGAAGGATCAACTTTATTCTCATTTGCACAAGGAAAGACTAGAAGCAATGGGATGAAGCTGAATGGGAGGAGACACAGATTAGATATTAGAAAAAACTTTTTGACAGTTAGAGTGATCAATGAGTGGAACAGGCTGCCACGAGAAGTGGTGAGTTCTCCTTCAATGGAAGTCTTCAAACAGAGGCTGGACAGACATCTAACTGGGATGATTTAGCGAATCCTGCTTTGAGCAGGGGGTTGGACCAGATGGCCCAGGAGGTCCCTTCCAACTCTACGATTCTATGATTCTATGGTATATAGCACCCAGCACCACCTGGTATATAACACCCAGCACCACATGGTATATAGCACCCAGCACCACATGGTATATAGCGCCCAGCACCACATGGTATATAGCGCCCAGCACCACATGGTATATAGCGCCCAGCACCACATGGTATATAACGCCCAGCACCACATGGTATATAGCACCCAGCACCACATGGTATATAGCGCCCAGCACCACATGGTATATAGCACCCAGCACCACATGGTATATAGCACCCAGCACCACATGGTATATAGCACCCAGCACCACATGGTATATAGCGCCCAGCACCACATGGTATATAGCGCCCAGCACCACATGGTATATAGCGTCCAGCACCACATGGTATATAGCGCCAAGCACCACATGGTATATAGCGCCCAGCACCACATGGTATATAGCGCCCAGCACCACATGGTATATAGCACCCAGCACCACATGGTATATAGCACCCAGCACCACATGGTATATAGCACCCAGCACCACCTGGTATATAGCACCCAGCACCACCTGGTATATAGCACCCAGCACCACCTGGTATATAACACCCAGCACCACATGGTATATAGCGCCCAGCACCACATGGTATATAGCGCCCAGCACCACATGGTATATAGCGCCCAGCACCACATGGTATATAGCGCCCAGCACCACATGGTATATAGCGCCCAGCACCACATGGTATATAGCGCCCAGCACCACATGGTATATAGCTCCCAGCACCACATGGTATATAGCGCCCAGCACCACATGGTATATAGCGCCCAGCACCACATGGTATATAGCACCCAGCACCACATGGTATATAGCACCCAGCACCACATGGTATATAGCACCCAGCACCACCTGGTATATAACACCCAGCACCACATGGTATATAGCACCCAGCACCACATGGTATATAGCGCCCAGCACCACATGGTATATAGCACCCAGCACCACATGGTATATAGCGCCCAGCACCACATGGTATATAGCATCCAGCACCACATGGTATATAGCGCCCAGCACCACATGGTATATAGCGCCCAGCACCACATGGTATATAGCACCCAGCACCACATGGTATATAGCACCCAGCACCACCTGGTATATAACACCCAGCACCACATGGTATATAGCACCCAGCACCACATGGTATATAGCGCCCAGCACCACATGGTATATAGCACCCAGCACCACATGGTATATAGCGCCCAGCACCACATGGTATATAGCGCCCAGCACCACATGGTATATAGCGCCCAGCACCACATGGTATATAGCGCCCAGCACCACATGGTATATAGCACCCAGCACCACATGGTATATAGCGCCCAGCACCACATGGTATATAGCGCCCAGCACCACATGGTATATAGTGCCCAGCACCACATGGTGTATATTTACCCAGTAGCCCACCAGGCCAGACAGAGCCTGCCCCTGAGCCTCCCTCCGTTATACTCAGTCACCGTCTCTTGCAGCCCCCGGCCGCTGCTTGTTCCATCTTCTCATCTCAGCAGTGTTCTTCCTGCTTTCAGCGTCCACGTGGTGCCGCTCATTACATATGCACATATGTAATGAGCGGACGCTGAAAGCAGGAAGAACACCGGAGAACTGATGATGGAATAAGTACCGGCCGGGGGCTGTAAGTGCAAGAGACATGTATTGCTAGGGGAGGAGTTGTAGTTAATTGCACTACCCGGGTAGCACCGATTGGAGCCGGGGACCGGGCCCCTATATGGGCCGAGCCCCAAAGCAACCGCTTCGGCTGCTACCCCGGTAGTTACGCCACTGGCTGTATGGGAAAGTGATGAAACTGTATGGGAACAGACTGCAGACATAATGTAGACTACGTCTGTATGCTGCTCTGTCATACAGTGATCTTTCCTGCCTCACTAGTAGAGCTGGTGCCCTATGTTACAATGTGGTAATGATAATACAATGTATTGGGAGCATGTATATAACATGGGGGCACCAGGTTAGGGGCTGTACGAGTGGGGCTGCGTTCACACTAGTGTTTTGGTACGGTGCGTTGTGATGCGTAGCAATCCTGATGCATCCTGATCCAGATTACTTGCTAACATAGATAAAGAAGGCAATTAAGCATTAAATGCTACAGTACGTCCAGCTGTACAAGAAATGGGACCAAATGTGAAAAAATAAACATCAGGAAGGGAAAAAAAATGTGAAAATGAGCTGATTTTCCTGAGTAATGAGCGAAGAGCTGTAATCAGCAGAACGCAACGGTGATTAAACACTAATTGGATGGAGCACGAGCGATGCTGCCGGAGAGGAGATAGCACTGTGCTGCGCTATGACTCTGGGGCAGGATTACAGATGTTTGCAAGAAACTAAGGCATATAGAGGATTAATGTGTGGGCAAGAATGCTTTAACCCCTTCTCGCTGACAAAACATATACTTGCATCCTAGATATGACGATCATGCCTTTTGTCTGTTTAGAACACCGCTGGGAGGTGATGGGAAGACACAATGTGTAGTTCTTGCCATTTAAAATTCCTTTATGTATCACTCATCATACTGACCTATTGTCATTCAATCTGATTCTGGGGGGGAAACTTAAAGGGAGTCTGAACACAAAATAACTGAAAGTACAGGTGCTCAGTGCACCCTTGGTGAGGCCAGTCTAGGGCACCTTCTGTCTGCTTTCTATCTAGCTCTGCCAAGGGTGCACTGAGGACATATTTGGTATGAGCAGTCATTTTGTGCTGACAGATTCTATAATCGCTGGTCTTATTGTAGACAGCTTAACGAGGTTGTCCTGCTTAATCTTCCATTTTGACTTTTACAAGGAATATATCAAATTGGATGTAAGTGTTTTACTTTTTCTTTTACTCAAATGAGAAAAAAATCAAAGACTAACTCTAAAATTAATTGTTTGACCTATAACATGCATGCTTGGAGTTAAGAGCACCTGTTGATTTTTTTTTTTTTTGGGGGGGGCCCCATTCAGACTTTTGCTATGGGGCCCCATGATTTCTATGTACGCCCCTGCCTACCAGGGTCTCGATCCGGTCTTCAAGAATAACAAAAGTCCTGCCGGATGGCGCCAAGTTGTGATCCTTCATAGGTTTTGGGAGTTTTATCTTCAAACACCTAGGGGAGGGGGATAAGGCCCATCTTGGGGGCAAAATGGTGTGTGTTGTGAACTCATTTTCTGGTTTACCTCTGGCTTCTGGTGAGGGTGGTGGAGCTGGCTGTGTTCACAGAGGTGTCGTGAGTTCTCCATCCGGGCTCCCTCTGGTGGTGACAGCAGGTAATGAAGCTGATCTTAATGGCAGATACCTGCCACCTGAGGAGGAGGACTGTGAGTGGACATCAGGAGTCTCTGACTGGATTTAAGACAGCCGACTCCCTAATTTTGTGCTGGTGATTTTTTCCTGCCCTGAGGTTCTGGTTTCCAGTTCTGCTCCTGCCTTCTCAAGCTAAGTGTGCTCTGCTATTTTTCACATGAGATTTGATCTGGTTTACTCAGTTTTTGTGGTCAGCCAGCCCCTGCTGGGGCTGTGCTGAATTTCCATTCTTATGTCTCTGTTTATGCCAGTTTGCTTTTTGTCCCTGATCAGATTGGTCTCTTTTTGCTCTGTCTTCAGAATATACCAGAGTGCTGATATAGGGAATTGAAGTCTAGCGACTTCAGGGTTTTTGTTATCAGAAAGTGTTGGACCTTTTTTGGCAGGGTTTTGTGCGTGATTGCAGACAGCATCTTTCCTTTCCTGTCCTTTCTAGTTAGTGTGGGCCCCATCGTTAGCTCAGCCTATTTTTCTATCTGTGTTTGTGTTTTCATCTTGTCTCACTGACAATACATGTTTGGGGGCTGTCTATTGCTTTTGGGTCTGCTCTGGGGCAGTTTAGATTTCCCCTTTTCTTGCTTTAGGCTTATTTAGTTCTCCGGCTGTGACAAGGCATCTAGGATCATCGTAGGTACGCTACACGGCTACTGCTAGTTGTGTGGATAGGATCAGGGGTCTGCAATCCGCTTAGTTACCAACCTCTCTGGTTTCTGGGGCTTAGCTTGTTTTTGTTTTTCCTCCTCGGTGACTCATTCATAACAGGTGTGGCCAACAAAGGGGATAAATGCTTGTGCCAGGCTATGTGCTTTCTTTTCTCGTCATGATTGTTGTGCACTAAATCAGCAGGCACCCCATTCCCCCATGCGACTCAGCTTCCAACAGCCGAACATCAAGCCGGTAATTGACATGATACATCCCTTTATAATTTTTTTGTACTAGTATCTGTATCTGCATATCTGACCTTTGTATATGTATCACCATTGTGTATATAATGTATTGTCTAGTGTGCCCTTAAGGTGATTAAATATCTAATTTGCCATGGCCTGCTCTTTTATCTTGATCCATGAATCCACTCATCTGTGAATCTTGGCTTTAACTTTACATGCTACCTGGGTGGGTTTCTGGCCCCATATAATCCCATTAACGGACCAGGCTTATATCTAATGAGGGACTGGTAGCAGTCCTGACGGGCTGATGATGTTCTTCTTCATTGGTACTAGTGAAAGGAGCCTCTCAGCCTGTCAGGGTTGTGAGCGAGTGTGGTGTCATGTCAGTGACTGCATAGGCCACATCCTCTCACTCCCCGTGCCACTCTGTGCGCATGTGCACAGATGGGATGTTTATATAAAGCTGACCTTACATGTCCCCAGGGAGTGCAGAAGTTTAAATTGTAGCAAGTGAGGAGATCGTACAACGTGATACCTCTAACATAATAGTGACATCAGGCTAAAATCATAACTTACAAGTAGTAAAGTGGTAAGGTCTATCCTCCGTCCCCCAGCTCCGATGCGCGCTTCGGCTACCGTCCACATTTTAGCCGATTCCCTGTTGAGATATTGTCAGCAATCTCGTGCTGCCTGTATATTGTCAGCAGAGCATTATCAACTCCAGACAAACAAACATGGTTGACATGTATTTGGCTTAGGCAGTGGGTTATGTGCAATAATGTTTATCACCTATAAGGGTTATGTGCAATATTGGGTTGCTACCACTAATTTGAGCAATATTGTGCATTTCTTATATAGGAACTAGCACTTTAAAAAACAGTACTATGATTTAGGTTAGTCATGTTGTTCTTCATAGCATATGCATGCATTTAATGTATACAAATTGTCCTTATACATGACTGTTAAATCAATTGATGCAATATCATAGTGGTGTATCTGCTAATTTGTAATATTACATGTATGGGATTTTTTAGAGCTAGGTCTAGTTCCTTCCCGTCCCTCACACTGGAGGTAATTGTATTTGTTTTTGATTGTATGTCTATTTTTATTAATTCTCAGTTTACACATTTTTACTTTATGGTAGCGTTCACTCATGGCTACTGGGCGCATCTTGCAACGCAGCACGGTTGTAGGGTTTGAAATAAAATAAATAAGTAGATTAATTAAAAATTTGCTCTATAACCAGTTCTGACACAATGACTAGTGACAACAAGGTTAAAGGTTAGAGAAAAAACATTGGTCAATGATCTATGTCACAGATATTCCTTGATTTAAAGATGCCTGTCAGATAGTGCTGCTCACTGTCCCTGACACCGCCGAGCAATAAGTATATATTACGTCGACTAAACATTTAGTTATATGGATGAGCGATTACCTGACAACACGGAGCACAAGGCGCAGACATCGCTCACAGACGCCTCCGGCATTTGCATCAATTCAATATTAATTTTGTAAAATCGGCGCTTTATAATATTGATCATGTGAAATCTAAATGGGTGCAGCTAAGGCTGAGTTCACGTGTGTGTTGGAGAATCTGTCAGCACTAACATAAAACGATGGACATCATCACTAAATCTGATGGCTCCCGCTATGTCTCGTTGAGGTCCATGGGACGCCATTGGGAAGTTTTTCTTGTGCCTCTGTTAATGGGTGGATTGCTGAAGATGTGCTGGCTATGGAAAAAAACACAGCAAAATTAGCCATTTGCAGCTCTCATGATACAGATATCTTCTATGATGCAATTTAAAGGGCTATTAAGCGATTTCCATTCACTTCTATGAAAGTTAAATGGATTGTCCACCTTTCATCATTATTTAAATACATATCAATGGAGCTAATATCCACCTTTGGAGACATTTTTTTCATCATTATTTAAATACATATCAATGTGGCTAAAAATCATTTTTGCAATTGAGCTTCATTTAAAATTATCCACTATTTGGCTGGGTAAACACGTAGCGGAACTCTCGCAGAAATTACCGCGAGAATTCCGGAATTCCGCGGGAAAATCGCATTTTAAATTCCCGCGATTCTCCCGCGGAAAAACTAGTATTTTGCAAGCGTAATTAGCTTGCAGAATTCCTAGTGTTTTCCAAGCGATCTGGAGCATCGCTTGGAGAACTGATTGACAGGTTGGTTACACTCGTCAAACATAGTGTTTGACGAGTGTGACCAACTTTTTACTATTGAGGCCGAAAATCGAGCGGTTAAAACCGCCGCGGAAATGCAAAAAAAAAGCCACGTGTGAACTCAGCCTTTGTCTTTTATAGCCTTTGTTTTGCTCTCTGTATTGTAGTGTTTTTTTATTTATTTGCCTGTGTGGATTGCATGAGTTGTTACCGATATCTGGTGAGAATTTCATGTCAATAGCACTTTTAGAAATGTATTCACTTAGAAAATTGGTGACGTGTTCAATTCTTATTTTGCCCGCTGTATTTATTTTGCTAATGGCATTTACCATAGCAGTATCCTCAGGTTACCTTATTAAGTCTCCTTCTGCCTTCATCTTAAGCTTTTTGGGCTTTTATGTACTTTCCTACAATAAACTGTAATATCAGGTTTCTTCGGTACACCGCCGAGGCAATAACCAGCGTCCTACAATTTAAAGTAATTGGCAGCGCAGTCACATTTTCATTACATAACTGTGCATATTTATAAATAGCCTATATGCTGTGTATATGGCGGCACTATAATGCCGACTCATTTCATCAATAGCCCCAAAGCTATTACCTAATGTAGACCCTCCATTAGAGTAAATTACTAGTGTGGAACGTCTATGAAACCTTCAATTTAGGGACTTGTATGCAAACGCACAAATTTGCCAATCAATTAAACAATACAGACTCGGAGATAGACTGGAATTTGACGTCGCTCAGTAATAACAATTTCAAGCTACGTCTGCTCAGAGATGCCGTAATAAAAGTCAATTTATTAGAAAACCTATGTGGGATTTACTGCACTTATTTGTTTTCGTGACCTATTGTCTCTTCTGCCACGAGGGTTGTTTTTTTGGAGGGGGTTTGCTGCATATCACAGGTATTGTTGTCTATGGGGAATCTGCCAATATATGATTTTCTCAATGAATAATAATAATAATAATAATTTTTATTTATATAGCGCCAACATATTCCGCAGCACTTTACAATTAAGCGGGGACATGTACAGACAATAAATTCAATACAAGTTAAGACAATTCAAACAGTGACATTAGGAGTGAGGTCCCTGCTCGCAAGCTTACAATCTACAAGGAAATGGGGGGACACAGTAGGTGAAAAATGCTTGTTAATTCAGGTCTGGCAATTATAATAGGGATTTTCATATAAAGCTGCATGATCCGGTCATCAGCCCATGTGTTTAAGTGCAATAGACAAGTATCAAGTGCAGTTATCGTGTGCATGAAGGGTGTGGAGACAGATGAATAGTAGGGTGCAGATTCAGAATAATATTTGGAAGGAGGGAACAGGGCAAAGTTAGCTTGCTGGGTAGTTGATGTGGTAGGCTTGTTTGAAGAGATGGGTTTTCAAAGCGCGCTTGAATAGGTCAGGGCTATGAATGAATAAAAAGTAAAGAAGAAGAACTTATTGTATTTGTGCCTTTTTTATGTCTAGACTTTTAAGTTTTTAGTTACGTTTCCATAAATGCCTATCGGACAACTCGGCTCCAAGTACCATGCAATAGAGCAGTGAATAAAGAATTTTTTAGAGGGACACAGGGACACATGGAATTTGTTAGTTTTTTCCAAATATTTTCTATGATAGACAATTTTAAGATCTCTGAAGCCACCAGTGAGGGGGGAAATTAACTAGTACAATGGACAAAAAGTAGTAAGAAATTGGGTAAAGTTGGGAAGTGACAATCTTAATTAACATACAGATAGCTCCTTTTTGAAGTGAAAGACCCAGGTAGTTAACGAGGATGTCTCTGAAAGAAAATTATGAATATTGGGGCTTACACAGATCCAATAGTGATGGGACATACATTTTTAGCTTCAGGGCGAATCGCGGAAGAAGATGCATGTTTTTTCATAACTGTAACCCCTGCTTATAGGCCACAAATTAATAATGGGCATACCGCTGACAACAGCCTTGTCACGTTTGTTCTCCGGGTAACAGTAAAATCCCAATAAAAAATATGGTGGCGATCTTGAACTTCTGCGCTCATCAGATGTGAAGATATTGCACAAGTTGGGAATTTCATCAAATCCTTAAGGGTTGAGGACATCCCACAACCTGATCCGCATGAGGTCATCATTGGGGGGGTTGTGGATGTAATGCAGGTTCTGATAAAAGATCAAGGCAAATTATAATCTGTGTTCAATGCTGAGGAAGATACATACCAGTGTAGGCTTGATCCCGTTAACCAGACGTTTTCAATCCGATTGCTTCCATCCAGTAAACTGAATCATTTCTGTGATCAGCATAGTAAGTTCTTTTGTTAATCCTGTGTTATTTTATGTAACTGTATGCGCTGTATTCTTTTGTCCCCTTTGTAGAATCCTTTCTGTATTTTTTATAAACACCGTCTATCGTTTTGGTTTAAATATAAAAATGTAATAGTTGTGTTCCTTTTGTTCTGTAAACCACACCCCAAAGCTATACCTTACAAGAACCAGGCCTCCAGTCAGCCTGTACAAAAAAATCAACTGGTGGTGGCAACGATTAGTCTTGGATTGCCATGGAGCTATCAGTGATCGTATCGGGAGTACGCTTATTCCATGCGTTGGACTCAGAGGTGTATATACCATATACTCACTGTTAGTTTCCCGATAACCAGCCTATTTATAGAAACATGTGCGGCCTCCTCCGTCAATCATCAGTCAATTGCGTAATTGTCCAGACGATAGGGGGCAGCAGAGTGTTTTTCGCTACAAAGATAACTGCGGGTGGAATAGGCGCGACCTCCCAGGCTGCGATCTTTGACATCGTCATAGAATTTTTACCATGTTTTTGTGTAAAATTAAAGTAAAAATCAATCTCAATTCAACTGCAACATCTGAAAAGACCCTAAATAAAGCTCCTCCTAAATTGCACCTTGTACATTTTAGTCCTCCACCTGTGAATGTGTTTCGTTAGTGAATAGATCAGATGCAATCTGGTAAACGATGGTTCAGTTAATAATGGAAACCCTCCAGCTTTTGAAGGTAGCAGGTGGACTAAATGGTGTAATAAGATGGTCGGGCTCTTCACTAAATTACAAAGCCTACGTGCTTTAATGCAGCCTCCAGTGATGTTAAGAAGTGCAATAAATCAAGGTGTCACCTTTCCACTTATAAAACCACAAGACCTTGTAGTGGTCCTCCAGACTGTTCCCAGTACAGGAGTCTTTGTGATTACCAAAATCAATTGTAATAATCAGGGGTTATCTGCTGCCAAGCTGCAGTTGAGATGATTTATTTCAACTATTGTTTCAACCAAGATTTTATGCTGTTTTAGGTTTGTTTGTTTATTTAGAACATTAAAATTGATCTAAGAATGAAAAAAATAACTACTGACCTTCACTTGAGAGAATAATACTCAGAAACAGTAAAAGATTAATTCACGCAAATAACCTTATTAAGCTTCCCTCACACAATTATTTGTAGCATGATTTTCAATTATTTCCCTGCCTCGGGCATTTTTTAAATTTATTTTCATGCATTTTTACTAACAGTTTTTATAGCCTTTTTTATGTACACGTGCATTTTTCATGCCCTTTTTTTTTCCTTATAGAAAATCCAGAGTTTGGAAATATGTCGCCATATGATCTAAAATACACAATTGTGGAAAAAAAAAAAAAAAACAATGTCATTATCTGCTCCCTTTGTCTATTAGTGGATCAGCACAGGAATTATTATTTTCATCTTCTGAGATATTTATTCATTCTGTGTTATTTTATACAGCTTTTCTCTTAATTTTAGTATGTTTATTTTCATTATATGTGCTTCTCAACATTGAGATGAATAGACATGTTAATGAAATGAAAGTTATGAAAAAAATTAAACCAATATTTTCCAAACATTTGGATTCATTCAATATCGGGTTTGAGCATCAGGCGCAGAAATCCTCATACATACCTTGGCTGCGATCAGTGAGGTTATTGATGGTTGTCTGAGGATTGTTCTGCCATGTGTAATTCACTTGAGCAAAAAAATGATCAAGATCCACTGCTGGCAGCTCCCTTTGCAATTGATGACTGATGGCGTCTCAGATGTGCTTGATGGGAGACAAGTCTGGAGATCTGTAGGACATGGTAGCACGTTTAAGCCATGCAGACTGCTTACAGTAGTACGATTTGGAAAATGGTTCCCATGACACTTTGGAAAAACATCCGTACTGCTGGTTCAACCAACAGATCAATGTAACTCGGAGCTGTTAGTATACCTGTAATGAGTGCATATGCTGCTCTACAGTGAGAAGACTGGGCCCATATAGTGTTTTGCACAGAGGACCTCTGATGTATGTTTGGACACCTGGTTAATATAATCCAACTTGTTTAATGCACAGAAAAGTT
Organism: Dendrobates tinctorius; assembly: GCF_039654945.1. Classification (NCBI taxonomy): domain Eukaryota; kingdom Metazoa; phylum Chordata; class Amphibia; order Anura; family Dendrobatidae; genus Dendrobates; species Dendrobates tinctorius. The sequence continues at coordinate 25,975,039 of NW_027361810.1, read as the reverse complement.
TTAAAGTGTTTTCCTCATGACCTCCTCCTTAAGACCACATCTCTCCACACCTGTTCACGCTCCCATTTTTCATAGAATCATATAATGGTAGAATTGGAAGGGACCTCCAGGGTCATCGTGTCCAACCCCCTGCTCAAAGCAGGATTCACTAAACCATCTCAGACAGATGTCTGCCAGCCTCTATTTGAAGACTTCCATTGAAGGAGAACTCACCACCTCTCATGGCAGCCTGTTCCACTCATTGATCACCCTCACTATTCAAAACTTTTTTCTAATATCTAATCCGTATCTTCTCCCTTTTAGTTTCATTCCATTGCTTCTTGTGTTTCCATGTGCAAATGAGAATAAGGGTGATCTCTCTACACTGTGACATCCCTTCAGATATTTGTAGACAGCTATTAAGTCTCCTCTCAGTCTTCTTTTTTGCAAGCTAAACATTTCCCAGATCCTTTAAAGGGAATCTGTCACCGATTTTTTGATCTATCATGTAAAGATATCATTCAATTGTGTGTTACATAAGGATTCTAGTAGTACTTTTGATCCCCCCTGACCCCGCAAAGCATATAATCAGTACTGCGCCGGTATTTTTCCCTGCCGTCTATAACCTGGAAGTCTTCACATTCAAGACACACTTCCTGGACGCTGGATACCTGAGTAAAGCCCTGTGCATTACACTGGCAGCTGAGGAAGAAAATAGTTTGATAGATGATTTTTTTCCTCAGCTTCCGATGTAATGCGCAGGGCTTTACTCAGGTATCCGACATCCAGGAAGAGTGTGTCTTGCATGTGACATAGTAAGATAGTTATTAAGGTTGAAGGAAGACTTTAAGTCCATCTAGTTCAACCCATATCCTATCCTAACTTGCCCTAACATGTTGATCCAGAGGAAGGCAAAAAAAACCCATGTGGCAAACAGTAAGCTTCACATTGGGGAAAAAAATTCCTTCCCGACTCCACATACGGCAATCAGACTAGCTCCCTGGATCAACGCAATATTAAGGAAACTAGTGTATATACACTGTAATATTATACTTTTCAAGAAAGGCATCCAGTCCCTTCTTAAATTTTATTAGGGATTCACTCATTACAACATGATATGGCGGAGAGTTCCATAGTCTCACTGCTCTTACAGTAAAGAATCCGCATCTGTGATTATGATTAAACCTTCTTTCCTCCAGATGTAGAGGATGCCCCCTTGTCCCCGTCACAGGTCTAAGAGTAAATACAGTAGATCATTAGAAAGGTCTTTGTACTGTCCCCGCATATATTTATACATTGTAATAAGATCACCCCTAAGCCTTCGATTTTCCAAACTAAATAACCCCAAGTGTAATAACCTGTCTTGGTATTGTAGACCACTAGTTCCCTAATAACCTTGGTCGCTCTTCTCTGCACCCGAAGACTTCCGGGTCGTGGACGGCAGGGAAAAATACCAGCGCATGCGCAGTACTGATTATATGCCTTGCCCACAGCTGGGCAAAGCATACTGCGCAAGCGCGAGCAGCCTTTTCAATGCTCAGGCGCGAATACACAACGGCATCTGTGATATTCACAGATGAAATTACGTCCAGAAAGCCATGGGGGGGAGGAGAATAAGCCACGCCCATCAGACCGCGGCGATTTACATACATCGCAAGAGTGATAGAAAAGGTTTTTATGCATCAAAGTTGCGGGGTCAGGGGGGATCAAAAGTATGGTACTATTAGAATCCTTATGTAACACACAATTGAATGATAGCTTTACATGATATGTCAAAAAATAGGTGACAGATTCCCCTTAACCGTTCCTCATAAGACATACTTTGCAGTCCTGTTATGAATGAGTCACCGAGGAGACAAAAGCAAAACAAGCTAAGCCACAGAAAACCAGAGAAGTTGGTAACTATGCAGATTGCAGATCCCTGATCTTACCACACAACTAGCAGTAGCCGAGGAGCGTGCCTAAGATGAACCTAGATGCCTTGTCACGGCCGGAAGACTACATAAGCCTAAAGCAAGAAAAGGGAAAACAAACTGCCTCAGAGCAGACCCCAAAGGAATAGATAGCCCCCCACATGTATTGACGGTGAAACAAGATGAAGGCACAAACACAGGCAGGAAAATAGGCTGAGCAAATGATGGGGCTCAAACTAACTAGACAGGAAAGGAAAGGGAAGACACTGTCTGCAACCTGCAAAAAACTCTACAAAAATAATGTCCAACACTTCTGATAGCAAAATTAACCCTGAAGTCACTAGACCTCTCCCACTATATCAGCACTCTGAAATATTCTGAGACAGAGCAAAAAGAGACCGAACTAGCAAGGGACAAAAAGCCAATTGGCAAAATACTGATAAATAAGATTGGAAATTCAGCTCAGCCCCCAGCCGGGGCTGGCAGACCACACAAAAAACTGAATAGACCAACAAAATCAAGTGTGAACATTAGCAGAAAAACTTAGCTTTAGATGACTGGAACAGAGCTGAAAACCAAGAGCTGACAAGCCAGAAGGAATCACCAGCAACTGAATAGGGCGTCGGCTGTCTTAAATCCAATCTGAGAATCCTGAGATCCAATCGTCATCCTCATTCTCAGGTGGCAGATCTCCACCGATCAAACCAGACGCACCACCTCCTGTCACCACCAGAGGGAGTCCAGAAGGGGAACTCACAACTGGTGAACCCGAGAATGAACTCACAACACAGTCCACTCACAATCCTGGTAGCTTTTCTCTGAACTTGCTCCAGTTTTACTGTGTCTTTTTTAAAATGTGGTGCCCAGAAATGGACACAGTATTCCAGATGAGGCCTGACCAAGGAGAAGTAGAGGGAGATAAATATTTCATGTGATATAGACCCTATGCTTCTCTTAATACATGCTAGAACTGTGTTTGCCTTTTTGCTGCTGCATCACACTGTTGACTGATGTGCAGTCTGTTATCTATTAGTATACTCAGGTCTTTTTCACACGTCTGTCTGTGAAAGTGCTGCTTTCTAGGTTTTGGGAGAATTTTTTTCTGTCTGTGGGAGATCTGCATACACTTTTGCGAATAGTTGAGGTCTCCCCTTTTTTCTAGGAACTTCCTGTACATTCCAGGAGAGTTGGCAAGAACGATCAAAATCATAAATTGTGGTCTAATTATTAAATTGAGGATTTGTTTTGTTATTTGCTGAGAATAAGTGAAGTCAAGATTATTTGCTGAAGAGTGTAAGGTGATTGAGAAACCAATTTACAGCATACAAACAAGGTTACTGACCATAAACAAGGGGCCTTTGTTAAAATATAAAAAAATAAACTATATAAAATGTAAGTCCCACACCGAGCATCTAATCTGCCTTAAATAGAAGTCAATTTCCCCTTCTTGTGCCGAGCATAATTTTCCACATATCACGGTTCTGCTTACAACCCTATTATCGCACGTTTTCCATTTTTCACAAGACTTGTTTATTCATACATTACTGTACTACTTGGTAATTAGCACATCACATCTGACGTTCTCATTTACAAGGTCTCAGTGAAGAATATTTTTGCAGAAATAAAAAAATGTATAATTTTAAATATATTGAGCCTATTTCCTGACTTAGAAAAAAAATCCAGAAGCACAATATAGTTATTGGTAAGTAGTGACTAATACAATGAGATCATTGGTGAATCAGGCAGGAGAAAATATAAAGTAAAGGCTTTGTATACTTTAGACATGGAAAAAATGATTTTCACCTATGTTAGTGGTTATCTTTGGATAATCGAATTGCACAAAGTTTCAATCTATAATCTTCATTCATTTTTGGACTCCTCAATATTCAGTTTGCAGTCTAAGTTGGCAAATATGGATTAGGTTGATTAGGGGTGCACGCAGACAGCAGAGGGCCACTGTGCAAGAAGACTATGAGGGTCCTTTCCACTTGCTAAAAGGCAGTCTATGTCAGATTTTTCTGTTACAGGAGTGTCTCTCCCAGTAATATTGTCACGCTGTGACTGTGTGAGATTAGGGAAAGGGGCCATGCAATGTCCCTAGGAGTGGAACCCTAATTATTCCAGCTCCCAAAGGTACCTCTGATGGTGAGTAGGTTTGGGCCACGTGCCTTACTGTCCTCCTGTTATACCCCAAGCTGTACCCTCCTCCAGGAGGCCTGGAAGAGAAATGCTAGTGTATAAACACATAAGACAGACAGGGATAACAAAGAGTAACTCTCATACAAAAACACTCACCAAAGGTAGAGAGGTATATAGGGAAGAGTAGCAATGTACAAACCGAATGGGAATAGGTCAATGAGGAAATTATGCGCCCAAAAACAACACACAACAATCTCCAGCAGCAAAAACGATCTCCAACTACAGCACAGAATCTCTAGGGAACCAGACAGTAAAACTTTCACTGGCGAGGAAGAGAAGGTCTGGACAGATTTTAAAGAGAAACAAAATACACAGGCTAAATGGAAGACCTGCGATTCACAATACGTAATGATTTTCTAACCACAGATCTCCCAGGAGGATGTGACAAAGTCATAATAAATATAGGCTGGATGTCAGCTCTGTGAGTATTCAGGGTGATGCTGTCTTCATTAGCTCATATATCAGCACAGCTTCTATCCTGTACTTTTTTCTCTTCAGGTGCATTCCTCCATATCTATAGCCAGCTTTCTCTACACTCCCTGAGAATGTGCAAGTCTCTAAAGACTGTGAAGATCTGTGTATAACCCCCTCCCTGCTGCTATCTCCAACACTGAGAAAAGGGAGGGGAGGGAAGAGCAGAACTGAGCGGATGATCTGAAAGATTTGTTATTTTTTTGCAGAGCAATCAGCTAGATAACTATCTTATAGTCATGCTGTTACAATGATCAAAAATAATTCTATGAGAAGGTGTACATAGATTTAATATATATACACCATTGTTTTGGAGTGGCATAATTTAGTCTTGTTCTCAATCGGATAAAATTTGGGAGCTTTTGCATATATGCTGTTCTTTGGCATATGGACATCATAGCGTAGCGGTTCCTCGCTTGTGGCCACCGTATCTGAGTTCTAGTGGGCATGAGCCGTCTACAGATGGCACGGATGGCTTTGTATATTTCCCCTGCAGTAGTGCTACTGGGAACATTGATTATTTAATAGACTCCTAAGTGTTAAACAACAAAGTTGTCAGGAAATGTTTTTTAAACTATTTTGTACCCATGGGTGCTACATTTTTAAGATGACTAAGGCTGGTTTCACATTCGCGCTTTTTAAGCGCACGCACGGCCGGGGGTAGCTCCGCCCCCGAGCCGGCTCTCTGCCCGGCGTGCCCGCCCCTTCCTTGTAGCGCCGCCTCCTAGCGCACAGCGGCGCCTGCAATCGGCGCACCCTATCTTTAGCATAGGGTGCGCAGATCGTGCGCAGGCCGTGCGCTAGTTGCGCTTTGACCTGCGCTGCGCACTTTTGACGGTGCGCCGTGCGCACCAAAATCAAACTTTTCGGATTTTGGCGCGCACGGCGCACAGTCAAAAGTGCGCAGCGCAGGTCAAAGCGCAACTAGCGCACGGCCTGCGCACGATCTGCGCACCCTATGCTAAAGATAGGGTGCGCCGATCGCAGGCGCCGCTGTGCGCTTGGAGGCGGCGCTACAAGGAAGGGGTGGGCACGCCGGGCAGAGAGCCGGATCGGGGGCGGAGCTACCACCGGCCGTGCGTGCGCTTAAAAAGCGCGAATGTGAAACCAGCCTTAGACAAAGAACTTGCCAAAGCTTTGAGGCATGCGGTAAACCCCACTGTGAATGACACAGTGAAGAAATACAGACATCAGCTTGCCAGGAAACAATAACATTTAGGTCAGATGAGGTAACAAGCTTGGTGGTTTCAGTAGCGGAGATGCTTGCCAGTTTTACATATGCCTATTCAAAGCAGCACCTTGGGACAGTTGGTGTGATAGTTGGCACAAAGTTGTAGTAAGAGGTGCAGCTGAAGGTTCATTTGCCCTGTGGTCGGTTGGAATTCTTTTGATTAGGAAGAGCACTGATGCCCTCAAAATACGTTTCACACTCTCTCTGGTACTCACTCCTGCTACCACTCAGAAAGCTCCTACCTGCCACTTTCTCGCCTTGCAGAAGATCTTGCCTCACTAGGCAATGTGATAACTCTCGTCCTGCCAGGTAATACATCAGTTACTGCCAAAACAGATCAGGAACAGCAGCTGTGCAACATAGCCTGACTTGACTGTAGGACCTGCACCTTTCCACTTCTGCTCATAAAATCCCTCTTCATCCAGTGCTTAAAGGGAGTGTCACAGTTCCGAGTGTGTCACGTCCTCCTGGGAGATCTGGGGTTAGAAGATCACTTCGTATTGTGAATCGCAGATCATCCGTGTGTGTTTGTGTCCCATATTAAATGGATTTGGTTTCCTTAGGTGCTGAAGATGTTACAACCCCTTTCTACGCTGGTCAGAAACTTGTATATCTATTTTCACCTGCTTCTGATCTGGTCATTACCTCTCCCTTGCCAGACCCTCTCTGTCTTGCCAGTGAAAGCTTTTCTTCCTAACTCCTTGGAGACTCTGTGCTGAATTGGAGATCATTGTTGCTACTGGAGATTGTTGCGTGCTGCTTTTGGGTGTATGCTTTCCTCATTGTCCTATTCCCATTTGGTTGGTACATCCCTATCCTTCCCTATATACCTCTCTGCATTTGGTGAGTGTTTGTATGATTGTTGCTTTCTGTTATCCCTGTTTTGTCTTTCTGTCTTTTTTACCTTAAATTTCTGTCCCAGGTCTCATGGGGTGAGGGAGGGGACAGATGATGGTTTAACAGGAGCATAGTAAGGTCAGAGACTCAGGCCTATCTACCTTCAAGAGTACCCCCGGGACAGGCATAGTTAAGATCCCAGTTCCAGAGACAGTTTGATGCCCCCCTTCCTTACCGAAGATCATCACAGTGTGACAGTCACCCCAAAATTGTTAGCTAAACCATGTAATACAGATATGTAGGAGACTTTGCCCCTATAAAAATCATACTAATAGTATTTCTTTTAATTATTTAGTTGCCATGAAAAAAAATTATTTCATAAAATGATAGGGCTTTGGTGTAGCCTTGTCATGGGCAAGGGCTCAGTGCACTGTTTCGGCTCCTTAATTTGCATATTGGATGCTGTGATATCTTGATTGACAGCACTCGGGAACTGCCTGAACTCAAATAGCAACTCTGCTATTGAACACTGTAGGTGCGGTCAGGTAGTGTCATTGCCGGCACTCAATGTCTGCTCACATCTGCAGCCCGCCATTCAGTACTGTACTGCAGGCAGGAGCCAGCGCTGAGAGCCGGCAATGATACTGTGTGAGATGGCTGTAACATCTGTGCAGAGCCACTATTTGGCTTGTCGCTTGGCTATATTTAGGGTACACCGAATTTCCCTATAGAATAAATTGTTTTTTTTAATAGCAGCTAAACTACTAAAAGCTATACTAAAAGTATGATTTTTTTATAGGGGCTAAGTCACCTACACACCTGTAGAAGTGGCTTGGTTAGTGTTTTGGGGATGATAAACTCCCTTTAAGTACTGGATGAAATGGGGTTTGACGAGCTGAAGTTGAAAGGTGTAGGTCCTACAGTCAAAGGCTACCCCAGATATGTGGGCTATGATGAATGCATACAAGGCCCCGGTCATAGCACGTTACAATTGATTCAATCCACATAAACAAAATATCAGGTTTTACCATCTGAGGTCACATAACCCAAGGTCTACAATCATAACAATAATAGTAAAAGAAGTTATTAAAAGTCATTCGTGCTTACTAACAAATCCTTGATGTATGAATCACACACGACCCAAAGGCAAAGAAACTCGCAACTTTTCTAAAATTATTTTACGTTTAAATGTCATCATCTTAGCTTTATGGTAGAAAAAGTTTGTTTTTCTTTTTTTTTTCAAAATGATTTATGAGACGGGAAAATACATCTGAATGATGATTGCCCCATAGGCATTAAGTGATGGACGTGTGTTACAGTCTCATCCATTCCATTTCATCTTTCATAGTTCTTTACGCAGAATAATATCGGGGAAGCATGCCAAATGACAGCGTCGTACAGACGAGTGAAACATATATAAGCTTTATCAAAGTAAGAAAGGATGGACCGCACTCACCGGGCTAGTGAAGAAAAATCTTGCTCCTTTATTGGCACATGTGAAACATTCTGGCCGGGGTATGAGAGCAGGAGTGTGCAGAGAGCTGACAACGGCCGTTTCGCGCTAAACTAGAGCTTCTACGGGTCAATTAGTGAAAGGATGTGACGGATTGAAAAAGGTTTCGTCACCTCATTACTCCTCCTTCCACAGCTGCTGCCAAAATGACGTGAATACTTAAAAACAGTTAAAAACAATGTTTTACATACATGGAAAGCACATAATAACCATATATACAGTATATGGGAGAAATTCATGAACACATGATCATATCAAATTGCTCTGTTAATATAAGCTTTAAGTCTTTAAGAATAAGGCGAAATAGGGAGCTGAAAACATGTCATGAATGGCGGTGTTGCTTTACTGGTTGATGGACTCTTTAAGCAAAGTTCTGCATGTATCGAAGGAGGTGAGAGATTGAAGATCTGGAATGTTCGGAAGCAAAAGAGGAAGCACCAGAAGAGAGGGGACTTATAGGCATAGTTTTGTAGGTGAGAATGAGAAAGTTATAAAAGAGATGGGAGAGGAGATGGTCGTTGGTAGTGTGTGGGTAGTAGTTCTGAATTAAAGAAGAAATTGGATGGCACAGAAAAGGATAGGACATGGTAGAATAGAAAAAGCATTTTGAATTGAGTTTTTTTGCATTCAGAGACTGACACAATGTGGCAGCATAGAAAAATGGGAGGAGAGATCATGCAGCATGTAACCAATGGAAGCGGAGGCACATATGGTGAAGTTCACTTTCATTTTTTATTTTTAAAGTGGAACCTCGGGACTACGGTCCAAAGGGGGCATAACTAGTGAGCCCCGGGTACCCGTAGTAAAGTCCCTCGAACAGGACCAGAGTGGAATACCTGGGGGACACAGGTGCTACCTCCAGTTAGACCCCGGACACGTGGCAGCTGTCCCAGTGAGACAAATGGGTAACAGATATAATGGATAAGACCGAGTATGCATTGAGAAGCAGGCACTGGTGAGGAAGGTCTGGTTCCAGGTAGATGGTAGCAAGCTGGCTCCAGAAACCTTATCATAGTCCACAGGTTTGGATGGCTGTTGGCAGAACGGGATGACACTTACAGAGATGAATGCTGATGTCGTCAGAGATAGCTGAATATAGAATACTGATACTCTGTGGAGACAAACAGTATGAGCAAGTGCACATGGACTGCTAACGCAGCGCAGATAGATCAGAGACAGAACCAGGTGAAGCAATGGTAGATACTCGTTGCTCCGGCACTCTCCCTATGGAGGAGAGGCCAGAAATAGTAATCAGTGCGCTGCCATTGGATAATTGCTAAATTCAAAAAATGTGCGCTGCGAGAGGGAAGCATGCTCGCGTCTTAAGCACTTTCCCTGAAGGTCTGCTGGCAGCATGCCAGGAGGTGGGGGAGGGAGAAAGAGCAGGACGCTGAGAGACAGACAGCGCATGAGGACCCAGGCAGGGAGCTCGCTGAGGCACAGGGACAGCATAGAAAGCAGCAGCAGATGAGTGACCAAAACTGGGAGCAGCGCCAGAACGGGGTGCAGAGCCAGAACGGGGACCGGGTGTAACACAGCACAATTAAAGGGGAGTTTCGCTACTGTGTTCCTAATCATCAAGTCACTTGTTTCATATCAGTAAGTGTTCAACAATCGGCAACCCCACCGATCAGCTGTTCTCAGCTAATGCAGTGGCCGGATGTAATCAGCTGCCGTGCAGAACAGCACAGCTCCAACAATTGTTTAGTGGCCACTGCCAGTTACTGCAGATTAGCTCCGATTCAAACGAATAGGAGCATATCTGCAGTTCTTTTGACTATGAGGTGATCTGCAGTACCCGGCAGCGGCCCCTAAACTGTTGATAGAGTTGTGTGTTTCAAGTCCGTAACTCACACCCAGTCATCGCCGTAGCGGACAGCAGCTGTTCTTTAAGTGTTCCGAATGTTGGACCCCGCCAATCTTTTATTTATGACCTTTCTTACAAACAGGTCACCGATACCATAGCAGTGAAACAACCCTTTAAGGATAGTTTGGACAGAAGTTAGTCTGTAAGAAGACCACAAAGCCGCCGAAATACTGTAGTCCTGCTGCGTCATTGAGAATTAAAAACAATCCTAGATATTCCATGATTTTATATTTAAAGGAGCCGTTTCCTTTGGATAACTCCTTTTTGTTAAATTATTTCCTTTAAAGCTACAGAGGACACAGCCTCATAATCAGAGAGAAAAAAAACAAACAAGAATTTATTAGAGAGAACGGAGATATCCCAAGTGGTAAAACTTCATCTGTTATATATATATATATATATATATATATAAAATGTTGTTTTTTTCTCCAATTGAAAACTTTAAGAGACAGAAAGAATGTTTTGTATCTTATTTAGCTGATACTATTAATTAAAAAAAACATTTTGTATCAGTTTGAAAAGACTATCAACCTTTTTTTGTTGTTGTTGTTATTGTTGTTGCTTCTGTTTTACTTTGTGTGAATAATGCCCTGAACCCATCGTGTATAAAGATCATAAAAAAGACTTAGTTTTGCTTCTTGGCGTCTTTTAGTTTATCTTCTCATCACATAAAATGTTGACTATTTTTAGATGTCGTAACACTTGGAAGTTTCTGTTACATTCATTAGCGCATCGACACTGCTGAATCTGTTTATCACTCCGCGCCGCGGTGGGGGATTGGGCTCATATACGGCCTCCAACCAAGAACACTTTGCATCATTCTGACACATGGCTCCTCCCTCCGCTACACATTAATCATAAAGCGAGCAATTTCCTGCCGTCCCGCCACCAAATGTGTGAGGACAGCTCAGCAAACTAGGAAATAATTGATGTAATATGCAAAGTAGATTTCTATAGCATGCAATCACTTTGTTCTTTCTTTAGACTAGTAAAAGGTTAGAGGTTTTTTTTAAAAATAAGATTTTTCAGGCCGAAAAAAAAATCAGTCACCCAATTACTCCGAAGTCCTTATCTAGGCATAAACAGTCATGAGCAAAACAATTGATCCGATTCATTGCGTGTATCACTTTTTCGGATTTTGGCATTTTCTGCCATTTTTAGCTCCTAAATCTTCAAAAGTGGTGCATGCGTGATGACGAAATTTGCACAAAATCAGAAACGTTCTTTCGTTTTATATTTTGATCTTTTTCTTTTTTTTTTGTGTTCCTTTTTAGAGCAAAAAGTCAACAGATCGCAAGAAAGTCAAAAATTTGCACAAAAAATTTCTAGCATGGAAAAAAAATCAGTACGGAGAGTGAGGGGCGCGGATTGGAGTACAGTTCAAACAAAAAAGTTCTGACTTTTTAAAAATGTGAAATATAATTAATCGGCCAGAAAGACCTAGATTACACACTCTGCCGATCAGCTGATACGAGGTCCATCACAGCCCAGTTTGTAAAAAGTGGATGCAACAAAGGACTTTCTTCATCATAACAATTAATTTTCCTTAAACGTCCCATTGGAGAAATTGCTATGGCCTCATTCAGACCACCTGATTTCTTCACGTGTGAGAAAATGGGACCAATTATTCTGATCAGAGTTTAATCGGAGTGTGGTAGGAGTGCCATCCGAATTTCTTGTAAGTGGAGAAATAAAAAAAAAACAAAAAACATTTTTCCCCTTCTGTATTCTGACAGTCCGTGAAAATCGGACCACACTTAGATGTCATCCAAGTGCAGTCCAATTTTTTAATTGACCCATTGTCTTGCATTGTTGATTTTGATCTGATTCTCTGGTCAAAATGGGACATGTCTCCGATATTTTCCATGAACCACTCTGTCTGAGAAAAAAAATTGGACAAGTGAATGGCCCCATAGACTATTATAGGTACTATTGCTATCCGTGAAAACTATTGCTAGCAGTAATTAGGTGCTGTAGGATGGGATTATTTGCTCATTGTATGGCACTTCTATTCTATGGACGGTATTATACCATGGAAAAGGAAGGGTGGCTCCAGCAATGTGTAGTCTAGGAGCTTTGATCCTTAAAGAGTTTGTCCACCTTTCAGGAAGAGTTTTCTTTTCTTAATTAAATACATGCATTTTGGGCTAAAAATCAGTTTTACAATTGGGGTGTGTTAGAAATTTTGCACCATTTGCCTTCTATAGCCTCTGTGTTGTACTGTCTATTGCTGCCTGCAGAAGGAGTGAACTGAGAATTAGTCAGTGTAAATCTTTTATCTGTCTTTTTTCTGGGCTCCTCTCAGCTGCTTTATGGCCACATCAAGCAAAAACAAAGGGAGTGCATACCACAACTTTGTAACAGACATTCAAGTTTGATTAAAACCAACATTTATTTGGTCATATATAAAATACATACTCATTGTATAAGTCACGAAAAATAAATAGAGAGACACAGTGCACAATATAACCACCAACAAGAGGTATCACAATAGACAATTCAGGGAAAAATGACGCTAATATAATGCACAGGATATATGTGTACAAAAAAATAATACACACTGATAATGACATCATGCGGCTTAATTTTGATACCTATGCACCACTCACAGATGTGAGGTTTAGTAAAGTTATTCCCAAATCTTGTAGAACAATGTCTAAAAATGTTTTATATAAATTGCCAAAAAGAAAAGGCTAATTATAGAATAACTGCCAAAAGAGTATATAGTGTGAATATCATGTTAAATATTCTCTAAACTGCTACATAAGGGCAAAAAATAAACAGGCTAAGAATTGGTCATCAGAGATGTAAATCTTAAAGTGCTGTGTTAAAAGTGCCAAAATATATTAAATGTATCTCTTGTATAAATTACCTAGTGGTGATATATAAATAAATAATAGCCTTAATTCAGTAAAACTCTGTCATGTCCAACCATAGTAAGTATGTCTCTATGTTGAAAAAAGCCCAATGTTGCAATAAGAGACCAATCTGATAGATAGGCATGGCAGTTGGATAAAGATACCTGACCTGTTAGCGGCAAAGGTTCCCCGACGCGCGTTTCGTGTAAGCTTCTTCAATTGGGGGGTGAGTAGAGTCTTTTTTCTGGGCTCCTCTCAGCTGCTTTATAGCCACAGACCACATCAAAGATGAATGTGCAGGGAAACAAATGCAGCATGGAGTTTTAGCCCAAAATGTATGCACTTAAAGGGGATGTCCAGGCTTGTGGCTCAAGCCTGCAATCACTGTATGTGACTGCATACTTGTGAAACCTTATAGCATGCACAGTGTCAGGATTCTCCGGTGCCAGGAGCCGATGGTCAGTAAGTGATTTGCATTCTTCCAGCCACATTCCGACTAGACGTGTCCAGCCTCACTCACTTCACTTGTATTGAACGAGACTGCTGACGTCTAGTTGGCATGTGACCACATGTAAGCAAATCGCATACTTGCGGTCCCGCATTGGAGAATCCTGACAGCGCGCACTGTGTGTGCTGTGAAGATTCACAAGTCTGCAGTCACACAGAATGATTGCGGGCTTGAACCCTAAGCCTGGGCAACCCATTTTTAAAAAAAATTTAAAAAAAAATTGGGCCAAAAAGTGAACACTCCCCTTTAATTTTAAATGCATAAGTGCAAAACTGCTAATGTAAGGCGGAAAACTGTGTGCATTGTAGGTACGTGGGTGACATTTCCTTACCTTTTCTCCTAGGATGCTCATTAATACACACTGCTCTATTGGAAACATTCACTGCAGACTTCTTATTTCGCAACTGAGATGCTTCTAATTTTTCACACTTCAGTTTGCAAAAGTACAAACGGCTCTAATTTTAACCCTTTTCTTTCTTTTTTCCATATTTTAGTAGTTAGGATTTGAGGATAGACGCCCTGCAGGCTGCTCCTGATACCCAGCGCTGCGCTCACACTCCGTGCGATTGAAATAAGATCACTGTGTGTGATGAATTTCATCCCCAGGAAAAAAAAAAATATGATAATTTCATTTTACAGATTTTTTCTGTGGAGCAAAAGTATTCTAACAACCACCATAATCTGATTTCTGATAATGATCCCAGTAGGCTCCAAGGGATTAAATTGGATTTTTGATTTCGGAATGGCAGCTTCTTGAAAAATACAATTTTCAACTGCTGCTAGACTTCTCTGAACCTCGCTTATCTGATCGGAATAACAAAACGCCATTTTGTTCCGTTCCTGGTGTTAATACATTTTAATAACAATACGATGATTTTTTTTCAGAATTGGATGCATAACGTTGTAGGCCCTATTCACAAATTAATACTGTATCCACTTGAGACAAACCTTTTTTGTTAGAAAAGTCCCCTGCCCTGACAATAAGGTAGTTATAGGGTCTATTTCACCTTAGATCCTCTGCAATCAGCTGTTATCTGTGAAGGAATCTATTTAATTTTCCAACAGCGCCACCACAGGAGAAATCAAGCATTACACAGTTCTCATTGCAATCAATGGACTGTGCATAGAGAGCATGCATTTGCAGGACCCTGTTGCCGCGACCAGGTCAGTATTTCGCAGTAGTTGGGCGGAAGCCCTGAGAACCGCTTCCTCTTCCTACTTGAGGGCATCCGCGAGTCCTCTTGATTAGCGAGATGTTGTGGGTGCGTCACGCCGCAATGATGTCATCTCACCAGGGCAGCTAATCAAAAAAGGATCTACAGATGCTTTCGGGTAGGAGATGGTTCACAGGGCTCCCATCCAACGCTCATGAATACTGATGTGGCCGTTGGACCAGGGACCTGTAAATAGATTTGCTCATTTCTAACTCTCCATCTAAGGCCAGGGTCACACTTGCGAGAAACTCGCAAGAGCCTCGCGTCGCAATACCTGGCACTGCCGCCAGCACTTGGGAACGGAGTGTGTGGCTGCATGTATTTCTATGCAGGTGAGCACACCGGTCCCGAGTGCTGGCGGCAGTGCCAGGTATTGAGATGCGAAACTCGTGCGAGTTTCTCGCAAGTGTGACCCCGGCCTAAGTCTGCAACAGACGACAGTATATTCTCTCATTTTAGTCCGATCCAGGTACAGACTGCGGCTGAAATAAAGCCCTGGAATTTGAAATCACACAGGTCCATGTTGTCCCTGTCCCCATGAACCATCTAATATATAAAGCTCAATGTATGTGTGTATGTATGTATGTATGTTCGGGATTGACATCCGCAGCGTCGCATCTACAGCCACAAAATTTGGCACAGTCACACGTCTGGACCCCAAGAGTGTCCTAGGCTATGTTGTGAGGCAAAATTTTAACCCCACGCGTTCCAATTCACCAAACAATTTTGCCCCTATTCACATAATGGGGAAAAAGTGTGTGTGTGTATCAAGCCCCACCCCTCATTATGATGTCATAATGGTTGCCATGGCAACGCTGATGTCATCATAGGTTGCAAGCCCCGCCGCTCATTATGATGTCATAATGGTTGACTATGGGATGGAGGATGTGTGATGGGTATATGGGCATGAGACTATGAGATGAAGGATGTGTGATGGGTATATGGGCACTCGACTATGGGATGGCAAATATGTATGATGGGTATATGGGCATGGGACTATGGGATGGAGAATATGTATGATGGGTATATGGGCATGGGACTATGGGATGGAGGATGTGTGATGGGTATATGGGCACTGGACTATGGGATGGAGGATATGTATGATGGATATATGGGCATGGGCCTATGGGATCGTGGATATGTATGATGGGTATATGGGCACGGGACTATGGGATGGAGGATAATTATAATTTGCTATAACTAACCACAGTTATTTACTATGCCCGAGCAGCGCCGGGCTCTTCAGCTAGTATGGGATATATTATTAATATTACCCTTGTAGAATCATAGAATCGTAGAGTTGGAAGGGACCTCCTGGCCCTCTGGTCCAACCCCCTGCTCAAAGCAGGATTCACTAAATCATCCCAGTCAGATGTCTGTCCAGCCTCTGTTTGAAGACTTCCATTGAAGGAGAACTCACCACTTCTCGTGGCAGCCTGTTCCACTCATTGATCACTCTAACTGTCAAAAAGTTTTTTCTAATATCTAATCTGTGTCTCCTCCCATTCAGTTTCATCCCATTCAGTTTCATCCCATTGCTTCTAGTCTTTCCTTGTACAAATGAGAATAAAGATGATCCTTCTACAATGTGACAGCCCTTTAGATATTTGTAGACAGCTATTAAGTCTCCTCTCAGTCTTCTCTTTTGCAAACTAAACATTCCCAAATCCTGCAACCTTTTCTCATAAGTCAGGGTTTGCAGACCGGTCACCATTCTGGTCGCTCTTTTCTGAACTTGCTCCAGTTTGTTGATGTCTTTTTTAAAATGTGGTGCCCAAAACTGGACACAATATTCCAGATGAGGTCTGACCAAAGAGGAGTAGAGGGCAATAATGACTTCACGTGATCTAGACTGTATGTTTCTGTTAATACATCCTAGAATTGCATTTGCCTTTTTTGCTGCTGCATCACACTGTTGACTCATATTCAGTCTGTGATCTATTAGTGTACCCAAGTCTTTTTCACATGTACTGTTGCTTAGCCCTATTCCTCCCATTCTGTATATGCTTTTTTCATTTTTATTGCCCAGATGTAGTACTTTGCATTTTCCCCTGTTAAAAACCATTCTGTTAGTTGCTGTCCACTGCTCCAGTTTATTTATATCTTTTTGAATCCTCTCTCTCTCTTCTCTAGTATTAGCTATCCCTCCTAGCTTTGTGTCATCAGCAAATTTAATCAGTTTACCCTCAATTCCTTCATCTAAATCGTTGATAAAGATGTTGAACAATACAGGGCCCAGGACAGAGCCCTGTGGTACCCCACTTGAGACATTCTTCCAACTGGATGTGCAGCCATTTACGACCACTCTTTGGGTCTGATCACTAAGCCAGTTATGAATCCACCTAACAGTTGCCTTGTCCATTCCATACTTAGTCATTTTTTCAATAAGGATTGTATGAGACACTTTGTCAAATGCTTTGCTGAAGTCAAGATATACTATATCTACAGCATTTCCTTGATCCACCCAATCAGTGATTCCGTCATAGAAGGAAATTAAGTTAGTCTGACATGACTTATTAGTTACAAACCCATGCTGACTCTGTTTAATCACTTCATTCTTATCCAGGTACTGACATACATGTTGTTTAATAATTTGTTCAAAGATCTTTCCTGGTATTGCAGTCAGACTCACCGGCCTATAGTTGCCTGGGTCCACCTTCTTCCCCTTTTTGAAGATAGGAACAACATTTGCACTTCTCCAGTCTTCTGGGACTTCTCCTGTTCTCCAAGAATTTTCAAAGATTATGGAGAGGGGTTCAAAAATTTCTTCTGATATCTCCTTCAGTACTCTGGGGTGTAACGATAATGTACATATCATGTATGATTTTCCTTGTTATTACACTTTCCCTAGAACGATTCATAGCTGCATAGAGACAAGCGATCCCTCTCTCCCCCTTGTCACACGCTGCAGCTGTGACCCCCCCCGCTCCAGGGGAGATTTCTTCACACACACACTCAGTGTAACCTGAGAAACCAGTGAGTGATTTCCCTCCTCACAGCAGGGAGCTTCTTTGTCTTCCCATGTGCTCTGACTTCCCATAGACAATAATGAGAATCTAATCATTTGCTTATAAAACGATGTGAGGTTGTGATAGAAAGATGAAAACTACATATCCGGGACGTTCTTCGACAGGACTATTTAGCCTGTGTTTTTTCCAGTTCTAACTTCAACGGAATCCGAGAAGTGGATTCCTGCAAATGAACGCCAGTGACAAGCTGAATAAGATGATACTATGTGTGTTTCTATACTTGTAACTCTGAAAGCAGGAGGAGGAGCGCCACAAACCAGCCCCTTTAGTGATGTCACAAGCCCAGACGTATAAGTCTGCAACTAAGCCCCCCCCCCGTTAGTTGCTGCTTGGACGCTGTTGCTCTGAGACCCCTCAATGCATTTGGTCGTCTGGCTCCTCCCACTAGCATGGTTTTGTCTGAAATGATCTAAGTAACATGTGAGTGCCTCTTTTCTTCTGTTAATCCTCTTTTTTATTTCTAATTGCTGTGTACATATTTTAATTGTCTCATTTGTAAAATCTTTTTATACCTTCTGTAAGCACTGCCTACCTTCTTTGGAGTAAATACAAACTTTATTAGTCTCGTATCTCCTTGCTCTATGATGAATTCAAGTGCCTAAAAGGTGATTACACTACTAATTTGGGTTGGCTTCATACCCCTTTATTAATTTAAATATTGATAGAGAAATCGGAAGCTGGTGGCAGCGAAGTGTGCTCTGGGCTAGGTGGGCTAGCTGGCAGTGACGGAAGGGGTTTTATATGCTGATTGTCTGGCTGCGGCCAGAGCCTGTCACGATATGTGACTGGCCCTGCATGACGCGACCCGATGATCAGTCGGTCACCAAAACAACTGGACAAACAAGGGGACACCGGGGAAACAATTACAGCGGTGGGCCCTGCGATAGGGAATGGGGAAATGGACACCTCCTGCACTCTCCTGAGGATGTGCTCTGCTCTTACTAGCATCCTTATACAGGTTCTTTCAACATGTCATCGAGCAGGATTCCTTGTCCCTCATCTACCCTGCACCTATCCCTCACTATGGAATTGGTAAGTGTGGACACTGCCCCCACCGCTGAACTAATAAAACACCAAGGGGAGATACAACAGACAGGGTTAAACAAAACAACACTTAGCTTTTTCTGCTGCCAATGCACTGTGCAGAGTAAGGCTCCTGAACTCAGCTTTCAGCAGAATCACCACTGCTCCAGAAAGCTCCTCTCTTCAGCAGAACTACCACTTCTCCCAATAAGCTGAACCACCACTGCACGAGGCAGCTCCAGTCTTCACCACGGTTGGTATCCAAAAAGGACCTGTCATAACCAACAGTCAGCAGATGCACCAGGTGACCTTATATAGGATGGTGGGAGTGGTCACACCAGCAGACTAACTAAACATGTAGTAACACCAGCGGCCACCGGGGAGAAAAACTAACCCCCGATGGCCTGAAAGAAAAAAAGTTTATATATGAGAAGCCCAAACTGACACAGATCCAAAAATGGATTGTGACAGACCCTTTATAATTCCCTCACTGCAGCGGGCCTAATAGTCAGTGAACAACAAGTAGCCCGTCCGGTGACTAATTATCCTAGGTGCAGTTCCCTGACTGACCTGAGGGTAAAGGGGGCACCGGAGAGCTGCAAGTTCCAAAGTGGAACTGGAAAGTGGGATATACATAAATCCCGGCAGTTTGTAACACATTGTAGCAGCAGTGGGATAACTCAAATAAGCCCCTGTGGTAAATTGTTAGGGCAAGACTAGCTTGCTGTTTTCATCACATTGTTGGCAGCGGTGGGATAACTAAGATAAGCCCCCCCTGCACATGTTATAGCTGTGTGCGGCCAAAGGTCATATAACCCCCTATTCCTGACAACCCTGGATGGTGGAAAGGAAGATTTTCTACAACACCAATATTTCTAATGATACCCGTGGCCTGCTGGGGTAAGTGACAGAGTCAGCGACTTTGTGCTCCGTCACAACTCTTTACAGTATGGGTGTATTGAGAACACTGATTCTGTTAACAACGTAGCAGACAAGGCAGCCCATGACCAGAGAGGCCCTTCTGGCATTTGCCAGAATTGCCAGATGGCCAGTCCGGCCCTGGTCCAATCGATTATATACATGCCACTCTCCTCAAACTCTGATCCAAGTTTGATCAGAGTATCACTTTAGGGTGATCCAATAATTGTAGGGCTGGTGAGAGGGGATATAGAGAACCAGATTTCTCCATCTTCTCATCCGGGTGTCATCCAAGGTGCAATCCAGTTATTTCCTTGCACCCAGAGATTTGAATAGGTGGGTGCGATCCCATTTGCGGAGCCCCTCGCAGCATCCAATAAAACATCAGCTAGCACTCGTCCGATGTGTACGCTCGTGTGAGCGAACTCTTCTGCACAAGATGGGACAGGTCCTCCAGATCCAGAGTGAGAGCAGATCCAGAGCGAGAGACACTGTTTGCAGCCCCTTCCCGGCTCTCGCTGATAAATGACAGTCACGAGTGGCAGACTATCCTCTATTAGCTCAGAATTTGACAATACTATATTTGAATAAAGTGTTTTCTAAACCAAAAAATGAAGGGTTTTCCACTATTTTCAGATCGGCAGTTGTTTGACTCTACGAACTTTCAGTGATAATCAGGATGAAGGAGCTTAGTAAAGCTACATCTCAGCAATAAGGCGGAGCGCTGCTGTGGAGGAAATACTGCACAGCTCCAGATAGTTGCAATTCTAGTTTACAGAGAGCTGTACACTATACCCGCCTGTTCCCTCGTGCCACCAAAACAGCTGTGACCCATTGAGGCATGGAATCCACAAGAGCTGTAACAGAAGTTATCAGCAGTTGTTTTAGAATTTACCTGTCATTTTTTGGTGAAAATGGAATATAAATGCACAAGTCATCAGACCTGACCGTCTTCTTCCATTAGTCCATGGTCCAGTTTTCATGCGCACATGCCCATAGTAGACATTTTCGGTGATGGACAGGGGTCAGCACGAGAGCTCTGACCAGTCAAAGGTTGGACAGCACCATGCACAGTGAGCTGCGATGATCTCTGTGTCCTGACTTTTTCAGCAATTTGTGATATAGTAGTTCTCCTGTGGGATTATACCAGACCGCAATGAGCATCGAGCACACATGCAATGGCTATAATCCTCCCAAAATTATATTTCACAATTTAAATCTTTTGTACTTGAATCGCTGTGATTTACTTGCTCTCAGAAGAACAGTTTCCTTCCCAGCGTCTCAGTTTCCTCACGTTGGCCAACCATTAGTCCACTCAATAATGCAAATCTTTCCAATGGAACCTGCTGACATTTCACTGTATATTGATTAAACAGAGCGACCAAGAGACAGATGAAGAAATTGCTGCTTCTAAATCTCTCCTAAGCCCCGGCTGTAGAAGTGGCGCATACAACAAGGTCATCTCAGGATTTTCACAACATTGACGGTTTCTGGATCCGCCAAAAAGTGTAGCAGATGAACAAACAGTGAGGGCAATGATATTTCATTTTTTATTTAAACATTCATTGCTTGGTATATTGCTCCTGTAATGCGTGTGTCGCTGGTGGTCTATGGTTAATACCTGGTGTCCAGTGGTTGTGTCAGTTCTTTAGGCCACAGTGATGTCTCTCCGACAGGGATTAATTTGAGGGCGATTTATGTTACTTAATTATCCTGGCTACATGGCTAGTCCTTACGTCTTCTCTCCCCTCTGCACACTTCAGATGATTCTAGGTCTTTTCAGGCCAGCTTTGGTGGCTGCAAGCAGCCAGAGTATTCAGCTAGTGCGTGCCTGCTTCACTCTGCTCAACCACATGACTAACCACGCTCCGCTATTGCTGGGCTATGCTGCAATCCTCTAGTGTGCTAAATGACAAAAACACCTATGTATGACACTCACATATAATAAGGCGTCTGTCTGCCAACCCGGCTTTGAAACACCAAGGTTCCAGTTTATCAATTTGATTCTGCTGTTCCACAGTGCTGTCTGCACATTTGACTCTGCTATACCGAGTTGACTGCCAATTTGACTGCTATACCAAGGTGTCTGCCTACATGCATACCAAAGGTGTCTGCTGTTCCAAGATGCTGTTCACACATTAGGCTCTGTTGCATCAAGGTACCTGTCTCTCTATACCAAATTCTCTGCTCATTTGGCTCTGCTATACAAAGGTATCGGCCTACTAAAAATGTGTGCTCTCCAAAGGTGCTCTATACTCACTCGGCTCAAATGCATCAAGGTACCTGTCTGTCTACATGGATCTGCTGTTCCAAAATCCTGCGCACATTAAGCTCTTATTTACCAGCCAACTACAAAATCTACCTTGTCGCTCCTAGGTACTGTCTGAGAGAGACTGCAGGGCCGCAGTCATGTCTGAAAACATTTGCTCCTTCGCGCCCTGTTCTCCCACCACATAGATACAATGTCCCTTCTGAGGTGGACCTGTCTCCATGCTGTCCATGCCGTCAGGGTCCTCCCTGACCGGCTGAAGACTCACTCTGGACGATTTTACACAGAGAGAGACAAAGACCAATTCCAACTTTAAGCAAACAAGTTTACTCGTATCCATTTCCAGTACGTCCAGTTCAGTTACAGCTTCAACATAGGGTTCAACAGAGTATACATCCTTCTCTTGCCCTGTGCTCACCCACAGGTCTTCTAGTATGCTCCCGGGTCGTACCTGCTCATCCGGTACCGCAGCATTCCCTCTGTCCAGCTTCACTACTTTTAGGAGTTCCCCTGTCCGTTTCACCCCAGACAAAAGGGCTTCAGCCCAAGCAGTAAGTGACCACATCCTGGAGCTGTCCTGCATTTTGTTAAGCTGAGACATCTGGCCCACAGGCCCTGGACAACCGGGCTTCTGACTTTAAGTTAAGTAACAAACCGCCCTAAGGCCCTACTGACTAAAATCAGGATATCCTCCTGACTTACCCACAGTTGGCTCCTCCTATGTTAACTATTTACATTAAAGCATCCCCATCTAGTGGCCTATTTTCCGTACTGCACTTTCCCTAACAATAGTGCACATTCAACAGTAAACAGGCATAAAACATTAAGCAATAGTTCACCAGGACAAATGTGGGGAATAACCAGTCTTGGTGACCCCTTACACTCTCCACCCACTCACTTCTGCTATTTCAAGGTGCCTGTCCACATACGCGGCTCTACTGAAGTTTGCTCTTCCACATTTGGCACAGCTTCTACACTTCACTTCTCCACTTGCCATCCAACCTAGCCAACTTTGCTGCATCAATGCCTCCAGTCTGCGCAGCTCATCTTGACCTACTTCTTGGAGAAAGCCAACTCATCAGTTGAGCCATGATGTGTTTCTGTAGAATATCCTACAGATTAGTACAGGAGAAGCAGAGAGGACTGTTATAGCACAGAACCGCAATTTCTTTTATGATCGGCAAGACTGCACTTCATAGTACACGGCCTGATTATTAACTTGAGAACTTTGAGGTCGCCCCTATCCAGTTACAGGGGCAAATCTTCAATGCAACTTTGTACGTGACTAGAAAAGAGTAATAATGCAAATCAAGATCAGTTTAGGTAAAGTATATTCACAAAAGGAGCATGTTGCAATTGAAATCAGTCAAAAAGGATCTTCTGGCATGTCATGATGCTTTGACCTCTGGTGATACATTCAAGCTTACAGACTCCACCGATGGGTATCAAGGACATATCATAAGATCTCCTTGACCTGAATTTACCCTTAAAAAGTTTTTTTTCTTGCAAGTAGAGCACAAAGAAACCTGAGACCACCCGAAAGGCGACAAATGATATATAATCGTAATGGGCGATGTCATTAAACGAGAAGCACTTTCAGCTCATATATCTTCAGGACTTTTATTATAAAGGTTCGTATTGATTTGCAAAGAGTCATAACAGATGTAAACCACGGCACCGGCCTGCGGAGCAATTTATAATCCTGGCGTCCTATTTTTAGGGGATATTGCAACTGCTGGACAAAATAAAGGTTAATATATAGATCCATTGTCAGAAAAGGCACCGTGGGAGACGTCTTATCAAAGCCTCGGTACTAGATGGAGCGTCTTCTGCTATATAGCTCCCGCCTGTCTTTCGAGAATCCCTGGGTGGATAGACTGATATTGACAGCTCATACTCTTCCGGCTTGATTGTTGTTTGCACAAGCCACAAATTAAATTCTCCCCTTGGCTGTTTAGTCTATCGTACCATATAGGTCTCTATTTTTAAACTATACCATCACTTCGGATATCGATCGCCGGCTTTGCTTTGTTTCCTTACTTTCCTTTAGTTAGGCTTTGAAAGTTTAAGATGCATTCAGCTCCTGATTAAACATCACGCAGATGATGTATCCAACGTGCGGGGAATTACTGACTCAGTGTTCGTGCCGTTGTTGTAAATGTGTTGTCGTTGACTGCGAGATTTTTAATGGCTGTCGATGCACATTTTTAGTTCGTCAGCATTATTCACTCCTTGGTTCACTAATCTTGTGTGATATCGTTCTCCGACGCATAAAAAGACGTCTTTGTCGCGCCTGGCATGAATAATTCAAGTTGAGAGTGATGCACAAGCATGCCACAGCATAAAATTTTGTCTGCGCCCCAAAAAATGGATAATGCAATTTTAGGATTTTTTTAAAGGAGTATTCTGGTTATAGCAAATAAAGGATTTTCTTGCACAATTAAAGAGAATGTAGATTCAAGCTGCCCGAGCCATTGGCAACATGAGTCAAGGTCCAGATGCATTATTTCAGCCAAGTAGGTCTTGCTCTGAAATGCTGCAGCATTTCAGAGAAAATATATTCTGAAAAGCCGTCAGGGTCTATGAGTCCGAGACAGGTCCCCGGCGGTTTCTCTTCTGGACTCTCAATATCTATGTGTATAATGAAAGATCTGTCAATTTACGGGATCATGAAGCCACACGGGAACTACCCTGGACTTGTCATCCGAGACACAATAGTCCCCAGTCGGCATTTCAAAATGTTTTCTCAGCACCCAAACGCGCGTTTCGCGTGAAACTTTGACAAGGGGTCAAAGATGTTTGTTTAATTATTAAGCTATTTTAATATATATTTTTTTCTACTATACTAAAGCAGTGGTATTAGTCTGAAATGAATACTTACAGTCAGTATCTGATTCATGCTGTCCATAGTTTGGGCAGTATATATCTTATGACAGGTTCCTTATGGTTGTCAACATCTCTTCTTGCTGTGATTCAATAGGAACCTTCATTTTCAACATCTATTTATTAAAAAACAATCCTGGTCATGTGATGGGCACATAGATGTTTGACTATCAAAAATGCCTTTCGGGCAAAGATCTTCATGGTTTTTCCCATAACTCCGCACTGACTTTGATAAGGAAAAAGAGAGGAGGCAATGAAAGCCGGGAATAGGTCTCAATAGCCACAGATAGAGTCTCTGGAGGATGATGATCCATTATGTCCTTACATTTCATAAACGTATTGATTTCAGTGGTCACCATGTTTCTCCTGTGGAGGAGCTGCAGGAAAACAGAATATTTCCAGGTTCCTCCTGATCAGCTTTATTTTCTAACAAAAAAAACACTTGCCCCGATTTACCATTTGCATCTTTTTTGTGTCACTTCTTTTTTTAGTCTTGGGGCATTCATTGCTGTTTTTTGCAGCAAGTTCTTCAAAATGGTTCATGAATTTTGAGCAAGGTCAATAATGTTTTTTTTTCCATCTGTCTTGTACTGTTTTGCAACTTTTTATCGCAAAAAAATTGCACATTTTGCAAAACTGGCATACTCAAAAACACATCATAGGGGAACGAGTGGATTTGTGCAACTTGTTAAAAAGTGGCTCAAAGAATCAGCTGAAAACATATGAAATCACTAAACAGCTCACAAAGCATAAAACAAAAACAACAAAAAAGCATAAAGCACATATTAGGTAAAAAATGACACAAATAGAATAATGAATTGGGTGCAAACAAAAAAAAGATGAAAAATACATAAAACTGAACAAAAAACAAGCGCAAAGGCAATGAGGAATTATGGCCATTGTTGAAAGAGAACATCTCCCTTTAACGTCATCAGGAAGTTGAAACCTTATAACAGTATATTAGTGAATTAATGGTCTGACATGTCTGCCAAGGAACTTACTCTCTTAAATGTATCACTGGGTCGCTCAAAAATCTGAGTTTAATATCGAGTGATGCTTCTAAGTGAGGCGAAAAAGGGAGAAGCATCATCATTGGTGTTCATGCTGCCTTCATCTCCCGTAACATACCCTTGGCACATTGATAGTGTGCTGGGGGTACAGGCCGGTACCTCTCTTTAATGGGTGGATGATCTCCGGTGGGGATATGGTGTTGGACTCCTTTTGCCTGCCCAAAGTCTAGAGGATGTTTGCTGAAGACCCTTTCAAATTCTCGAGCCACCCGGTAAGCCCCATGTATTTGGTGCGAAAGGGTGGAGTCAGTGCGTACTTGGTGGACAACTGTTAGGCTCTCCTAGTGAGGTAGATTCACGAAGCAATAGGTCAGCATGGACGCAGGGCGTTGGTACAGCCCGGTTGTAAAACATGTAGAATCGCTAGGACTTGGAAAACAAGCTGTGCTAAAGAAACAAGTGAGGTAGAGCACACCCGAACCTGCAGAACCAGGAGGGCAGATGCAGAAGAGTTCTGGAGCAGCAAACAGATATTGGTAGGAAAGCCCACAACAGGTAGCAATGTAATGTGGACTGACTCCAATAACAATTTGTGATGCCTATAGCAAACAATGGGTTAACAAGAGCAGAGGCAGTTACAGAATCCATAACAGATTGTAATACAACAAGAACAGCTTCTAGTAACAGTTAATGACGCTCGCAGCAAATGATAACCTAACCAGCAGCAGATAGGTAATCTGAACAATATCAGTTTCAGAGGCTTACAGCAAACGATGGGTTGACCAAAGCATCTCGAGGAGCTGTAGATGCCAGTAGGAGAAATTACAGAAGTCTGAACAGGAGAAGCTCGATATCGGCAGAGGCCAATCAAAACAACACCTGAACACAGTATTGTCTTAATACTCAGACACAGATATGTGTCCAACTGGGCTTTTAAAGGCCTAGAGAGATGATCTTACTGAGACATGGTGGGCAACTTGTAGAGCACAGTAAAGGATGGTGGCCATATTAGAAGACAGAGCCCAGCTCGGAAGCTGAGACAGGTGCAAAAAAAACAACACATAATCATTTTATTAAAGTGTTTAATTAAATACAAGCCAACGTATATCAGAATGTGGGCCCAGGGCAAGCAGCTGATCACCGTAGGTCCCGAGTTTCTACTACTGATACCTCTGACAAACAGTCGACTTTGCAGCTGCAAACTCTGCAGAGACAAGTCATTGCTTGATGAAGCTGACATTAATGTCTGGAGCAGGTGATGAAAGAAAAGAGAGAAAATTATTGAGACATCACCATGTATATAGTGTTGTCCATTATTGCATAGTGTCCTCCCCTATTATATACAGGACTGATGCAGGCAAGGCAATGCACAACTAAAGAAAAGTGGATCATAAGTGGATAAAAAAGCAGATTTGTTGGATAAAATATTTAGTAAAATTTCTTATATTCGCTTGTAAAATTAATTTATGCAAAACTTGTTGAAACAACGCTGACCACAGTAGAGACCTACTTAAAATAATGTTTAATATTTACTGCTCCGTAATCTATAAAACTGATAAAAATCTTGTAGTACATCTGAATCAAACCTTAATATTCAGAATAGTATAAAATCTACGAATAGGAAAGTATCTGCACCTGTCAGGTGAGGCCTCTCCTGAACTGCACACTAGACCTATATACCTATACAGAAAAGGGCAGAATCACAGCATTGCATGGTTTCCAAATACCACTAGAGGGCAGCACTACCTTAAAAAAAATAAGTTTCTGTTGGGACAGGACTGCTGTGCATCATTCATACAACATAAAGGTAAGAACTTTGTTCCAGGTAGTCCCTTACCATAACTTCAGGCAAATAAACAGTCCATCATTGCAGTTTTCTTCTTTTAGCTTAAAGCTGTTGTCAAATAAATAAATATAAATTTTCTCTTTTAGCTGACACAAAAAACATTTTCTTAATTAGAATAATTAAGAAAAAAATGTTCCTGTGCATGGATATTGCGTTTACACTTTCATTATAGCGCCCCCTGGTGTTCTTTGGAACCAGTGGCCAGTGATGGGGTTCAAACAGTAGATTATTCCCATGTTCCAGATCTTCCACATGAACCGTAAAGTGATATCACTGCTACTGTACAGACCAATAAGAATCAGAGCTAAAAGTGTTGAGCGAGAGAGAAAGCAAGAGAGAAAAACTCTAGATGGCGTCATGATAAATAAAGAGCCACATATGGACACAGGAGCGTTTTTAAAAGATTGATTCCAATTGTAAACGCAAAATGTTACGTTTTGTGTGATTTATCAAAAATGTATTATTTAACCATGACAAAAGTCCCTTTAAAGGGGATTTGTCACCAGGGCAAAAGTGACCCGTTAGGGCAATTATTTTATTTTCGCTGCTCCCCTGAGTATTCCAGTTTTTTTTTATTTCAAATCCGCCATACGGTTCAAGAGATATGGGCCTTTTTATTTAGTTCTAATTTTTATGGTCTTTACCAAGAAGGCGTGGCTATACGGTAATAAAGCAGAGGAGCCTAAAGACACGCCCCAGAGGATAGGGTAGCCACGCCCCCTCTGTAAAGACTATAAAAGGGAAAAGGCCCATATCTCTGGAACCGTATGGACTTTTTTAAAGAAACAAAAATTGCAATACTCAGGGGAGCAGTGGGAACAAAATAAGAGGGAAAAAAGCCCACTTTTAACCTAGTGACAGGTCCTCTTTAAGGAGGATTGGACATAATACTTTTCATCTCAGACATCCCGTTGATGTCTTTATTTAAAATAAGTTTACTCTAAAATAAAGCATAAAAAATACGTCTAACCTATATAACTGTGGAGATACAAAGGGGCAAGAAAAAAATTTATATATATTTTTTTTTTTTCATCCGTAAGAAGTTAAGATATAAAAACTTTCAGGTTCTTGTAACCATGTATTACACGGCGAACGGTTGCTGTGTAATAACCTTTCTCTGACCTTTATTGCCTGACTGCGTTTTTTCTTTTCTAACCACTGATAACCTTTTTATCTCTTCACCTGATCCCTAAAGTGGAGCGCTGACATTTTTCCTTTATGATGCATCGATCTATGTTAGTATTACACCTCAGCAAATGCATAAAGTTTGATGGAGACTGAACTCCCTAGCCATAAAGAGTTGAAGAACTTTCCACTTGAAAGGTCACTTAAATTCACCTGGACTGCAATTGATCTTGCACAAATTCTAGCTCTGCTCTGTCTCTTTAATATATTTATTAAGTAAGCAAAAAAATAGAAAATGAGACATAACTGTAGGATCAGACTGCATAAAATGTGGAGAGAAGCGCAGCTGTGCATAGTGGCTGAACAGAAGAATTAAGACTATCCGCGGTTAGGAGTCTGAAAACCCGATTTCTTGGCAGGAAAGAAGCTGCAGAAAAAAACAGGTTTTGTTTGTTTTATTGTTTTTTGTTTTTTTGTTGTTTGTTTGTTGTTTTTGCTTTTTTGCATTTTTTGTGCTTTTTTTTGCTGTGGTTTGGGCACGCTAGATTTGTCTCTTGTGCCTGCTGATAAAGTTTAGTGTTGAAAAAAAAAAGTCCTATTCTATAGAATCAGGTTTTGGCACAATAAAACACAGCAAAACCTGATACCTGCGTTTTTTTTTCACCGCCCATTCATTTCAAAGGGTGAAAAACGCTGAAAGAATTGTGCAAAGAAACAAGCGAAGCACAAAATCCTGATGACAAAAAAAACATGCTGCGTGCACGAGATTTCTAAAATCTCATAGGCTTTGCTCGTACTGTAAAACGCAGCTGAAAATTTGCATTAAAAAAAAAAACGCTGCAAAAACGCTAAGTGTGAACTTAGCCTAAAAGTTTGGATGGGCTGAGTGTTGTTGCAGAAGCAGAAAAGCGATTTTTGCCTTGCTATTAATTATGGCAGTGTGTAGCATGGCGTACATAATTATATGCACTGTGAAATCAATGAAGTTATAAATAGTAAGTCGGAGTATGACAAATGTGACACTCACTCAGCACCGAATATATCATCCATGTACCTGATGTACAAACTATTCCGTTCTCTAGTAAAAATGAGAAATGCGAATGAATTAGATTCCCTGAAGGCAGAGAACGCTCTCCTGCTTCTTCTTGTACAAACATATATATATATATATGTGTGTGTACAGTATATACAGTATATCATACATGTGGAACAAAGCTAAAACTGGAAACCTAAAAATTCAACTCAGATGGGAGATATAGGGTTAATTAAAGACTCATACATGTAAAACATTAGGTACTTTGCAGACAGTTTTGATTAAAAAAAAAAAATCTGCTACCGTTCTGAGTACACAGGTCAAATGCAAACCTACAGTATGTGTCTCCATGATTACCAACCCTGCGTAGTCAGATCCTGCCTCTGTGAGTTACCTAGAGGGAGCCATATAAACCCGTTTGAAGGAGTTTTCCAGGATTTAAAAAAAAAAAAAACCAGTAACAGTAGGAAATGTAATTAAATGAAGAAAAAAAAAAATATATATATATCATCTATTCAATCCCTCATAGGTCCAGCTCCGCCCCTCTGGTGGTCCTTGTCGGTCTTTGTTTACTTCCTTGCAGCGGTGATGATTCATACATGCGCATAATTGCAGCAGCCAATCACTGGCCTGGGCAGTGATACATTCATGTATGCAGAGGATCACTGAGGGCAGTGATTGGCTGCAGGGGTTTCATGGAGGTATGTGATGTCATCACTGCAGGGAAGTAAACAATCACTGGCAGAGACCTCCAAAGTCTTACCGCTGGAAATACAAGGGAATAAACAGATGAGCGTTATTTTTTCTTTCGCCATATTTCTGGCTGCATCCCAAATGTATCACAATCATGGACCATCCCTTTAAGCCACATTTTGCCTATTAGTTCAGCGTGTATTAAACAAATATTTAATACATATTAATATTATTGGTTAGGTGTGACACTGTTACTTGTAGAAATCAGACTCTTTTTTTGTTTTTCTAATCCTGGACATGCCCTTTATAAGATAGGGACATCTCTGGGTACATTGTTCTTGAATTAAATATATGTATTTTGGATTAAAAATATTTTTTGCCATTAAGTTTGGTTAAGAATTTTGCGCCATCATTTCCCTGCACATTGCCGGTTGCAGAATGAATTAATTGAGAATCTGTCAGTAAGCTCCTTGTGCCAGGGAGATTGTAACAGTTATCTGCCTTTTATCTTCTATATGGATTTAGGAACATAAACAACACCAGAGTTGATCTAAACTTTGATGTGGTCATAAAACAGCTTATAGGAGCTAAAAAAAAAAAAAAAAGACAATTATAAAACAGCAAGTTCACTGATGCATTCTCAGTTAGCTCATTCTGCAACCAGCAATGTGCAGGGAAATAAAGTTTGAAAAATCGATGGTAAAGTTTAAATGGAACACAATTGCAAAAATTATTTTAAGCCTAAAATGCATGCATTAATTTAAAAAAAAAAAAAAAAGAGTGACCCCCCCCCCCCCAAAAGGTGTCCATATCTTTTATGCTGGGATTTCAAGGAATCTTAGGTTATGCAGCCAAAGATTGCTTTGTGCCGCTGCCACATCGCGGCGTAATACAGGTAAACGTCAAGGTCTGACTTTTGGTGATTGTCGCAGCTGTGGTACCCTCTGCGATGAAGCAACGGCAAATGTCGATCTTTGACGGCGTGACCGGAGTCACGGTCGAAGTCGCCATCTAGCTCCAGCCTAAGGGTTAAAAGTAAATATAAAAAAATGAATAAACCTTACAAAAAAAAATGATTGATTGCACCATTGTGTCTGGAATTAAGAACACGTAAAAAAATCAACATTGGAGAAAGTTCTTTCTGTAGGGCTCATAATGGGAAAAATATCACAAAGTTTCTTTGTATCAGCTTAAGCCGCACCATAAAAATAGTATAAGATGACGTATAGCGTCACGTGGCGTACACACGATGAGCGAGAACAATGGAAGACTGGAACATGGTGTCAAGGCGAGTGAGTAATCACAGAGTGTCCTCGGTGCAGTACTGTGCCGCTGCTCTATGAACAATCCTTCATCCATGAGCTACAATTAACGATAAGA
Source organism: Dendrobates tinctorius (assembly GCF_039654945.1). Lineage (NCBI taxonomy): Eukaryota > Metazoa > Chordata > Amphibia > Anura > Dendrobatidae > Dendrobates > Dendrobates tinctorius. The sequence goes on along the minus strand of NW_027361810.1, from coordinate 25,943,240 downwards.
AAATTATAGATAAAACTTATCTTCTCCCGACAATACAACATTAGCTTGATCTACTTTGTGGTTGTATGTAGAAAGGCATCTGCAGGATCCTACTCAAGTGTCTACACAATTCCAGAACAATTCTAGGGGTTTTCCAGCATATATCATGTATTCCTGGATGGGTGATAAATGTTAAAAAGTGAATCTGTCAGTAAGTTTTTGCCATGTAATCTGAAAGTAGCATGATGTTGGGGCTAAGACTCTGATTCCAGCATTGTACCGTGATGTAGAAGCTGAGACCCTGATTCCAGCATTGTACCGTGATGTAGAAGCTGAGACCCTGATTCCAGCATTGTGTCACTTGCTGGTTATTTTGATAAAATCACCGTTTTTTCTGCTGCAAATCTAGCGGAGCTGTTGACGATGTCATCAGCGGGTTCAGTTACATGGCCTGGTGGGTCCCATGAGGGACACCAATGTACTGTATGTGATGACGTCACATGTATAGCGATGTCATAGGAGTGAGGCTGGTTTCACACTTGCGTTTTTTTGCGCTGTATTTTAGCGCTAAAAAACGCATGCGCTTTTTTTCCCTATATTTTGCATGGGATGCGCTTATGTGCGCATACACATGCATTTGTATGCGTTTTTACGCGCATGCGTTTTTTTATGGTGTGCGCTCGGGCGCACAAAATGCATCCTGTTGCATTTTTTGGCCGTCCGACTTGCCTCAAAAAAACGCACGCGCGCGCAATGCGTTTTTTTTTACAGCAAGACACCCATTGTAAGTCTATGGGTGCGCATACGTGCGCATTGGCATGCTCATGTATGCGGTTTTTTGCGCATGCGTTTTTTTGTTGACCATTAGTTAGACAATGGAAATTAGGGGTTTGGGTTAGAGTTAGGTTAGTTAAGGGGGTTTAGGGTTAGGGTTTGGATTAGGGTTAGTATGGTTTGGTTAAGGGTTAGGGTTTAGGGTTAGTTAGGGTTAGGGTTAGGGTTTGGGTTAGTAGGGTTTGGTTAAGGGTTAGAGTTAGAGTTAGGGTTAGTATGGTTTGGTTAAGGGTTAGGGTTAGGATTAGTATGGTTTGGTTAAGGGTTAGGGTTAGTAAAGTCATGGTTTGGGTTAGTGTTAATCCTAACCCTATCTTGATTTTTGAGACCAACTAATGTTGGAAAAAAACGCAAACGCGGTAAAAACGCACTAAAAACGCATACAAATGCATAAAAACGCTGCGTTTTTTTCATGCACATAATAATGCTTGAAAAAAACGCAGCATTTGTATGCGTTTGTATGCGTTTTTTCCATGCATTTTTTTGCGGGAAAAACATGCTGCAAAAAAAGCAAGTGTGAAAGTAGCCTGAGGATGAGAAAATGGGAAATATCTGTCACATTGCCTGACATTTTCCCCTAAAGAACGGGGGACGACAACATAAGATAGGACATATATTACATGACTAGTGGTGTCAGCTATTTAAAATGAGCCCAAGGACAAGCAGTTGCCATACAGACATGGTGGCTTGTGCTGGGTAGTGGCCTTTGCCAGACTCTTTTGGAGTTCCCATATAAAGAGGACGTGTGACTTGAAATAAATATGTCATTTTTTACCTTCTCTGGAATCTGCCATAGTTTTTCATTTGTTTCTCCATTCCTGAGATATGGCCTCATCTTCCCTTTTTTTAGCCAAGGGGGTGTGATCCTTAACTGTTCTCTGTGAGTGTCTTCTTTAGGACTACACCCAGTTGCCTATAGAGGGAAAAGTGGGTCATATCTCAGGAACAGAGAAGCGCAGGAACTAAAGAAAAACAGCGCCGGATTCAGGAGAACAGCGGCTTTTATACCAGGTAACAAAAAATACATATTTATGACAAATGACAAGTCCTCTTTAAAGAGCCATAGAGGTTTAAAGATGCAGCGTTGACTGATTTAAGGGCTGTACTTTGATGCTGATGACATCTTACGAGGGTTGTCGGGGACATGTTCATGCTAAAGTTCAACTCTACCAAATATTTATTAACCGGTGGCTTTGTTAATGCAAAGTACAACTCCCCTAATAAATCATTTTACAGTGGGCACCCCCTAATGGCAGAAAAATGAATTGTTTTCCTTTTCTTATGATATACTCTATACTCTGCTGTACTTTATTATTGTATAGTATTCATTATTACAGTGTTTTATTGCACAAGTCCCAGAATCTTGACAGTAAAGCATTTTCCTGTGTTTTGGTTCTCCTTCATTTTTTTGTAACTTCAGAATGATTTCATCTGTAAACTCTAAAGGGGCGCCACAGCCCAGACAAGCAATTCTATTATTCCTAACCTGAGTGTACTGTTCTTATCAAACATATGTGCTGTAACCTGCAGCACCCGGGCTTGTTAGGTTCTGGCCATCATGGCATATCCATGATAGAATGAAGCTGTCTTGGATGAGACATAATACTTTCTTATTGCTTTGTGTATCTCATAGTTTGTGATTAGCATTTATCTCAGACACAATGCCAGTGATCTAATATTTCCCGGCATATTTTCTCGGATTAGCTTATGTTGAGCTGATCTGGTTTTGTCCTTTCCTTGAATTTTTGCTCTCATTTATACATAATACATAAAACACTGTTACACATATACAGTATATGGGTGTGAAAGATCAAAATATTATATACAAAGGCTGTACCGCCATCATCATCAGATCCCGGAAGATGCCAGAGCCCCACGTAATCAGGATCTAAGCTTTCAGTATCAGTCTAGCACCCATATAACTCTGATTCTGGCTCTGTTAAAAGTCAATCCATCTTAAAGTGTAGTGCTCCTTTCGCTCTACAGCTGTAGCCTGTAGACTGTGAGCCCTTGCGGGCAGGGTCCTCTCTCCTTCTGTACTTATGTGTATCTTGTATTGCTTATGTTTATTGTACATGTCTATATTTACCCCGTTTCACATGTAAAGCACCATGGAATAAATGGCACTATAAAAATATATAATAATAATAATAATAATAATAATAATAGACAAGCGCGGTCCTGCAGCCTCATCTCAACAAATGAAACCCAAGTCTGCTTTGAAATCTTTGCTTGGAAGAGACCTTGCTGATGCAATATAACTACCTTTTGTCTTGTTGTTGTGCTTAATCTTGCCATGGTGTATGACCGGTGATCTGAAACTGTCTTTGCTTGGAAGAGACTTTGCTGATGCAGTATAACTACCTTGTCTTGCTGCTGTGCTCAATCATCCCATAGTGCATGACCGGTGATATGAAACTGTCTTTGCTTGGAAGAGACCTTGCTGATGCAGTATAACTACCTTTTGTCTTGTTGTTGCGCTCAATCTTGCCATGGTGCATTACCATATGAAACTGTCTTTGCTTGGATGAGACCTTGCTAATGCAGTATTAATACCTTGTGTCTTGTTGCTGCGCTCAATCTTGCCATGGTGTATGACCGGTGATATGAAACTGTCTTTGCTTGGTATAGACCTTGCTAATGCAGTATTAATATCTTGTGTCTTGTTGCTGCACTCAATCTTACCATGGTGTGTGAGCAGTGATATGAAACTGTCTTCCACAACCTCACCATTGTAGCAGAGTTTGGCTATTCCTCCCCTTCCTACACAACTTATTCTGCCCGATTCACAGACAGCATGTATCAGACACCGGCTGCGTGACTTCAGCCACATATGTTTAACTTAGGGCAGCTTCTCACAGCCACTGCCAGTGATTGACAAACAAGGGTATAGGGAGAGACCTGTCAGCCATTGACAGCAGGTGGGGAGGACAACCAGAATCTATACATCTCAGGCTTGCAGTATGTGCATCTGATGGAGAGTCTAACTGCACACCTAAAGGCACGTTGAGATGCTTCAAAAGTGAGTTTTTTTCCGCATCCATTAATTACGTATAGTATTCCGTAACACTTCGAGTATAAGGCCGGGATCACACATGCGAGGAATACAGCCGAGTCTCACATGTTAATACTCGGCACTGCTGCCGGCACTCGGATTGAAGCGTGCGGCCGCATAGCAATACATGGAGCTGCACGCTCCCGAGTGCCGGCGGCAGTGCCGGGTATTAACTCGGCTGTACTCCTCGCATGTGTGATCCCGGCCTTATACTCGAAGCGTTACGGAATACTATACGTAATTAATGGATGCGAAAAAAAACTCACTTTTGAAGCATCTCACCGTGCCTTTAGGTGTGCAGTTCCTTTTTTTGATCTACAAAAATCCTCCAAAATCCTGACTTTGTGAAAAATTGCGGTCACACCAAATATGTGATCTGGATTTCTCTTTTGTTCATTCACTTTGCATTGTGTTAATTGATAAAAATACATTTTTAACACATCTGTTTCTGAAAGCCTTTTTATCCTTACTAGTATGGGATGAAGAAAAAAAAACTGTGGCACTTTCAGATGTGGATTGCATTTTAGTAGTGCACCATAATGAGCGTTTTACACCAGTGCCTCTATTTTACAAGCACATTACACGGAGCGATAGACTGCGGACACCAGGAGAATGTAAGGAGCCTTGTTTAATAGGAGTAAGCGACAATAATTGGTTTTGCATTCGTTTAACACAATCGCTATTTATGCATCTTATTACCGATGTGTTCGGCAGTTTTACGGCTGAAAGGAAAACGGCATTCGATCGTAATGTACATTCCAAGAACATATATCACATTTCCAATGCGCTTTTACCCAGACTGAAATCCCACAGCATATGGCATCCACGCAGCGCGAGCTACAATGAAATACGCCTTTTTTTTTTCAGCGTCCGCTTAGCGAAGTTAATCAATATTCACAGGTGAGTGTTCTAAGTAAACTTGTTACTTTATGGTTAGATGCTCCTATCCGCCTGAAGTGCTATGACTCCGTCATAAATCGAAGACTTACACGGGGCAGTGCACAGGGCAGGAGTAAAAAAAAAAATGTCTGCCCTTTACAGTCCACGTTGTTCTCAACCAAATAGATTTGTTAATTACATCCTGATTTGGGCTCATGTACACACATAGAGAACACGCTGCTGAAAAATAATCCACAGCGATGGAGGTTTGCTAACAAGTAGTAATTTTGCTGCAGAATTTTTCTGTTTTATTTGGGGTTTTTGTTTTATGGCATTAAATGCAGATTTTGCTGTGGTTTTTGTTTCGTGAGTCTTTGCAAAAACTAGTCGTCTAGCTTAGAAAGTTAATTTTAAAATAGGGATCATCCATTCAGCCCCTCTCATCTACTAGACAGCAAGGAGAAGAAATATGTCTACATGAACAGCCCATTGATTTAAATAAGAACGATGTAATTCTTCATTTTGCCTGCGGGAGTGCTGTGTCAAGCACCAGGACCTCCTGTGATTAGAGGGATCTTTCTAAGGGCAGATACAGACGGCCATATTATCATTGAGAATAAATATCGGATTGCACCAGGACAGATGTTAGTCTATGGGGCGGTGCAATGTCCTATTTTTTGCCTCGGACAGAGTCCAATTTCTACGCACTGACACAATGGAGAAGATGGAGAATTTATTTTCTCCATCTCTTCCTCATTTGAGAGAATCAGATCACACTATGCTGACACTCTGATCAGAGTTTGATCAGAATGTCATTTGTATAATCGATACGATTCTCTCGGGTGGGAAAATCTATTGTCATCTGCACCCAGCCTTAATAAAAGGAGTTGGCCAAGGTGAAAAATCCTAGTACTTATTTGTAGGTGTGTTTATAAGAAAACTATGGCCCCGAGTCATTATTGTATTTGTTTGTTTTTTGCTGTCATAAGCCTGTTTTTGATTTACGCCAAAATCTTCTTTCAAACATGCGCATTTTTTTAACTCTTTTTAGATGTTTGCCTGGGCTTTTTTTTATGTTTGCCACTGCGTTAGGCATTGAGTTTCACCCACTGCACAGGGGGAATCTCAAGCCATGTCCTCTGCAGTCTCCCATTCCTCTCCAGCCGGAGAGGAGGCTGCTCAGCAGAGACGTCAGTCCCAGCACCTTGCCCAGCCTAATGCTAGGCATCTGGTTGCTTCTCCTGGCTCTGCTATTGTATCATGCGTGAGTCGGCAGCAAACAGACGCTTCTGGGACTGTCATGCTTTTCCCCTACTGAGCATGCCCGTGGGACGAACTCTCATTGGAGGTCGGAGGTCACATGAGCAGGTCCCATTCCTACTGGATTGGTCCACTACTGGGAAGGTCCCGGAAGGACGCCACTATAAAAGAGCCGCATTGCCACTCGGCCATGCGCTAGTATATACTCTTATGCTAAAGGTGTGTGTGATGACGGATGACTGGTGACTGACTCATTGGAAACCCCTACCCTTGGTTGTGCCTGTGGTTAGGGGCTAGTGGTTAGAGTCAGCGCCTGTCAGTGGCTAGGCTTTAGGCCACAGTGTTCCAGGTCAGAACCTCACGTAGCGCCATATTGTGCCATCCAGCGCAAGGCACATAAGTGCCGCATCTACGGCGGCGCCGAGTGCTGGTGAGTCTAGAGGGTCTCCGACCCTGTGTCTTGGGGGAGAGTCCTGTGACTTTACACCAGCGCTCACTTCGCCAAGCTCTGTGAGCTTAACAGGCTTCAGCGATTATAATAGGTGGTAGTGGTAGTGCAGCTCTGTGAGGCAACAGAGTCCGCCTCGTACATATGGGGTGACGTTAACCCGCATGTGTTCGCTTATTACACCGCCATATAGTATCTGCCATTACCTAGCTGCAGTATACCATCTCTGCACGGTGGACCCCGGGCTGCAAACGCACCTTATACCACCTCTTTTATTCGGTGCGTTCCGCAAGCCCCTAACACACTGTAGGCATGGTTTTTGGTTTCCAGAAATATTTGCGGCCAGTTCATCAATTGTGACTTTTCAAAAAGTTTCAAACTTTAACAGAATATGCCACTTTTTGCTGTAAAAAAAAAAATGCGCAAAACAGGATAACAAAAAAAATAAAGAGCATATTTTATTTTGCGCAAAATTTATGAGCTACCGGCACCATTTTGCCAAATTTTGTAAAAAGACATCAACGAATAACACAAGACAAAATTCGCTTTATGATGAATTGGACCCTGTCTGCGTGAAACTCTTCTACATCTGTAAACCCCTTGCAAAATGGAATCGTGCGACGGAACATGAAAGGGGGATTTTAAAGTCCTGCCAAAAACAGCGCACACAGCAGCAGACCGGCTTCCTTGATAATTAGCAAGTCCTCAAATATTATACGGTGGAACAAGCCCAAGTCCTCTCTAAACAGTTCTTGTTAAATACTGCACTCGAAATGTCGAAAATCAAATCTCTTTATCTTTTCCGCAAATATTTACATTTCCAAAAATGCCCTAAAATTCCATTTTAATGTTTCGGAACATAAAACACCCACGCAAAAGCAAACTCATTTATTATGGATGTAATAAAAAAGAGAAGCTGCGAAGAGCCACTTTCCAAATTACTCATCATAAACTGCATACTAATGTAGTATCATTAGCCGCAGATGAAGATATATGAAAGCAGCCATCACTCCGAGAGCAAAGAACGCTATTATTGGAAGAGGAATATGTTCTCCTGATCCACGGATGTCCCACTCTGGTGAGCGGCGATTATGGTGCATCTATAAAACCAGAGCTAAAGATGATCGCACTTTAATGAACTTCTTAAATGTGTCATTACAGCCGCATGAGATAAGTGACATGGCATGTGAAGCTCTGTTGTTCTCTATGAACACTTTTCAAGTCACCCGCCACTGTGATTACTTACCCTGTATATAATTTAGCATTATATTTACAGCAAAGATTCTTTGGAGCACCAAACTTCAACAAACTTCATAACCTGTTTCGGCACAAGTGACAGTTTAGCTCTTGTTATCACTGTAAGGAGGTGGCGGGGAACCTCATGTGCCTACTCTCCCCTGGACACTTTTCACATGATTGCATGCGGCACCTCATTGTTTATTAATGTGAAATGTAATGTTTATATACTGTAATGTCATGTGTCTGTCAGGTACTGTGTATAAGCTTAGGGCTACATTCCCCCATTACTTGGGCGCCACGGCCACGGACCGGGTCCCCGCTGCGGTGACACATCCCGCTGATACCGGCCCGGTACCGAGTACCCCACGGCCCGGGGAGGGTGACCCAACTTGGCGTCACGAACAGGATGACGAGACCCGATGCCATCGAACAGGATGACTAGACCCGATGCCATCGGGTTCTGTGTGCCTAGGATCTGTTGGACTTAAAACTTTTGAGAATGTGCAGAAGACCCAATTTAATAGACTGTAAAATGAACATTAAAATTGGCCGCTGGAGCGGTGAAGAACGGCGTGACGATATGGGAGGTCCTAGGAAAAGACCGCGAACAGTCTTGGGCCTTCCCTGCCTGAATTACTATGTGACAGCAACATGGCCCACCCCCCGAGGGGTTCGTATACTGGCTTGGTATGGAGGCGCTGGAAGAAGACGCCGCCCCAAGAAGGAGGGGCAGAAGCCAGTGGTGGCAAAGGGGCCGAGGCAGGAAGAAGAACGCCAGAACGCCATGATGGAAGAAGAGGGAAGGAGGCCTGCGGAGCGCGGGGAGGTGGATCTCCCCGGCGACATGGCTGAAGACTCGGACCCTGCTTCTAAGATGAATCGACGGCAGCTGGAGGAAGAGATTGCCCGGCTGACACAATGTTTGCGGCTGAAGCAGGAGGCCTTGTGGAGGCTGAACTGACAGCGCGCCCAGGAGGGGCCTACACCTGCGGTAACCGCCGCTGCTGCACCGGAGCTTCCCCAGGCAGATTCCGTGGAGCCTGCCGCCGCCATCACACCACCGGCAGCATCCGGAGCCCCCTTGCTGCCGCCACAGGAAGAACTGTATGAGGCCCCGGGAGCTGGAGCGGAGGAAGAGGAGCTCCCGCCCGGACCTGACGTGGCCGCGCAGGTCCCTACAGAGACCCCGCGGATCCAGAACCACCATTAGCTCCACCGCCGTCCCCGGTATCGCACCAACTGGCGTCCACTGCCACTACGCCGGCACCGGCGCAGAGACTACACCATCAGGAGGCTCCAGGTACGTCTGATGTCCCTGCACCTGGGAAGGCCTTGTGGTGTACCACGGTCGCAGCGGCTGGCCAGGTTGTGCTAGATCTGGTCTGGGGCCAGGATACCTGTCCCCGGGGGGGAAACACCGGAACCCCTGATAGTGGCGCCGCGGTACAAAACCAACCTGGATCGGTCCCGGGAGGAACAGGAGGATGAGGAGAACTGGGCTAGTTGTCAAGCTACCATCCGGCAACTGGCAGCTGAACACCAGGAGAGGGAGCAGCACCTGCTAGCGGTACTAGGCCCATATTTGGACCGGAAGAAGCGGGTCCGTGCCGGTCATTATGGTCCCAGAGGTGCAGCAGGTTGGGGCCACGTCCTGAATGTGAATCATGAGAGGGGGTTCGGCTTTATCCATGACCCTAGCCGAATCTCCGATCTGTTTTTCAACCGGAGAGACGTGGAACCTCATTTGAGAAAGGGGCACCCTGCCAGGAACCTAAGCCCGGGAGATCATGTGACCTTCACCAGACACGAAGGTCTGAGAGGCTGGTATGCTATGAATATCAGGCGGGTCCCGGAGGGTCTCATCAAGACCTGCAGGCAGAAACCACCTACTGCCCCCATGTGCCAAGGTGTGCCAAAAGTACAGAGAACCACAAGTTTGACCCCACTGGAGGAAGAATACCTGTGGACTGCCAATGCGTTTCTCTCATCTGGTAGCGGTTCCAGCCCAGAAACCCCAGGAGGGGATAACCATTAGTCAAGATGCTTCTTGAAATAACTTTCGTTACCCAGGAGGGTATTTGCACAGTTGTGCTTTGTTTTCTATTCTGTTTTAGTTTTGGTTTTTCCAGTGTTGCCCTGTTTTGTTGGCAGCCTTTCCATTTGAACTGCAAAGATCATAAACGCTGAATGGTCCAGAACTGCTATTGTAAATAGTTGCACCTCTTTAGGTGCCCTCTCTTGGTTTTACATAGATACTTTGCGAAGATAAGGTCTACCTCATCTGGAGTATGACTCCAATCAAAGGACACTGCAAGAGATCCCGGCTGGGAGCGGTGTCCAGCGTTTACAAGAATTGTTGAAAGTTTTAATGTGAAGTATTTGATAATGATGTGTCTTATAAGAGTATTGGTAACTAGGAAATGGCTTTTATATAGAATTAGGAATGTTTTGATAGAGAGATGAGAGATTTGAATAAAGAATAAAGAATTGAAAATGTAGGTGATGAAGCAGGCACCAAGGTTGTCACTCAGAGTTAAAAGAAAGTACAAAATGTGCACCAAAGATGGAAAGAAATGTGATGATGAAGAATACTGAAGTGATAGTGAGTAACAGACAATAGCACTTTGAATTACGTATTGTATTGAAAATTGTACTTTTGACTTAAGATTTTAGATAGTTAATTAAGAATTGTTTGCAACGTTCAAGAATGAGTACCTCCCACATGGGAAGTTTAGTATAAGAAATGTTTGCTTAGCATTACAAAAATTTTGTATGCTCCCGTGCTGTCAACTTTGTTTACCTTGCAGCCTGTGGACGTGCTGTGTTTAACGGGGGAGTATGTGGTGCCCCTGAGGCTCAGTCGCCACAGAGGTACTGCACCTCTTCCTGAAGTGTGGTGCCCAACCATCCAGGTAAGTTGGAGGCTCTTGACCACGCTCCAACACTCGCACCCCACACAACATGGTAATTCAGGAAAGCCACATTGCGGCTCCTTGCTTAGAGAGCAGCAGAGCACCTTTAGTGGTTCCCTGCTTGGAAAACGAAACGTGCTGGGAGGCGAGTGGAGTTTAGAATACATAAAAGAGCGGGAAGGTTTAGGATTACAGGTCAGTCTGAGAGAGGAAGCCACTCCGAGAGAAGTAAGGAAAGAAGATCCCTGGAAGAGGGATGGAAGAAGGAGGTGCTGCAGCAGATCTCAGTGACCTGGGTCTGCTGGCACGGGAAAGGAAAGAAGGAGAAAGACATTGAACTGAAGCCTGAGCTTCCATAAGAAAGAAAGACAAGTACAGAATGTAGGAGTAAAAGGGAACAGAGAAAACCTGGGTTGGAGGAAGAACCCTGCCTAGAAGTTCTAAGCGCAAGGCCGGGGCCCGGTCCCCGAGGTTGTATGGACACTAATGGTTCTGCAGCAGACAACGGTGGAGTAGTGGGCTGTAAATGCACTACTCCCATCTAAGACTTGGGGGCACAACAGCAACTTGGATAGTGAGCCGGGACTCAGGAGTAGAGAGTCCCCGAAGCAGGCTACAGCTGTCTGCCGTACAAGTAGAGTTCTTGGGAACATCAGTCAGGAGGCACTCCAGTGTAACTCAGTACTGGGAGTACTTCACCCTTAAAGGCGCTATAGAGGAGATGTTCAGAAAGGCACATGTTGGTGGAGCGTTGGAAGGCAGCATTCCATCTTGCCTGGAGGTTGACTGAGTCCCTGACCCAGAGGACATGGCACGGAGGCAGGCACCTGTGTGTACTACAGACTGTGAGTAAAGCTTTGGAACTGCAAGCCCTGGTGTCCTCCATTCATTCTTGTGCCAACGCATCTAACCCCGCTACATCTGGGTACCAGCTTCTACACCGCTTGTGCCTCTCCTCTTCCCCTACATCTACACTGCCCTGGGGTTACGGCTCCACCTGTGGGGAGCTTCACCATCTTGGCTGCAACACACCACCAGCCTCAGAGGATCTGCATGCAGCGTCGGCCTAACATCTCACTTGCCGAACACCACAGGTGGCGTCACGAACTATTCATTCAAACCATTACATTCCCCCATTACTTGGGCGCCAGGGCCACGGACCGGGTCCCCGCTGCTGTGACACATCCCGCTGATACCGGCCCGGTACCGAGTACCCCATGGCCCTGGGAGGGTGACCTACATCCATTCCAGTCTCTGATCTCCATCCGGAGACCATGTGGGCAATGCCATGATGAAGTCTTCACAAGGGGACATCACCTCAGTTTACTCCCAGGATTATGGTGTGGGATGGCATAATGTACAGTAGCCAGACCCCTCTAGTCTTCATTCATTTTACACTAACAGTACAGAATTATGCTCACATACTAGTGCAACCAGTGGTACGGCTATTTATCCAAAGTGTCCCAGGAGCCATTTTTCAACATTATAACTTCAGGCCATATATATTGTTTGTGCTGCTATGAGCAGCCTGCGTGACCTAAATGTGCTACCATGGTTGCAGTGTCTCCAGACTTGTCTCCCATCGATCACATCTGGGACGTCATTGGTCAGCAATTGCAAAGGCAGCTGCCAGCAGCGGATCTTGATGATTTGCCCAAGTGCATTCAGTGAAGCAAAAAATTCATCAGGCATCCAGGGGATTTCTGCATGTGGCGCTCATACTTGATACTAAATAAAATTGATTTAAATATTTTGTTTCCAGGTTTTCATCACTTGTATATCAGTAACATGTTTATGATTTCAATAACTCCACAACTTTTCCTCCTTGGTATTGCAATTTCAGTGTTGAGGAGCATATATACGGGCCCACACATTTACTCAGCCCTTATGGAAGTATGACATTTCTTGAAGTATTGTTCACCAGCAGGGTTCCAATCTCATTCCCATTCTCCAGCATGGCACCTTTCTAATTGTTAGTATCCCGTGTCATTCCTTGTCTGCAGAAAGGCACCTGTAAAATTGTTGGTCCTCAACATGGTTCCCAGCTTATTCTTTGTCCCAACCCTAGCAACCCTTTAAAGAATGGTCCTAACGTGGCGCCCTTCTCATTCCTAGTCCCCAGCAAAGATTCCTTTACATTCTTTTGTACTCAACCTGTCAGTACACTAGGAAAGCTCCCATCTCATCTTCCCACGGATTCCCTGCTTCTTATAAATGATCTTACCAGCCCTCTCAGAACAACCAAGACGTTTCCGTAAAAAGGGACGAACCCTTGATTTCATGGAAGAGTTTGCAAATCTCCTGGACACTGCAGAAGACACCCAGGTCCTCATGGAAAAAGCACCTGCTGAAAGTTTTCTGTAGATGTCAGTGTGATACCTTGTGACCACTGATTGACAGATGTGGCATCATGCAACCGGATGTCATCTGACCCAGCAGACAATCAGTAGCGTCAGGTGTCACCATAGACAGGACATCAAAATTTCCGGTCCCGGCGGAGACTAGTGGAGCAGCGGAGATTCCCATGTTTCCAATCTAAAGATAAAATTGACAACTTTCTTTGTATTTGTAGTCAATAAAAGAAAACAATAAAATAAATACATTTGTGCCAACACTTCAGAAAATACTAGACCCTTTGTCAAGAACACCGCACTGCACTTGCTCACTGAGCCAGTGCGCGTGTCCTGAGTAAAGCGAACTGTGCTCAAAGATACCTGTAGAGCGGGCAGGTGCGTACTTCAGAACAGCAGGACCTGAAGCACGTGATTGCTGGGGGCGTGGCCTAAACTCCAGAGAGCTAGGAGCTGCACGAGAACTCCTAGCAGGGTAACTGCGAGACAAAGTTATCAAGGGGCATAGACAGGGAGGATAGTCAGGACGTAGCCAATGAGTCATACACAGAGATAGCTGCAAGGTACAAGAGGGGCGAGCAGAGAGTAGTCAGATCACAGACAATGAGTCATACACAGGAAGAGTAGCGAAGTACAGAATCAACAGGCAAACTCACAACGGGGAACAGAACCGGGTCAGAACCATATAAACAAGCTATAACAACGAACAGGCACAGGCATACAGAGGTCACCACACTCGGCCAAAGGCAAAAGTATAACTGACAGGGATTGGAGCTTCCCAGGGGTTTAAGAAGCTCTCCCAGAACCATAGAGAGGCCACAATCATTAACCCCAGGTGTGCAGGTCAAAACCTGCACTGAGCTCCAGACATTAACCCCTGACGTGCAGCTCAAAAACCTGCACTGGGATCATGACAGTACCCCCCTCTCAACGGGGGGCCTCTGGACCCCCAGGCTTCCCCAGTTACTTGGCATGGAAAGCCCGAACCAGGCTATCTGCATGTACAGAGCGAGCAGGGACCCAGGAGCGCTCCTCTGGTCCATATCCCTTCCAGTGGACGAGGTACTGCAAAGAGTGGCGCACCCGCCGAGAGTCCACAATATGTCCTACCTCATACTCCAATTGACCCTCCACCAGCACTGGAGGAACAACATGCTCGGAGTTCTCTTTGACAGACCCTATGGATTTCAACAGAGATTTATGGAACACATTGGATATTTTTAAGGAGGCGGGGAAACGCAACCTATATGCCACAGGGTTGACTATCTCCATAATCTCGTACGGACCAATGAACTTTGGTCCCAATTTAGCTGATGGTACCTTCAAGTTGATGTTACATGTGGAAAGCCAAAACTTCTCTCCCACCTGAAACATGTCTCCCGAGGCTCTCTTTTTGTCAGCAAAATATATGTACCTCCCCTGGGCCCGAGAGATATTACACTGGACTTCAGCCCAGAGGTTTTTTTAACCGTTGAACGGACCCCTCTACACCTGGACAACCGGAATCCACCCGTGAAAATTCCCCAAAATGCAGATTGAACCCAGTTGGTGGACTGACTCACCCGGTTGTTAAAAGCGAATTCTGCCAACGGTAATGCATCACACCAATCCTCCTGTCTGGCGGAGGTCAGAAAAATGAGAGTTTGTTCCAGGGATTGAATGGTGCGTTCTGTCTGACCATTACTCTCCGGGTGATATGCCGACGAGAAGGAGAGTGCGATGCCCAATTTCAGACAGAACGCCCTCCAAAATTTGGCCACAAACTGCACACCTCTGTCAGACACAACATTCAGGGGTACCCCATGCAATCGGACCACATGCTGCACAAACAACCTTGACAATGTTTCTGCTGAGGGTAATACTGCCAACGGAATGAAATGGGCCTGTTTAGAAAACCTATCGACCACCACCCAGATCACGGTATTGCCCCTGGAAGGTGGAAGGCCGGTAATAAAATCCATGGAAAGATGAGTCCATGGCCTATCAGGAACCGGTAAAGGTATGAGTTCCCCAGCCGGCCGGTTATGCAAGCTTTTGGAACGGGCACACACACCACAAGCAGAAACAAATTTCTTGACATCGGACCTTAGTGAAGGCCACCAAAAACCCCTGGCTACTGCCTCTCTAGTGGCCGTGATACCTGGATGAGCACTCAACCTAGACTCATGAAACTCCTGCAGAAGTCTAGGCTGCAATAAATCTGGAACAAACAATTTATCCCCTGGCCTGGTTGCCAGAGCTAGGGCCTGAGCCCTTAGAATCTCTTGTTCCAACTCAGATGAGACCCCCGCCACTACCACCCCCACCCCTAGGGGAAGAATGGAGGATGGCTGCTCGGGGGGAGACACCAGGTCAAAACTTCAGGACAGGGCATCCGCTTTAACATTTTTGGACCCCGGTCGAAAATTAATGGAGAATTGAAATCGTGAAAAAAAAAGTGACCAACGGGCTTGTCTCGGAGTAAGCCTCTTAGCAGATTCAAGGTATGCCAAATTTTTGTGATCCGTGACAACCGTGATAGGGTGAGCGGACCCTTCCAAAAAGTGCCTCCACTCCTCAAATGCCAGCTTGACCGCAAGAAGTTCTCTATTGCCTTCGTCATAGCTTCTCTCGGCTGAAGAGAACTTCTTGGAGAAGAAGGCACAGGGTTTGAGATTGGTAAGGGTGGCCGGACCCTGGGACAGCACAGCCCCCACAACCACTTCAGAAGCATCCACCTCCACAATGAATGGTTTGGACGGGTCTGGTTGTACCAACACCGGGGCGGACATGAAACATTTCTTAATAGCTGAGAAGGACTCCTTAGTGAGTACAGACCAATTTTTTTATATCAGCGCCCTTCTGGGTAAGATCTGTGAGTGGTTTACCCACTTGTGAGAAACCTTTAATGAATCTCCAATAATAGTTTGCAAATCAAGCGCTGGAGCCCCTTAAGATCTCAGGGCTGAACCCAGTCAGCGATCGCCAGCACCTTCTTAGGATCCATACGAAACCCCTCACAGGACACAATCAGCCCCAAAAAAGACAGTTCCTGTACAAAAAACAAGCATTTTTCCAATTTAGTGTACAATTGGTTCTCCCTGAGTCTCTGGAGAACTGTCTGTAGATGTTGCAAGTGAGATTGACTGTCCGGGCAATACACCAAAATGTCATCCAAATAAATAATAACAAAACTGCCTATCAGGTCAGAAAACACAACATTGATGAAATTCTGGAAAATAGCGGGTGCATTAGATAACCCCAACGGCATTACCAGGTTTTCAAAGAGTCCTTCTGATGTGAGGAACGCAGTTTTCCACTCGTCCCCTTCCCGAACCCTTATCAGATTGTAGGCCCCCCGGAGATCTAACTTGGAGAACCATTGGGCCCCAGCTAACTGGTTACATAAGCCTGGGATGAGGGGAAGCGGGTAAGTGTTCCTAACCGTTATCTTGTTCAGTTCCCGAAAGTCGAGGCACGGCCGCAAACCACCATCTTTCTTCACAAAGAAGAATCCTGCTGCCACAAGTGATACAGAAGGCCTGATATGCCCTTTGCGGAGACTCTCAGCTATGTACTCCTTCATGGCTTGGCGCTCAGGCCCGGACAAATTGAACAATCGAGCCTTAGGTAACTTGGCTCCGGGTACTAAATCAATGGCACAATCATAGTGTAAGGACTTGGCCTGCATATCCGTTTCTCTGAAATCCTTGCCTTATGTCTGTCGCTCAGTTTCTGCTTTGCCCTTAGTTTAGTTCATTTTTGCCCTTATCCAAGATGGAGTCACGAGCCTCAACGGGGCCATCTTATTTCCTGTGTTGATCTCTCTTGTTCCTGTCTGCTCTGTATATAAGGATGCTCTGTATGATTACTCATTGCTTGAGTAGACTTGTTATCAAGCTGGAAGGACTGCTACCTAGCTCGTCTCTTCGTTACCTTGGGATACCCCGCCTGCCTGTGAATCTTGGTCTCATTGTAAAGACTTGTTTCTTTGGATCAGCTCTGCACCCACCTCCACTTCAAGGACTGTTTCCTGCTAGCAGGCCTGGCCTGCTCTCCAGGTCTCCGAATCTGGCAACTTGGACTTCATACATCTCCACGGTCTGTACGTTTGCTCACTGCGTTATCTTCATCTGCTTTTACCCTGCTGTGTCTTATCTGTAAACCTGCTTGATTCTGATAAATACTACAGAACTGAAAACCTATGAGCTCAGGCCTCTTTTCTGATCCACATCACTGACCTCCATTACACAGAGTATATAAAGTTATAACACATAGGGTCTATGTGGTGGCAGCGCCTCAGCCTCACTTTCGGAAAAAACGTCTTCGAAATCCTTCAGGTACTCCGGAATACCTTCCAGACCGACAGACGACACAGATACGGATTTAACAGCGTTAACAAGATGTCCCAGGTTACCACATTTATCTTTACCTCCCCTGTCACCCATTCAATGGTAGGATTATGGCGTTGAAGCCAAGGCATCCCCAGTACCAGTCCTGCAGGCAAGTTATCTAGCACAAGACAACTTAGTTTTTCCACATGAGTGGAACCCACTTTTAGAGAAAAAAGTTCAGACCTGCAACAGATACCGTCCCGGGTAAGAGAGGACGAGTCAATTGCCACAAGTTTAACAGGATCCTGAAGCCTGACTGTCCCTATCTTATTAAGAGTCATAATTTTGGTATCAATCAGGTTCACGGCAGAACCACAGTCAATAGAAGCAGTAGTTTGAACCAGACCATTACCAAGCTCCAGTTCCACCTGCAGCACCATCTTTGCACGTGAGGAAAATTGTACCTGAAGGTCTGGGTAGCCTCCTCGACTACTACCCAGACCTAGTCGTTTCCTGCCATCTTGGAGGATGACGGACAGGAGGGGCAGTCCTTCTTCCAGTGTCCAGATTCCCCACAATAGAAGCACAACTGCTTCTCCCGGCGGCGTCTTCTTTCCTTTTCCTTACAGGTGACAGTGCTCACTTCCATAGCCACAGGAAGAGTCCGGGTCTCATCTCCACTGAAGAATAATGGTGTTTCTAGTTGCATAACGCCTCTAGCCCGCAGTCTACGATCCATGCGAACCGCTTGGGTCATGGCATCCTCCAGGGAGTCAGGTGGAGGATGGAGTGCCAGGGCATCCTTCAGACGTTCACACAGGCCTCTACGGAACAGCCCCCGAAGGGCGGCATCACTCCAAGTAATCTCGGCTGCCCAACGCCTGAATTCAGTACAGAACCACTCGGCCGAATGCTCCCCCTGACAGACACTCATCACCTTGTCCTCAGCCAAACGCACTCTATCAGGCTCATCATAAATAAGCCCTAAGGCTTCAAAAAACGCATCCACAGACATTCTCTCAGGGGCAGAAGAGGAAAGCGAAAATGCCCAGGCTTGTGGTAACCCCCTGAGCAGGGACATAACCACCCCCACCCTCTGTTTCTCATCCCCAGAGGAGCGGGGTCTCAAAGAGAAAAAGAGCTTACAGCCCTCCTTAAATGCTCTGAATTCATCTTTGTTACCAGAAAGCGTATCTGGCAATTTAATCGGGGATTCGGGTGGGACTAAAATGACATCTCTATTCCCCACCTGCTGAAAGCCTGCGGAAAGCACCCCCTGAACCGAGTCCGCAACCTGCCGCTGGGACTGGGCCAGAGCTTGGTGTTCCAAACTTAGCTTCTGCAGCGACTGAGTCAAGCATTTCACCTGCTCCAATAAGGCATGCATTGGGTCCATGTTGCAGAAGTGAGGAGAGAAAAAAAAAAAAAAGTTCATGGTCAGTTATAATGTCAAGAACACCGCACTGCACTTGCTCACTGAGCCAGTGCGCGTGTCCTGAGTAAAGCGAACTGTGCACACAGAGGTCACCACACTCGGCCAAAGGGAAAAGTATAACTGACAGGGATTGGAGATTTCCAGGGGATTAAGAAGCTCTCCCAGAACCATAGAGAGGCCACAATCATTAACCCCAGGTATGCAGGTCAAAACCTGCACTGAGCTCCAGACATTAACCCCTGACGTGCAGCTCAAAAACCTGCACTGCGATCATGACTCCCTTCACCTATTAAAATATTGATTATTTTATAGAGGAAATCATTATTGAGATCTTGTTTGATGAGTGCGTGTTTGTGATAAAATCGGACACATTGTATCTGCGGGATTCACTCCTACTGTTTGTTTCACTCACAATACAGCGACGCTGCCGGCCGGCCGATGAATCTCATTCCCAGTCACTTGTCAGATATGAAGGAATGAAAGAACAAGCGGTAGACATATTATTAACATAAATCAGAGAAATTACTGAAAATAAACAGAAGTAAAGAGGTATAATAGATCAGCATCAGATCTCTATCACATTTACCGCTTCTGCCGTAATCTGTCTGTCGCTAGTGTCAACCCCCAGGCACCAAGGTTTCTGCAATGCAGATCACTCACCAAGTTTGCGGTAGATTTCGAGAGGTTTATAGAGATGTAGTGCCAAATTATTCAACTGTATCGCCCATAAGTTCCCATGCGGAAAAAAAAAAGTATATGTTTTATTTTTTCAAAGTCGTTGCACTTACCTCAAACTGAAACTATCTCCAGGCCCCCTATAGTTACACCCAGGCTCTATCTCTCCGACGAGCCCCTTCATCCAAGATAAAATGTTCTATTTCCTGCCCTTACCCTCTATCTAAATACCCCGGTCCAGACAAAGTGACTTGTTGCAATGCTCTGCACACATTATTGAATTTGAAAAAAAAAATGTTGGGGTATTCTAGATCCTGATAAAAAAAATCCTTTATCCCAAATAAATGATAAAAATGACATCCAAAGTAATGGGCTAGAGAGCAACGCGTTTCGAAAGTATTACACCCTTCTTTGTCAAAACGCGTCGCTCTTTTACACATTACTTTGGATATAATTTTTACCATTAATATGGAATAAAAGTGATTTTTTTTTTACCAGTAACTGGGATACCCCATTTTATTTTCGATTTCTACCCGAATGATCTGATCATGCTTTCAAGGCATATTAAACTACAATTACTGGTGAGCTGGCATATCCTTTTTTTTCCACTGCTATTGAATTTGATTTGTATTCTACCAATATTTACAAAAGATTTTGCAGAAATATTTTCAGTCTTGCGACCTTCATCAGGCAGCCTGATGGCCAAGTTTACAAAATGTGCAACTAGTCTGGAAGAGCACAGAGTATGGCGATGAAAGTTTAGAGCGCAGTCAGGGTAAATTGTCTGGTTGAGTGCCTCTTAAAGGGGGTTGTCCAGGATTTTAACACTGATGACCTATACTTAGGATAGGATCATCAATGTCTGATCGGTGGGGTTGCTGTTCACGGTGTCGGCGGGGGCTTGAACTTCTCAGTGATGGAAAAGTGATCGTGGACAGGTACTGCACATTTGCCCACTCTTGATTTGGATAGGACGTGGATTTGCAGTACCGGCCGCGGCCACTATACCGTTGACAGAGCTGTACTGTGCAGCTGCGCAACTGAGCATTTCCGGTTACCGCCGACACTTGGAACAGATGATCGACGGGGGTGCCAGGTGTCGCTCCCACACCAATGAGACATTGATGACTTATCCTAGGGATAGGTCATCAGTCCCGACCAATCCCTTTAACAAATTTAGACCGTTTTAGACTGCCCTAAATTCAACAAATGAAATCTACACCTGCTATGAGCAAGGGAAGAGGTGAGCCAATACTTGCAACATTTTGGGGCCTAAAGTTTATTAAATCTGTCTTAAAAAGTAACATTTGTTTGCTTTGTTTTAAAAAAATCAATAGTGCACATGAAAATAAAAAGAAGCTTTTTAACATGTCTTCTTAAAGAAATCCCCTTTTTCTCCTTTTTGACAGATCGTTTACTCTCAAAATTCTCAGTTCATGGGTAAAATCTGTCAGATTCTCCCATTACTGAGATAGGAGATGACAGCTGGTGCTCATAAGGTTCTATAGAGAACTGTAACCGTTATTTTAGGGGAACTTGCAGGAGAATGTCTGGGTCTTCCTCTAGCTCTTCCCCGTCTCCATAGAATTTTAAAAGCACCAACTGTCATCTCCTCTATATATATAATTGCCTTAAATTGTCTGTCATCCACTTCCATCTGGATGTCCCCGAATCCCACAATCCACTGCGCCGCACCGGAAGTACGCCGACCGCCATTTCGGTACACCAAAGTGATGCTGCCCTGATCCAAGACGCAGCTGCGATCCCGACCGCCGCTGCGATCCCGGCTGCTGCTTGGATCCCAGCCGCCGCTTGGATCCAGCCCGCCGCTGGAAATTGGGTGCGGCCACCCTCTGGTGGCGCCACACACCATCTCCAGCACAGACCGCAAAGCACCGTCTTTCTTGCCGGTTGTGACTGCACGGAAGTGAGTGGGTCGCCACCCCCAGTGCCACAAAGCTGCCCCCATCGTGATGTTACTGCCCTCCCGATGCGATAGCATCGGGCACACATCTAGTATCTCATAATAAGAAAATCTGTCTTCACTGAATACAGAATTTACTCCTGAATTGAGGAGGAAGGATCAATCCAGGAAGTGAAAGAAAATGATTTCTCTGATAAAAAGTTTTGCGAAGGTGTTTATTTTCATGTGCACTATTGAAGTGCAAAATAAAATGGCCATTACTCTTTAAAATTGTTAGCTATGCCCCCTATCAAAACGTAATTTTTTCAGCGTTTGGTGAGCACTGTGCGAAAAGGGAAAATTAGAAAAAAAAAATCCAACCTTTGCAACAGTTTTGGCTCAAACTACAACTTTTTTTGCAGTTTAGAATACTCTAAAACCAAATGTTTCCAAGTAAGTGTCATACTTAGCCTTCATAGACATATAGTGCCCACATAGTGCCAAGCAGTGCTTACGGAGTGCCATACTTTGCTCACGTAGTCATGCTGGGCACATAATACCATGGCAAGATTGTTACTGGAATGGTTATGTCTATTCTCATTTTCCAAGGTGCCAGCTGTGGTCAATGTCGACCATTTAGAATGGGCATTTACTAATCTTCCTGGTTAGAGTTAACATTCTTGTTAATTTCGACATAGTCCAAAATGCATGATAAAAAGATATAACTCTTTTTAAAGATAAACTTTCAGGAGAATCATGCTGCCCACACCAGAAGCAGAATAAATCAAAGTATTCAGTGTTTCAGAAAAAATAAACTCCAAGCGGGGAGGAGGGAACAAGTAACTTGGAGGAGGACCCTCTGACTTCTCCATGCCCAGCTCTGCTTGATGGACAGGCCTCTCCATATGTCTAAAAAAAGAGACACCTGTCAGTCAAGCAGAGTCAGGTGGGTAGAAGCAAGCAGAAGCCAATCCTGTGACTTGTTCCACTTAGTCTCCTCATTCTCGACTCCCTCTTCCATGTTTCCTTTAGTGTCGTGAATGAAGTAGATGGGGTGGGGTCCACTAGCTGGCTGCTGAGTTTCATACCTTCAATAAAATAAAAAAAAAGCCAATGTAGACTCAGAAGAGAGGAAAGGTTTGTGATTAGAGTCTGTATGAATTGATTCACAGGATCCGGTCTATCACCACATTGATAATCTGTGGCCGCTAGATGGGAGCCCTGAGAACCACCTCCTATCTAATGGCACCCGCGGATCTTCTTTTGATTAGCCGGCCCGATGCAACGTCATCATGTGACCTCACACCAGGGCGGTTAATGAAAAGGAGAGGCATGGATGAAGTCAGGTAAGAGGCAGCTCTCAGGACTCCCATTCAGCGGCCACTGATTGTTGACATGGCCAACGGCCCGAGTCTTGAAAATTGATTTGAACCAACTCAATGGAAAAATTAAGTCTTAAAGAGAAGGAAACAGATTGTGTAGACGTTGGCGAGAAATATTGGATAGTACATTACAGAGAGCCATGATAAAAATAATAATATCATGATATTATGAGGCTTGATAATAATAATCATATCTCCATTTTTTTAATTCTCTATGATGATGGTCTTGATGAATTGGGGACTTCTAAACCTTTCACTATGGCTTCCCATGGTGACATATTAGGTCCTTTAAGCAGGATTTCCATGGGTTGGCAGGATAATATGTCTTTCACATGATTTAGTCTGGTTATAGCGAAAAAGAAATAATTTCGGAAGTTCTGAAATGTCTTGAGATCCTCGGGGGCTCAAACAATCATCTGACTGTCTGATAGTCTATTTTTTCTGTCTCCCATGGATTGTTCTCGGACTCATCAATTCCCAATCTTTCCTCTGATGAAAACTACTTTACCTTAAGAAGCATCTTATTAAACGGCCTCATTTTCCTTCCAATGGCTCCTAATGAATTCTCCTCTACTGTATCAAACTCTCATTTCCATGAAATTCTCGTTTCCATGACAACAATACAGATTTCACTCTTTATATTTCCAAAATTATAAATTGTTATGGAAAATATGTAGCTGAGCTTGATAGCCGTTCTTCACTGGAGGGCGAGATATTATTTTAGAACTTTAGGTTTAAAATTGATCATATTTGATATTGATTTTTGCTGCAAATTGATGGTACTTAAAAAATTTTCCTAAAAATATATTGCTTAACTCTTTATGGAGGCAGCCAATTCTGGTGTCATGATCCAGGTTGGATGACAGTTAAAAGCACATGTAACCTTTTCTTTTCCTAAAGCTGTGTGCTTAAGTTTGGTTTTGCCCCCGGTGGCCATTAGGATTATTACACAGTGGTGTCTTTTTTCTAGTTTGCACCCGGTGGTGGTTAGCGTTATTACACAGGAATCACTAACAGGTGTGATTCCTCTGGCTTAACTATAAAGGTGTGTCATGTGCTCTCACTGGTGTTGGTGATAGTGTTCATTTCCAACCATCCTTGGTGGAGAAAGGAGCTGGAGAGAGTTCCTTGCAGCACAGTCAGAGTCCTGGTGTGGAAGGAGTCAGAGGGGATTTCCTTGCAGCTCTGACAGAGCTTGGTGGCAGCTATTCAGGAGAAAGCTGCATTCCGGTGGTGGACTCTGATGCTGGGAGCAAGAGCAACAGAGCAAAGCTAAGTGGTGTTTCTCTCTTTGTGCCTTTCCTTTATGTGTGTTTCAGTGCAGTGGTGGGATTAGTCTCTGCACCGGCCATTTCACTAGAAAGGGGTAGGTGCAGGGCGAGCTAGGGTTTAAAGGTATCCTGATCGGCGTCCGGTGCAGAACCGGCCTAGGGATCGGTAGGAGTGTAGAGACACTGATTCAGGGGAGTGCAGGAGGTCTCCACGTCCCCGTTCCCTATCGCAGGGCCCTCCATTGTATCGGTTTCCCTGGTGTTTCCCCTTATTATTTAAATTCGCCCTGCTGGAGGCGGTGTATCCAGTTTTACGTGTATTTCTGTAATTCGCCTGCTGGAGGCGGTGTATCCGGCTGCACGTCTTATTATTTAAATTCGCCTTACTGGAGGCGGTGTATCCAGGGTTGTGTGTGTCATATAAATTCGCCCTGCTGGAGGTGGTGTGTCCAGTCACACGTGGACCATTACATTTGGCATTTGCATTTTTATCTTTTTCCTCCTCTTCTTGCAAGAGCCATACGTTTGTTATTTTCTTGTTCGAATGAGACGATTCACTTTACCATGTAATTTACTTTAAAAAAAAATCCAGTTGGGGTGAAACAGTGAAAAAACTTAATTCCGCTATTGGTTTTTGTGTTTTGGATTTTTTTTCTCTTGTATTGTGCAGTAAAAGTCACTTACCGTATTTAATACCAAACTTTTAGGGCCTGATTCATTGTTGTACTTGTAGTGTTTTGTGCCTTTTTATTTCACCTTATTCATCTTTACTTTTGCACTTTTTTATGCGTTCACCATTTATTTATTTTTTTTTTAGTTCACCACGATGGGGCAAAATTGCAAAGTTTTGGGCTTCCAGATGTTTTTGCCTCATTCATCATTTGTGAATTTTCAAAAATTCGCAACTTTTTTTTGTAAGTATACTCAGGTCCCCCTTGGTGCGATTTTATATTTTTCTGCCTTTAATTTTAGTGCAATTTTTGCTTTAAGACAAAAATAAAGGCCATGAACCGTGTGCGCCATTTTAAAGAATGGAAGGAAGTAAAGCAGAGTGTGACCAGAAGGTGGAGCGCACCAAACACAGAGCTCTAGAGACTCAATCCGAAGACACAGGTGTGTGCCTTAATGGGTCTTTAAGGGGTTGTCCACTACTAGGACAACTCCTTCTTAAACTAAATGTTCGGCCCCGATTAAATAATAAAGCCTATACTCACCTCCCATGCCGGTCATTCCCGTGGTGTCGGCACTCTCTCTCCCAGGGGCTGTGATGTGGTGCTGTGATACGTGACACCAGTGCCCAATTAGCACTGGCGTCACTGGTCCCACCTTCGGACAAACTTAACAAGAAGAGGAAGTCAGGGCTGTAGCTCATGCCAGACTTCATCTCCACGTTCAGTTTGTCTGAAGGCGGAGACAGTGACGCCAGCGCTAATTGAGCGTCAGGCATCAAGTGTTATTCTACCGTATCACAGCCCCAGGGAGAGTGAGTGCCAACACCGCGGGAACAGAGCCGACACGAGAGGTGAGTATAGGCTTACGGTAATTATTTAATCGGGGCCAAACATTTAGTTTAAGAAGGGGTTGTCCTAGTAGTGGACAACCCCTTTAAATAGATTTAGGGAGATGATGTCTTTGATCCACACCAGGCAACCTGCAAAACCTGACGTGGAGCACAACAGTGGGCAGCAGACGCAGGGGTAGGAAGCGGAGCCCGGGATACCACGGACAGGTGTATAACAGCATCCAATGTATGCAAAGTACTCAAATGGAGCAGAAGGAAGTCCACTTTGCTTTCCTGCATATGTGCTACATTCCATAGGAGTTGGCTTATGTAAGTGTATATGGCCTGTAGGGTGCCAGGAGGGGGACGGGACAGCATGACTATTTTAGGAGAGTGGCTCCACCATACTGACTTCTCTAAATAATCTATTAAAGTGAACCACACAGTCTTATACCTGAAGAGGAAAAATATCATGTTTACCCTCCCCTAGCACCTAGACGTCAATTGGCATAAAATGTAGTGGTCTTAGCGCTATAATCATAAACATTGCTATAAAAACTTTGCCTAACAAGTTTAATAACAAATAACAAGTTTAGCAGATATAAAAGATGTGCTGCGGTTGTAATGTCAGTGACGGATGACTCACTGTATTGTTAATTATTATATATTTCTGTCTTTTACATCAATTGACTTTTATGAGGGCATGGATAATTATTGTTTCCAGAGAACAATCTGTGTGTCTCTAACTATTTGCCGGCACATACTGCCAAAGGTTAAATATGGTAAAAGCTTGGAGCAAGGACGCTATAAAGTGTATAATAAATGCTTGAAATTGGTAAAGAAAACACGTCAGAAATCAAAGTGTATTGTATTTCTTTAAACAGAACCAACCTAAAGGGGTTGTCCACTACTTTACAAGTTATAATTCATAGGTTGCTTAAGAAAATTAAAAAAAAAATTACTATACTCACCCCACAGAATTTACAGTTTGGACAGAATGAGAAAAGTAATCAGAGATCGTTTATTTTCTGCATTGTTCACATGATGCTCCACACCACCAGAGATTAATGGCAGCAAAATAGCATGGGACTAAGAAGAGAGTGCGGAAGAGTGACGCTAATCTAAGAAGTGAATATAATCTATGGTATATATATATTCATTTAGTAGATTTGTGTCACTCTTCCGCACTTTCTTCTTAGTCCCATGCTAGCTTGCTGCCATTAATCTCCTGCTTTCTGTGCGTGCGCGCTACAGTCCGGCGGCGTGTCTAGTACGCCGTGCTTCCCCATTCGTAAAGGGACAGTGCGCACATTACAATAAATGCTCACAGCCTGCTGCTTAGAGGCATTTAGTATAAGTAGTGCACCTGTAAGATGGCTCCCAGCCAAAGACTAGTAGGCATCTTGTATAAAGGACTCCATCTCCCCTAGAGAGTCACCAAGCAATGTATTGAATCATTAGTAAGGTGTACTGCTAGTGAGCTGTGAGGTCCCCTGTTCCTGGTGTGGCCAGTCCTGTGTCCGTAGTCCCCTGATCCCGTTGTGGTCAGTCCTGTGTCCGTAGGCACCTGGTCCTGGTGTGGCCAGAGCCTGAACCTTGTCCTCTGGTCCTGGAGCAGCAGCGCCTGAACCTCGTCCTGTGATCCCGGAGTGGCCTATGCCTGAACCTAGTCCCCTGGTCCCAGAGCGGCCAGTGGCTGAACCTCATCCCCTGGTCCCGAAGCGGCCAGTGCCAGAACCCTGTATCCAGTGCCTAAACATTTTCCCCCAGTCCTGGATTTGCCAGTCCTGTTCCCGTAGTGGTCACAGTGCAGCCAGTACATGAACACTTTTCCGCGGTCGGTGAATGTCCTGACCCTGATCCTGAAACGTAGACCAGTGTGTCTGAACAAAGCCCTAAGTAGTGTCAGCGTACCTGACCCTGGGGTCAGCAGCTGCAGTTCTGGGTTCTGTTCAGGAGTGGCACCTGGCGGCTTCCTGACACACAAGCCTGATCTCATCACAAGAGGCTACTATGAATACCAAGGTAGCCGAGTAGTTACACCCCTTCCTGGTTAGGCCCAGCCCTGTGGCACAGTGGCCCACAAATCCACCTGTGCCACGGCTGGGCGTAACAGTCTGCTTGGCCCAGCCATGGCTGCAACAGCCTCATGGGACTAAGTCTCTATCAAGAGATAGGGTGCTACATTGCCTGTGATTGTTTACAACTGGGCACCAATGATAACATGTGTTACAAGGTGACAAGTCAAGATTAGTCTTGTAAAAAGTGACCTGCTTATAATTATGCTGCTTTGCTGCTGTTGTAGCAAGCTAAAGAGAAGGGTCCTTTAAGAGGTGGCTTCTTTCCCAACAAGGACCTGGACTGTGACTGTGCGGCCACTCAGTGTTCGGGGCATTAATCCTGTTACGAAGCGACCTGAGCAGCATGCACTTTTGCAAAGTGCCAACTGAGGATGTGAATTAGCAGTCACACGGCGCCTCGGAGTGGCAGGAGGATGTCACATGGACAGGAAAACTCAGACAGCCAGTTGATGAAGCTTTGCATGATCCTCCAACCTTGGGAAAGTTCTCCTCAAGAGTAAACTAAAGAGTTATTTTTTCTTTGATCCCCTTCCTTGCGGCTCTGTATATGCATTTGAGCCAGGCGCAGTACCTTTTGTATAGCTCCACACACCCAATTAACGGGAAACCACTGGGTAAATCTGACATGGAGAAGGACTTGGGGATCCTAGTTAATGATAAACTTATCTGGAGCAGACAGTGCCAGGCAGCGGCTGCCAAGGCAAACAGGATCATGGGGTGCATTAAAAGAGGTCTGGATACACACGGTGAGAGAATTATACTGCCTCTGTACAAATCCCTGGATAGACCGCACATGGAGTACTGTGTACAGTTTTGGGCACCGGTGCCCAGGAAGGATATAATGGAACTAGAGCAAGTACAAAGGAGGGCAACAAAATTAATAAAGGGGATGGGGGAACTACAATACCCAGAGAGATTAGCAAAATTAGGATTATTTAGTGTAGAAAAAAGACGACTGAGGGGCGATCTAATAACCATGTATAAGTATATAAGGGGACAATACAAATATCTCTCCGAGGCTCTGTTTATACCAAGGAAGGTGATGATCACAAGGGGGCATTCTCTGCGTCTGGAGAGAAAGTTTTTCCACCAACATAGAAGAGGATTCTTTACTGTTAGGGCAGTGAGAATCTGGAATTCCTTGCCTGAGGAGGGGGTGATGGCGAACTCAGTCGAGGGGTTCAAGAGAGGCCTGGATGTCTTCCTGGAGCGTAACAATATTGTATCTTACAGTTATTAGGTTCTTTAGAAGGACGTAGATCTGGGGATTTATTCTGATGGAATATAGGCTGAACTGGATGGACTAATGTCTTTTTTAGGCTTTGCTAACTATGTTACTATGTTAAAATCAATGGTGCCTTTCAAAAGTCCTATGTAAAGAGTTAATTTCAGCACAGTTGAAGCGCATAGTAGCAATAAGTGAGTTGTGCAACAATTAAACTTACTGTGCCACTCTGTTAGCCACCAGCAAGTATTTGTGCCTCCTTCACTACAAAACACACAATAACATGTCAGAATAATATTAGTACAAGGAGATCAAGGCACAGCTAAATGCTATTAACTCTCAACTGCCATTTTTTTTTAAAAAAAGCTCACCAGGTTTACAGGGTCACACACTGTTAATGATGAACAGTTAGGTTAATAATGAAGCGGTTCCTCTGGTGTTTGCAATTTCTAGTTCACATTAAATTCTGCACAGACGACCCCAGGGGGTCACCTCCACAGCAGCGAAGGAAGGTACAAGAGACTTGGATATAGATAGAGATTAATCATGTGCAAGTAATCTGCTGGTGAAAAGTGTACAATGATGAGAGGTCTGTGCAGGACAGTAAGATTAACTAATCTATGACCAGAGTATAATGGGCCTAATGGGAACTGTGCTTTGAACAAACTTTGCATCAATTCATAGTACAAGCGAATATAAGAAACTTTGTAATATATCTTATCAGAGAAATCTGCTTCCCTCTCCACTTAGGAGTCACTTCGCCCTACTTCCCCCTCTCCTTGAACTCATCATCCGTCATCCTCAGCTCAAATCTATCGTGTCACACGGATAACTCACACCCTTTCTCAGCGCCATCCTACTCACTGTGTTCACTGCTCTGTTCTTCCCAGTGTCAGGCCATTGAGCTGAGCTGCATCATGCAGCACTCCCGTCACTGCTGCATTCCGTTGTGGCTGAAAAGTCTCCACTTGGCCACAGGGAGGCGCGGCCAGACTCGGCAGGAATTTAAATCACTATCCTGCAGAGTTTTGCTTCCCTGGCCTATCCCCTGCCACCAGTAGATATATTTGTCAGCTCCTCCCTCCACACCTTGCCTGAACTTAGGTTCCTAGTTTCAGTCCATCTCTAGTAATCTGTCAAAGTGCATTTTGTTTTGACTCCACTGAAACTGTCCTAGCTTGCTCCCTCATTTTGCCTGAACTCTCTGATCTGGATCTCGGCTTTGCATTTTGATCCTGTGCTGCCTGCCTCGACCTTGGACTAGTAGAAAACACCGTGTGCACTACTGTAGTGGTGCCAAGTTAGGTTCCCAAATCATATATGTTAAAATGAAAACCTGGCACGCAACTTAATGCTTGGTGAGGCAGTTTATTGTAGTACCAGAAAACGTTTTGTTCAATATAGACCTTCATCAGTTACGTGCTAGTGTGCTAGTATGTTTGAAAGTAGCTTGAAGGAGGGCGCTTTTTATGTTATTCACTGATAACGCCAGTAATCAAATGGTCAGAATGCTGCTGTAACGCAGGATAATCTTAGTAGTTGAAAATATCAGCGCAGCCTGGTCCTCCTGGACGTGGGTAAACACCACTTGTCACCAAGATGAAGGTCTATATTGACCGAAACGTTTTCTGGTACTACAATAAACTGCCTCACCAAGCATTAAGTTGAGTGCCAGGTTTTCATTTTATCGACCTTGGACTGTCTGACCACATCTCTGTGTTTGCCCTCTGGCAGCTGGCATGGGAAAGGAAAGGAAGGAAGGAGAAGGACGTGGACCTGAAGCCTGAGCTTCCATAGAAGGGAAAGGACAAGTACGGAACGTAGGAGTAAAAGGGAACACAGAGGACGTGGGTTAGAGGAAGAACCCTGCCTAGAAGTTCTAAGCGCAAGGCCGGGGCCCGGTCCCTGAGGTTGTACTACGCTAATGGTTCTGCAGCAGACACCGGTGGAGTAGTGGGCTGTAAATGCACTACTCCCATCTAAGACTTGAGGGCACAACAGCAATACGGATAGAGAGCCGGGACTTAGGAGTAGAGAGTCCCCGAAGCAGGCTACAGCTGTCTGCCGTGCAAGTAGAGTTCTTGGGAACATCTGTCAGGAGGAGCTCCAGTGTAACACGGTACTGGAGAGCTTCACACTTAAAGGCGCTATAGAGGAGGTGTTCAGGAAAGGCACATAAGTTGGCAGACTGTGGAAGGGAGCTTTCCATCTTGCCTGGAGGTTGACTTGAGTCCCTGACCCGGAGGACACGGCACAGAAGCGGGCACTACAGACTGTGAGTAAAGCTTTGGAACTACATGCCCTGGTGTCCACCATTCCTTCCTGCGTCCGTCCGCCTGACACTGCTACATCCCCTGCGCCAGACACTACATCACCTAAGTGCCTCCACATCTACACTGCCCTGGGACAACAGCCCTGCCTGTGGAGGGCTATACCATCATTGCTGCACCACACCATCTGTCCCGGAGGATCTGCATGCAGTGTCGGCTTAACACCTCCCTTGCCGAACACCACAGGTGGCGTCACGAACTATTCATTTAACTACATTTCACTATTCAACATCTCCCTATTAATTGGGCGCCTAGGGCCACGGTCCGGGTCACCGCTGCTGTGACACGTCCCGGTGACACCGGCCCGGTACAGAGTACCCCACGGCCCTGGGAGGGCGACCCACCTCCAGCCCAAGCTTATCTTCACCATCGCATGCTCTAGTAAAGACCAGATAATCACTTAGTTATGCCCTTCCAAGGTAAGCCCGGCCACTGGTGCAGTCACACCTTGCTCAGACAAGACGGACTACCAGCACACTGTGATGTCTTGTGGCATGGCCCTTAATCCCTATGGAGAGGGGATGGGGAGGAGGAATAAGTAGCAAAAGAAGCAGGCAGAGGGAGACACAAAAAGATTGTGTTGAGCTTTTTAACAAGTCTTATACCTCACTCTAGTACTGAATTCATACGCTTTGATGTAGGGGCAGAGACACTGACTCCAGCAATGTATCACCTACTGGGATGGATTATCAGCTGAACTTCACACCCCGATTATTCTATACAATGACATTAAAAAGAGCTAGAAACAGCTGCATCCGGTAGCTATCTTACGTGTATGTCAAGGGAAAAAAAATGGATCAGGCATATTGGATCTCAGCATGCCCAATTCTTTGTTCTGGTGAAAGGTGCGCAAAATAATATTTTTAAAGAATCTCTACACCTCTTACTCCAGATCCCTCTCCATTAAGAGCGGTGCACAAATTACCAGTCTTAACGAATAGGAGCCATTCTGAGTCTTTTATTCCTAGTGTTAGAATGATTACATAAAAAGTGCAAAAAATATGGTATATATATATATATATATATTCACAGAAGTAAATGTTTAGACTGCAGCTGCTGTCAGTTGTGACTCATTTCCTGATACCTCTTGCTCTAGAACATCAAGGTCAAAAGCTTAATAATTACTGCTGTGCCGGGGACGGCAGGTGAAAATGCATCCGAAGCTCTGGAGAAACACTTCTACAAGTGAGAACTGGAGGAACAATGATAGTCGTCTTCTGGGACTGTGTATAATGCCTATAAGTGAGGAGAAGTAGAGAAAAACACGTAAAGCGCCATAGGGTCTTATCTAGATTATACACATGTGATGTGCTCACCTAACCAATACTCATGCGAAGAACCATCTGCTGCAGAATCCACGAGTCTACTTAAAAAGGATACCAAGGGAAGTGTATCTATTCTGCGCTGCTGGATTCAGAAAAGAGCATGATCCAGGAGCCAAGATAGAAGAATAGTGGATTATTGTCAACGCAATTCAAAGTCAATCTGACTGCTTCCTCAGGATAATCACATGTAAAATTACTAGTGACGGAATAAGGTGTAATCTGAGCATGCTCGGGTGCTAACAGAGTGTCTTTGGCGTACTCGGAAAAATATATTCGAGTCGCCACGGCTGCATGTCTCGCAGCTGTTCGACATCCATAACACATGCAGGGATAGCATTTACAAGCTCTTTTCTTTAGAACTTGTAAGTGCTGCGCTGATGCTGGTAGGATAGCAGGAGTGCACGGTTCTGCGGGAGATTGCCTGTTTGTTAGGCAATCGCTGTATGTCTTGTGGCTGTCGAACAGTCGTGAGGACATGCAGCCGCGGGGACTCGAACATATTATTCAAGCACGGTGCAGTCACTCGGTTAGCACCCGAGCATGCTCTGATAACACCTTATCCC
Organism: Dendrobates tinctorius; assembly: GCF_039654945.1. Taxonomy (NCBI): domain Eukaryota; kingdom Metazoa; phylum Chordata; class Amphibia; order Anura; family Dendrobatidae; genus Dendrobates; species Dendrobates tinctorius. Next base: position 25,910,279 of record NW_027361810.1, on the reverse strand, counting down.
AGCACGTTCGTAGAAATGTCAAGTAGGATGCAAGCAGTTAAATACATAAAAGTTTTTTTTTTGTTGTTTTTTTAAAAAGGGAGATAAAGGAAAGGGGAGGGGGAACCCATTAGATGTGTTAAACATCAGTTTTACATTTATTTAAAACATACTTTTATAGAATAAAATAAAATCAATTTGCGATCATTTTTATGATAAATTAATTAAAAAAGAACATAAAAAAAGAAGTTTATTGAGAAGAAAATGAAAAACTGAGCTTGTGTGTTTATCAATAAAAACTGATGGAGTTGAACTCTTAATTTGCTGGTATGATTTATTGAATAGTTCTGTGTAGGATAGAGAATGATCACCAAAGCTGGAAGCCTTGTGAAGAAAAAAGCAAATGTCAGACTGTTATCTCAAGAAAGAAATATAATTATTCATTAAATTCTCATTAACAAAAGAAAATCAATGACTGGTAGATCTTTATAAAAAAGAGAGCTAAAAAAAAGCAAAAAAAAAAAAAAATGAAGAAAAGTGTGTGTATACATATAAAACAATGTGGTAGGATATGTTTAAACAAAAAAGAGAATATTTCATTTTATTAATATATTATATGGGTACTATGAAGTAATATGACAAATAACTTCATAACCAAAAGATATCAACAAACCAACCTTTTATAGCGGATCTCTCCCCAGATTTCACAATATGAACCACATACAGTTAGGTCCATAGATATTTGGACAGAGACAACATTTTTCTAATTTTGGTTGTAGACATTACCACAATGAATTTTAAACAAAACAATTCAGATGCAGTTGAAGTTCAGACTTTCAGCTTTCATTTGAGGGTATCCACATTAAAATTGGATGAAGGGTTTAGGCGTTTCAGCTCCTTAACATGTGCCACCCTGTTTTTAAAGGGACCAAAAGTTATTCGACAATTGACTCCAAGGCTATTTCATGGACAGGTGTGGGCAATCCCTTCGTTATGTCATTCTCAATTAAGCAGATAAAAGGCCTGGAGTTGATTTGAGGTGTGGTGCTTGCATTTGGAAGGTTTTGCTGTGAAGGAAACATGCGGTCAAAGGAGCTCTCCATGCAGGTGAAACAAGCCATCCTTAAGCTGCAAAAACAGAAAAAACCCATCCGAGAAATTGCTACAACATTAGGAGTGGCAAAATCTACAGTTTGGTACATCCTGAGAAAGAAAGAAAGCACTGGTGAACTCATCAATGCAAAAAGACCTGGGCGCCCACGGAAGACAACAGTGGTGGATGACCGCAGAATAATCTCCATGGTGAAGAGAAACCCCTTCACAACAGCCAACCAAGTGAACAACACTCTCCAGGAGGTAGGCGTATCAATATCCAAATCTACCATAAAGAGAAGACTGCATGAAAGTAAATACAGAGGGTTCATTTCACGGTGCAAACCACTCATAAGCATCAAGAATCAAAAGGCTAGACTGGACTTTGCTAAAAAACATCTAAAAAAGCCAGTACAGTTCTGGAAGAACATTCTTTGGACAGATGAACCCAAGATCAACCTCTACCAGAATGATGGAAAGAGAAAAGTATGGCGAAGGCGTGGTACAGCTCATGATCCAACGCATCCCACATCATCTGTAAAACACGGCGGAGGCAGTGTGATGGCTTGGGCATGCATGGCTGCCAGTGGCACTGGGTCACTAGTGTTTATTGATGATGTGACACAGGACAGAAGCAGCTGAATGAATTCTGAGGTATTCAGAGCCATACTGTGTGCTCAGATCCAGCCAAATGCAGCCAAACTGGTTGTCGTTTCATGCTACAGATGGACAATGACCCAAAACATAAAGCCAAAGCAACCCAGGAGTTTATTAAAGCAAAGAAGTGGAATATTCTTGAATGGCCAAGTCAGTCACCTGATCTCAACCCAATTGAGCATGCATTCCCTTGTTAAAGACTAAACTTCCGACAGAAAGGCCCACAAACAAACAGCAACTGAAAACCACCGCAGTGAAGTCCTGGCATAGCATCAAAAAGGAGGAAACACAGCGTCTGGTGATGTCCATGAGTTCAAGACTTCAGGCAGTCATTGCTAACAAAGGGTTTTCAACCAAATACTAGAAATGAACATTTTATTTACAATTATTTAATCTGTCCAATTACTTTTGGTCCCTTTAAAAACAGGGTGGCACATGTTAAGGAGCTGAAACTCCTAAACCCTTCATCCAATTTTAATGTGGATACCCTCAAATGAAAGCTGAAAGTCTGAACTTCAACTGCATCTGAATTGTTTTGTTTAAAATTCATTGTGGTAATGTCTAGAGCCAAAATTAGAAAAATGTTGTCTCTGTCCAAATATATATGGACCTAACTGTATAGTAGGCTATATAGTATGTATGAGGTTGGCATACTTGTTGCACAGCTTGTTGTATAGCTCCTTGAATATCCACAGTTCAGTAGAAAACCTTCACAGAGCAGATTACATGGGATAACAAGCTTTTACTTGTCAGAACATGAGGTAAAGAAAAAATTTAGTCATTCAATGTGCATCATCAGGAAGTAGGAAAACAAAACAAACTAAACAAGAGAGACCTTTTTCTCTTACAACACATTAAACAAGGAAACTTTACACAACACCGCCATCTATTGTCAGATCAGCATAAAGCCCTCCTTTACATAAACAATAAGTCCACAGCTGTTGCATATGCCAACACCCTTTCTCGACAGTAACGACTTATTCAGTCAAACCTATTTTTCTTCATTAGTCTCTGATGTTTTTCAGCATTCAATGCCTTTGTGAAAATGTCTGCTGTCATATCTTCAGTTGGACAATATTCTACTTTCAGGATTCCTTATTCCTGATGATCCCTCAAGAAATGATACTTCATATCAATGTGCTTGGTTCTTGGTTTAACTCTTTCCATCTGAGCAAGAACAAGACATTCTTGATTGTTCTCATTTATTTTTGTTGGTTCCAACTGTGGTTGTCCTAGGTCTGTTAGCAATTGTCTTAACCATAGAACTTCTTGACTTGCATGTGCTGCTGCAACATATTCTGCTTCTGTTGACAACAGCGTTACTATTGATTGTTTTTTACTAGTCCAACTAATTGGTCCGCCTGAGAGAAAGAAAAGATAGCCGCTGGTAGATTTTGTGTCAGTTGGACCTCCAGCCCAATCTGCATCAACGTATCCAGTTAAAATGCATTTATCACTTGTGGGCAGTTTCAGTTTAACATTGCTAGTTCCTTTCAAATAACGTATTACTCTCGTCACGGCATTCCAATCCGCTTTATTTGGCTTAGATACTTTTCTACACAGAATTCCTACTGCTGCTGCAATGTCTGGTCTTGTAACAGTGGATAGATACAGTAATTTTCCTATTGCCATTCTGTACTCTTCATTATTTGGTAACACATTTTTCTTACTATTTATCTCTTTAAGATAATTAGTTTCCATTGGAGACTTTGCTATTTTGCATCTTTCAATCCAAATATTTCGGTTATGTCTTGAATCATGTGATTTTGATTAAGTAAGAAACTTCCAGCTTCTTCTCTTTCTATCTGTATTCCTAGGTAGTGTTTCACATTTCTCAAATCTTTGATCTTGAAATGTTGATTCGGGATTTTTAGTATATCCTCTTTATTCCTTTCTTTTTCAAAACAAACTGAAATGTCATCAACATATATGAGTACATAAATCCATCTGTTCATTAGTCTTTTTGTGTACAGCCAAGGATCAGCTTTGCTTCTTTGAAATTTTTCATTTGTAAGCACTTCCGTGATTTTATCATTCCACGCTTTAGCTGCTTGTTTTAAACCGTATATACTTTTCTGTAATTTGCAAACCCTGTTTGGGTTACTTTCATCTTTGAATCCTGGAGGTTGTTCCATGTAAATATCATCTGTTAAACTTCCATTCAAAAATGCTGTCTTTACATCCAGATGTTTCAGTTCCATTTGTTTCATTGCTGCAACTGCAAACAAAGTTCTTATTGTAGTATGTTTGACAACTGGAGAAAATGTTTCATCATAGTTTTCTCCATATTTTTGAGAATAACCTTTAGCTACGAGTCTTGCTCGGTATCGTTCAGTTGAGCCACCTGTTTGGTATTTTACTTTAAAAACCCATTTACATCCTATAGCTTTTCTTCCTTCTGGTAATTCTGTTAGTGTCCACATCTTTGAGTCATGCATGGATTTTATTTCTAGTTCTGTTGCTTCTATCCATTTATTAGCTTCTTCTTCAGGAAGTAGAGATATGTCTTCCCAAGAGGTAGGTTCATAAATTTTACTTGTATTTGCCTTGTATGAGAGGCGTTTTGGTGGTTTTCCTTTGTTTTCTCTTATTGAACGTCTTGGTTCTGTGTCTGTTTGTAGTTGTATCTCTTCATTTGCAGAATTCTGTTTTTTATCAATTTCAACTTCTTTTTCATCAGATATTGCTTCAGCTATATCACTGCTGTTTTTCTCATTTTTTGTTTCCAGTGAAATCATAGTATCTTCATTTAGATCCTTAATGAATGTCACACTGTTACTCACCGTAACTTTGTCTGTTTTGGGATCTAGGATTCTATATCCTTTGCAATTTTCACTATATTCAACAAATATTCCTTCTATGGACTTGTTTTGAAGTTTGGAATATTTTTCTGATGGAATGAATACAAAAACTTTACAACCAAAAACTCTTAAATGATTCACACTTGGTTTCATACCTTGCCACAGTTCATATGGAGTTTTTTCAGTTTTCTGGAAAAAAGTCGGTGTTGTAGATATGTAGCTGTCATTGCTGCTTCACCCCAATATTTCTCTGGTAGTTTGGAATCTGTCAGCATACATCTTATCATTTCAGTTCTGTTTTTCCTTTCTGCTACTCCATTTTGTTCAGGTGTATATGAAACAGTCTTTTGATGTTCTATACCATTTTGTCTTAAGTAGTTTTCTATTTCGTGTCCTGTAAACTCACCTCCATTATCACTTCTTATGTAAATTGGCTTCCTCTGAAACTTGTTACTTGACCTTGTTACATAGTCTACAAGTTTATTGAAAACCTCGCTTTTGTTCTTGATCAAGTATCTGACTGTGTATCTTGAGTAGTCATCTATAAAAGTCACCATATATCTATTGCCTCCTGATGTAGTCACTTTCATGGGTCCACATATGTCAGTATGCACCAAATCAAGTGGTCTTGTGCTTTTCGTTTCACTTTCTTTAGGAATAGATATCCTTGTGGCTTTAGATTTTATACAGCATTCACATCTTCCGGTAATTGAGCAATCAGATATCAATAGATCCTTTGTCAATTCTTTCCTTTGTAGCTCTATTATACTTTCAGGATGCCTGTGTCCTAGACATCTATGCCACATGTGAATACAATTCTTGTGATCATGTGTACACAACTTCATCTGTTCCTTTAATGTGTCTAGATGATATAATTGTTCATCAGCCTTGACATTGATTATTACCTCATTTCCTGCTAGGACTGTATATTTATCATCTTTGAATTTTACAGTAAGTCCTTTAAGCTGTTAGACTTTTACAGATAACAATCCGCCTTCTAATCCTGGAGCGTATAACACATCCTGTACAAGTATTTTGGAATCATGCCCAAATTTGTTAGAACAGTTTAGCATTCCTTGTCCAACACCTTCTGCAGTTATTTTGCTTCCATCTGCAAGATAAATGGCTTCCTTCTTATTTAAATTAAGTTCAGTAAAGAAATTCTTATTACTTGTCATGTGACTTGTTGCTCCTGAGTCAATAAACCAACCAAATGATGATTTCTTATCAGTTACTTTAAATGAGCCATTCCAATTATTTTCACATGAATCAGAAATTGTGTTTTTCACCTTCTGTGTGTTCTCCCTGTGGTGTAATTTCTGTTCTGCTTTCCATATGGTACAGTCTTTCTTTAAATGTCCATTTTTCTTACATCTGAAACATTTTCTTGTCTCTTTAGTATAGGTTTTTTATTCTGTAGCTTTAAGAGCATTTCCATTATCTTTTTCAGTAGAAGAATCATTTGTGTGTTCTTTCCTTCTTTGATATTCATCTACGAGTCTGGTCTTCACGAATTCTAATGTTATATCTGTTTCAGGTCTTGTCTCTAGTGCATTTATTAAAGCAGTATATGAATCCAGTAAACTGCACAATAATATTGCTGCTACATGGCTTTCCTTAATATCTTCACCAATTGATCTCAGCTGTGATATCAATTCCATAATAGAGAATATGTGCTTCTGCATGTCATTGTCTGCACTTAGGAAGTTGTGGGAAGCAGGGTGTATTGCAGTCCGCGCTAGCCGAGATTCACAAATCACCTGGGATACAAGATGTTGTAGCAGTGTACTCCTTTATTTCCTCCTACGCGTTTCGGCGCCCTTCCTGGCACCTTCCTCAGGGATATATATGTCTGATTATCTTCATCCTTCTTCTTCCTGGGTCCTTGGTGTCTCTGGGATTCTCTGTGCCTGGGATTTTCTGTGCCTGGGCCCATAATATCCTGTTGCACAGCTTGTTGTATAGCTCCTTCAATATCCACATTTGAGTAGAAAACCTTCACAGAGCAGATTACATGGGATAACAAGCTTTTACTTGTCAGAACATGAGGTAAAAGGAAAAAATGCACAGTCAAACAATGCTGCATCATCAGGAAGTAGGAAAACAAAACTGAAACTAAACAAGAGAGACCTTTTGTTAGGCGTCGGGTTCCTGCACGGAAGGTCTAGACGGACCCTGACCCTCTGCTTTGGGTTCAGCTCCTGTGACCATATACCGTGCGTGCAGTTCTCTGAGACCTGTGAGTCCAACAGGCTCAGTACTTACGTTTATGTTCCAAGCATCTCTGTGGAGATAACAGAGTACGCTCTGTGCACTCCGGGTGACGTTCAACCCGTGTGCGATATATAAAATGTTCGTTTTATGGCAAATGAAAAAGCAAAAATTATCAACAAGGATCATACAGTCATCCTGAAAAGGATTTTCAAAGCAAGTACACCAGTCTCATCAGGTCTAATAGATATATTTGGTAATATATGCAGTTTGCATTGTGAATTTTTCCGACGGTTTTGCTTTAAAGGCTTATTTATACCCAGCTTACCCCCATGATTTCTGGGGGTCTGGCCGCTAGGACTCCCACATCAGGTCTCTATTGACTTCTCTTCACCAAACTTCCATCATGGTCATATTATGGCCGTCCACGCGGTGCTCGAGAAACGTTCGGCACTGTGGCTTTACCTTGTTTGAACCAGTGGTATTTATAGAGACCAGAAGGAAAGGAGGAGAAAAAAAATATCACACTGCGATAATTGTCACATCTAATTAAAGAAATGCAATTGCAAGCAGTAATAAAAAGTAAACACACTTAGAAAAAAAAAAAATCACACTTTTTACTTGTTTTCCTTATAATTTGGGTGATGTCACCTGGCACAGTTACTTTGGAAAACTTTTGTATATTGCTCCAACGTGTGTAAAAGAATAAATGAAAAACGTCAGCTAAAAAAAGTGTAATAAAAAATAAATTTGGGGTTTACAGTGGCTAAGCAGACATATGCGTCTCCATGGTTACAGAATACAAATAAATCCTGTACAGACTAATTGCACGGATACCGAGGGAGCTGAGCTCAGTGCTTGACAGACTGCGGGGTCGGTGCCACAGGACTGGAGGATGCTCGCGTGATACTGATACGTAAGAAGGTGGATCCAGGTAACTACTGTCCGGTGAGCCTGACATCAGTGGTGTAACGTATATGAGCGCGTTATAAGAGAGGACTGCAGATATATATTATAGAGAAAAATATAATAACTGACAACCAGCGCAGGGATCTGTACTGGGAGCAGTGGGGGCCGCAGGGATCTGTATAGGGAGCAGTGGGGGCCGCAGGGATCAGTACTGACAGCAGTGGGGATCTGTACTGGGAGCAGTGGGGGCCACAGGGATCTGTACTGGAAGCAGTGGGGATTGCAGGGATCTGTACTGGAAGCAGTGGGGATCGCAAGGATCTGTACTGAGTGCAGTGGGGGCCACAGGGATCTGTACTGGGTGCAGTGGGGGCCACAGGGATCTGTACTGACAGCAGTGGGGATCTGTACTGAGAGCAGAGGGGATCACAGGGATCTGTACTGGGTGCAGTGGGGGCCACAGGGATCTGTACTGACAGCAGTGGGGATCTGTACTGGGAGCAGTGGGGGCTGCAGGGATCTGTACTGAGAGCAGAGGGGATCGCAGGGATCTGTACTGGGTGTAGTGGGGGCCGCAGGGATCTGTACTGAGAGCAGAGGGGATCACAGGGATCTGTACTGGGTGCAGTGGGGGCCACAGGGATCTGTACTGACAGCAGTGGGGATCTGTACTGGGTGCAGTGGGGGCTGCAGGGATCTGTACTGAGAGCAGAGGGGATCGCAGGGATCTGTACTGGGTGTAGTGGGGGCCGCAGGGATCTGTACTGAGAGCAGAGGGGATCGCAGGGATCTGTACTTGGTGCAGTGGGGGCCACAGAGATCTGTACTGGGTGCAGTGGGGGCCACAGGGATCTGTACTGGGAGCTGTGGGGGCCGCAGGGATCTGTACTGGGAGCAGTGGGGACCACAGGGATCTTTACTGGAAGCAGTGAGGACCACAGGGATCTGTACTGGGTGCAGCAGGGATCTGTATTGGGTGCAATGGGGATCTGTACTGGGAGCAGTGGGGTACTGCAGGGATCTGTACTGGGTACAGTGGGGGTCGCAGGGATCTGTACTGGGTGCAGTGGGGGCTGCAGGGATCTGTACTGGGTGCAGTGGGGGCCGCAGGGATCTGCACTGGGAGCAGTGGGGGCCACAGGGATCTGTACTGGGTGCAGTGGGGCTACAGGGATCTGTACTGGGTACAGTGGGGGCCACAGGGATCTGTACTGGGTGCAGTGGAGTACTGCAGGGATCTGTGCTAGGACTGATTCTTTATATTCTCTTTATTAATGACCTAGTGGATGAGATTGAGAGTAAAGTCTCAAGTCTTTGCTGACGACACCAAACTATGTAGGATATTAATATCTGACCTTGACATTACAATACTGTCAAACGATCTGGATAAGATGTCGGAATGGGCAAACACTCGGCAAATGAGGTTTAATGTAGATAAATGTAGAGAACTGCACCGAGGACGGAGTAATCCTACTGCTGCATATACTGTACATTAAATGGGAGAATACTCAGGACTACAGAATAGAATGACGGGGGAATATGGTTACAAGTAAGCTGAGCAGCAGCACTCAATGTCAGGCAGCAGCCGCAGAAGCAAACAAGATTTTAGGATATATGAAAAGAGAGATTAATCCCAACTTATCGTTACTACTTTATAAATCACTGTTGAGGCCACGTCTAGAATATGGGGTCCAGTTTTGGGCTCCATATTTTAAAAAGGATATTCAGAAGGTAGAGTCAGTTCAAAGGCGGCAACTAGATTATTGCAAAGGATGGAGGCCGCTCATAAGAGGAGAGGTTGGAGAAGTTGGGCTTGTTTAACTTTGAAAAAAGACACCTCAGAGGAGATCTCATTTACATGTATAATTATATGTGTGGTCAGTATAGAGGACGGCATGACGTATTTCTTCTGAAGACCATGCTGAGGACCAGAGGGCACTGGTTACGGGTGGAAGAAAGGTGGTCCCGGCAGCTAAATAGGAAAGGGTTCTTTACAGTTAGAGCAGTCAGACTGTGGAATGCCGAGCTCAGAAGGTAGTATTGGCAGACACGATAACAGCTTTTACACAAGCGCTGGACGATGTCCTTGATGCACTCATTGTGGGTGTCACGGGGGCTTAGTTCAACTAAGGCTGAAATACCCGGGGCCCCTGTGGTGTCCCTTTACTAGGGGAAACCCTGTCTGACCCTCAACCCAGGGTTTTTGCTGAAGGTGCAAATGCCTGAGCCTCCGACCTTTCCTTATCTCCTGCTCAGCCCTGCACTTAACCCTCCACCCTCCACCCAGTGAGAAGTCACCACCAAAGCTCCCACACAAATAATGACAGACAGGGAGAACTTAAACTGCACTGCGCCGCACACACACAGGAATAAACAGTAATGTGAACAGGGCACAACTAAACACAAATATGGGAAGGAGAAAGGATAACGACGGATCATACGACACCAGATATGAATCTCTCTCTCTTGAACACCTCCACTCCAGACCGGAACCACTTGGTATGAAACACAAGCTATAATCGGCGACGCCCATAGGCCAGCATGACTATTTAAAGACCGTGGGCGTGACTAACCATCCAACCTGGTCTCCAGCAGGATTAACCCCCGAGAGCCTGAAGATCAGGCCGGCGCCACTGAGGCTATAGTGGCTGGAGGTGGAACTACCTCTGCCTGCCGGATGCTGTGGTGTGAACAGCGTCCGACATGACAGTACCCCGTCTTCTACGAGGGACCCCAGGGCCCTCAAGACTCATAGGACCCGGCTTGTCCGGATGACGACGGTGAAAAGAACTGACCAGCCGATCCGCATGTATGTCTGAGGCTGGAACCCAAGACCTCTCCTCTGGACCATACCCCCGCCAGTGCACCAAATACTGAAGAGTACGGCGTACTACTCGAGAGTCCACTACCTTGGCGACCTCGAACTCTAACTCGCCATCCACCATGACTGGAGGTGGCATCGGCGTTGTGTCCACAGAGCCTACCACCTTTTTCAATAAAGCCCTGTGAAACACGTTGTGTATCTTGTACACTGCGGGAAGTTCCAACCGATAAGCCACTGGGTTAATAATGGCAGAAATCCTAAAAGGCCCAATAAACCTTGGACCCAGTTTTAAAGAAGGGATTTTGAGTTTTATGTTCTTCGTAGCTAACCACACCCATTCACCCACACACAGGTCCGGACCTGGCACGCGTCTACTGTCAGCCACCCGTTTGTACCTGGCACTCATGCTCAACAAACGCTGTTTCACCCGCCTCCAGACTGATGACAATTGGGCTCCTAGCTGATCCTCCTCCGGGACACCCCCGGAGTCACCCTGACGTAAGGTACAAAACTGAGGATGTTGACCGTACACACAAAAGAATGGAGACTCTCCTGATGACTCTTGGCGGTGATTATTTAATGCGAATTCGGCCAGAGGAAGGAAAGTAGACCACTCCTCCTGGTTGTCGGACACAAAGCATCGTAAATACTGTTCTAGATTTTGGTTCATGCGCTCAGTTTGTCCATTAGACTGTGGATGAAACGCCGATGAATGTGACAACTTGATCCCCAACCTTGAGCAAAAAGCTTTCCAAAACCTCGCCACAAATTGCGTACCCCTATCAGATACTATGTCAGATGGTACTCCGTGGAGTCTGACCACCTCCTTCACAAATACCTGAGCCAACGTCTTAGCATTGGGCAAAGAGGACAACGCCACAAAATGCGCCATCTTTGAAAAACGGTCAACCACCACCAGGATGACCGTGTTCCCTGCCGAGGCTGGCAAGTCAGTGATAAAATCCATGGAGATTTCTGTCCATGGCCTATTGGGTACCCCGAGGCTGTAGCGTGCCAGCAGGACGGGTTCGGGGTGACTTAGCCCTAGCGCACGTGATGCAAGCTGCCACGTACGAGACCACGTCCTGCCGGATTTTGGGCCACCAGAAATGACGCGATACCAGCTCTAAGGTGCCCTTCACCCCTGGGTGACCAGCCAGTACCGAATCGTGGTGTTCCTTCAACACCTTAGGCCGAAGATGCAGGGGTACAAATGATTTGTTGGCGGGAAGTCCTGGTGGTACCTCCTCTTGGGCCTCGGCAATCTCCGCCTCTACCTCAGTCGTGAGAGCCGAGACCACTACCCCTTTCTGGAGGATGGGTACCGGCTCTTCCCGAGGTTCTCCCCCCGGAAAACACCTAGACAAAGCATCCGCCTTGGTGTTTTTAGCCCCGGGACGGTACGTCACAAGAAAATTGAAACGAGTAAAAAACAATGCCCAGCGAGCCTGCCTAGGAGACAGACGCTTGGCCGACTCCAGGTAGAGCAGATTCTTATGGTCGGTGATAACTGTGACCTGGTGAGCCGCCCCCTCCAAGAAGTGTCGCCATTCCTCAAAAGCCAGTTTGATGGCCAACAACTCCCTGTTGCCGATATCATAATTCCGTTCGGCCGGCGACAACTTCTTGGAGAAGTAGGCGCATGGATGCATCTCGCTCAAGGACGAGCCTTGAGACAGTACTGCCCCCACTCCCACCTCCGACGCATCAACCTCTACCACAAAAGGTTTAGACACGTCTGGTTGCACCAGAATGGGGGCTGAAGCAAAACTATTCTTCAGACGCTCAAATGCACGTATAGCCACCTCAGGCCAGTTCGCCAGATCGGCACCCTTTTTTGTCATGTCCGTGAGCGGCGACAGTCGAAAAGTGTTTTATAAATTTCCTATAATAATTCGCAAACCCAAGGAACCGCTGGAGTGCTTTCAGACTCTCCGGCCTCTCCCATTGCAACACCGCTTGCACCTTAGCGGTGTCCATTTTAAAACCAGCTGCGGACACAATATATCCCAAAAAGGGCAACTCCTGGACAAAAAATAAACATTTTTCCAGCTTAGCATAGAGCTGGTTCTCCCGGAGCAACTGTAACACCTGCCTAACATGCTGCAAATGAGTGTCCCGATCGCTAGAATAAATGAGGATATCATCCAGGTATACAATCACAAATCTCCCCAGGACATGAGCAAAGACATCATTAATAAAATGTTGGAAAACGGCAGGCGCGGTGGTCAACCCAAACGGCATAACCAGACTCTCAAAATGACCCTCAGGAGTGTTAAACGCCGTCTTCCACTCATCCCCCTGACGGACCCTTATGAGGTTATACGCCCCCCTGAGGTCCAGCTTGGAAAACCATTTTGCCCCCGCTACCTGGTTGAACAAATCCGGGATCAACGGCATTGGGTAGGGATCACGGATAGTAATCTGGTTTAACTCTCGGAAATCCAGACACGGGCGTAACCCCCCATCTTTCTTCTTAATGAAGAAAAACCCCGCGGCTACAGGCGAGGACGAAGGCCGGATGTGACCTTTACTCAGACTCTCCGCGATGTAGTCTTTCAGAGCTTGTCTCTCAGGACCAGAAATATTAAACATCCTGGCCTTAGGTAATTTGGCCCCGGGTTTTAACCTAATAGCACAGTCATAGGCTCTATGTGGAGGCAGTTCTGAGCAACCCTTCTCAGAGAAAACATCTGCGAAATCCTGCAAAGCCTCCGGCAGGCTGGGAGTCACGGCGGACACACATGTGGCCAAGCAATTGTCTTGGCAGAAACCACTCCATTGTACTATGTCCTGAGTTTTCCAATCAATTACCGGGTTGTGCCTGGACAGCCATGGAAAACCCAGGACCATTTGAGCTGGGAGATTACGGAGGACCCTACATGTAACCGACTCAGAATGTAGGACCCCAATGTGGAGTTTCACCTCTGCCACAAACTCAGTAATCTCCCCTTGAGGGAGGGGAACAGCATTAATGGTCACCACCTGTATGGGGTGAGGAAGTTTTTCAATCTTAAACCCGGCGGTGTGTGCAAACTCCTCATCTATGAGATTGGTGGCGGAACCGCTATCCACGAACACTGATATAGGTAGCTCTCTGCCGGCGACAATAACCTTGGCAGGGAGCATACATTGAGATACCATCATGGAGGATATGCATACGCTCAGTTGGGTCTCCTCCATACCCTCTGAGCTTAACAGTTTTCCGCCGGTGTGACCCTCTTAGGTAGTACCGGGCAAACGTTAACATAATGACCACCTTTACCACAGTAGAAACATGCTCCGGACTTCCGGACTCCCGGAGCGCGAGGCTGAACCTGTGCCACGCCAGCAATCTGCATAGGTTCAGGGGACTTATCTACTTCAACCACACCTGCACCTCTGTTTTCCCCCAGAGGTAGCGTCTCCTGTGCCCCCTGACGAAAACGGCGATCAATACGTATCACCAAACTCATGGCAGACTCCAATGATGCCGGAGTCTCATACATCAGGAGGGCTTGTTTCACCCTCCCTGATACCCCATGAATAAACTGGCTCCGCAGTGCTGGGTCATTCCACTGTGTGTCTACAGCCCAGCGGCGAAATTCCGAACAATAGTCTTCTGCCAAGCGCTCCCCCTGGCGGAGGGCGCGGATTTTAGATTCCGCTAGAGCCAGTCGGTCAGGGTCATCGTAAATGAGCCCCAGGGCAGAAAAAACATTATCGACCGAATGAAATGTAGCAGAGTCAGGTGGTAAGGAAAATGCCCATGCTTGGGGGTCACCACTCAGTAATGACAACACCAGCCCTACTCGCTGGGCCTCATTACCTGAGGATATTGGCCGCATGCGGAAGTATAATTTGCAGGCCTCCCGAAATACGACAAATTTGCTGCGATCGCCTGAAAATCGTTCTGGCAGCGGAAACTTCGGCTCTGCACCGATACCTGCAGATGCCGTTTGCACCTTTGCTACTACCAGGCCCTGCTGCTGAACTGCCCCATTCAACTCGGAGACCTGTATGGACAGCGCAGCCAACTGGCGGGTTATGGAATCTAATGGATCCATGGACTCCTGAAAAAATGTGGGCCGATTATAATGTCACGTGGGGCTTAGTCCCACTAAGGCTGAAATACCCGGGGCCCCTGTGGTGTCCCTTTACTAGGGGAAACCCTGTCTGACCCTCAACCCAGGGTTTTTGCTGAAGGTGCAAATGCCTGAGCCTCCGACCTTTCCTTATCTCCTGCTCAGCCCTGCACTTAACCCTCCACCCTCCACCCAGTGAGAAGTCACCACCAAAGCTCCCACACAAATAATGACAGACAGGGAGAACTTAAACTGCACTGCGCCGCACACACACAGGAATAAACAGTAATGTGAACAGGGCACAACTAAACACAAATATGGGAAGGAGAAAGGATAACGACGGATCATACGACACCAGATATTGAATCTCTCTCTCTTGAACACCTCCACTCCAGACCGGAACCACTTGGTATGAAACACAAGCTATAATCGGCGACGCCCATAGGCCAGCATGACTATTTAAAGACCGTGGGCGTGACTAACCATCCAACCTGGTCTCCAGCAGGATTAACCCCCGAGAGCCTGAAGATCAGGCCGGCGCCACTGAGGCTATAGTGGCTGGAGGTGGAACTACCTCTGCCTGCCGGATGCTGTGGTGTGAACAGCGTCCGACATGACAGTGGGTTATAGTAAGATTAGTGACAAAATGTACAACTGGTGGAGAAAGGTTGAACTTGGTCTCTTTATACCTCTATAACTATGTAAATAGATGGCTGTAATACATGGCCTACTGCGCAGACCTTTGATCATTATAGGTCTCTATGTAGAGGATTCACGTGGCCAGGTTTTGGTTTACACCCTTTTGCTCCTTTTCTTGATCTCCAGAGGATCTGCATTCATCATCTACAGTCTTTATCAATATCAGATTGGTGAGGGTCCGATGCCCGGCAGCCCCACCAATCAGCTGTTACTAGCTCTGGAAATGGCCGGTGATAATAGCTAATCGGTGGAGGTGACGGGCGTCAGACTATCACCAACCTATTACCGACCCATCCCGAGAATAGGTGTCGTGAAAAACTCCTTAGAGCAAATCTCACCTCTTAGTAGAGACGGCCCTCTTAAAAGGGTTATTCTCATGTTCGCATGCGAAAAATAAGTTCGAGTCCCCGTGGCTGCATGTCTTGTGGCTGTTCGACTGCCGCAACACATGCAGGGATAGCACTTACAAGCTCTTTTCAATAGAACTTGTAAGCGCTGCTCCGATGCTGGTAAGATTGGAGTGTACAGTTCGCTTCCAATCCGGCTAGCTTCAGCCCCCTTGTTCTCTGTTTGCAGAATCACAGAGCGCACAATTCGGGCGAGAGGCGTCATGATGCCGTTGATCCAAACGGTCAATTAATGAGGAACTTTGTTCGTTCCTACAGAAATGAGATGGCTTTAAGGAGCGATGCACTACAAGTACCCATAAACAAAATAACCAGTCAATCAATGGCCTTTTCACCAGGGCTGTGGAGTTGGAGACAGTGTCCATTTTGGTACAGTCGGAGTTGGTATAAAATGGACAATATCTAATACAAATATATAATACATTGGGTACAGTAGTACAGTGCAGGATGTGACCTAAATGTTTCCATAAGAATTTGGGAAAGTTCTGAAATGTCCTATAAATGTCTGTTCCGTTCCTGATCTAAGGATCTCGGCTTTTAGTTGAGATGAATCTGTGCTGCACTTTATGTACATGCTCAGTAGTGACTGGGGCTGAGGGGTTGGAGTCATGGAGTAGGAGTCGGGGAAATTGAGGAGTCGGAGGTTTGGCTTACCCACTACACAGCTCTGCTTTTCAAACCGGCAGATACAACCTCTGAGGACACAGAGTGAATATGATCGATCGGTTTCCAATCAGTATACCAATACTATAATAGTTCACAAATTCACACAGACAATTTTTATGTTACACATTTAATTTTTTTTTTTAAAGGGCATTTTCTTTTTTTTTTTTTTTACAGATAAAGCGTTCAGCATTTTCCCTTTCATACAAGTCCTTTTCTGGGTAATAAAAACTATAAAATGAGCAATATTAAATAGATTGCCCCAAAAGTAGATTCAATATAGTATAAAAGACTGTATAAAAGAAGCCGAACGGACAAAAGAAAAATATACATCTGTACAAAGTGCGCTGTTCAGTGTGTGATCGGTTTACAAAAAAAAAAAAAAAAAAATTACCCAAAATACTGGGCCCCCATGTCTACCCCCAAATAACATTCACCCTGATTGGAGCATACAAGGTTTCCTTTATGAGAACGCTACGGCCGTAAGATATTGAACTATAAAGTAATTTACTATAGTGAGGTCTTATTTCAATTTTTACATCTGTACAAAACTAGATCATGCACGCAAATCACAAGCAAAATTATATAGAATCATATATACACCCAATTTACGCTTAAAAGGGAACTCAACGGGACGAATATACGGATATAAAATAGTGGTACAGCTGTATAGAACCAAGCACAGCACTAAAAATGACACCTGTCCTGTAGAGATCCGAAGTATCAGAGCTGAAAAATCAAGAGCGCATTGACACGCCCCCAATGCACTGCCAGGCTAATTTGAATGCAGCTTCAAAGCTCAGGTTCTCAGCGCTGGCAAATTGGATTTATACAAGTCAGGTATGGTTTTTATTGTCGCTCTATGACCTGTGGATCATAGTTACAAAACTAGTAACGAGTTCTCTTTAAAGGGAACCTGCCAATCGATTCATGAAGCCTATGAGGCAGGATGGATCAGAGCCTGGCTGCACCGTTGCAGCCGGGTATATTTTTCACTGAAATGCTCAAGCGTTTCAGGGAAATATAGTTTGCGGCTTTTCTAGGTGATTGACAGGTCTCTCTAATGTGTGTACATAGGGAGAGACCTGAACTGAGAAGGGAAAAGATAAACAGTGGCGGTGGCAGTGAACTAGTCCTGAAACTCCCTAAAGTCCCAGTCCGGATCATCAAATGGTTTGGACAGCAAGAATCGAGTGACAGCTTCCCTTTAAAACATAAAATTGACAATATACATTAAGAAATCGGAAAGGAACATAGTTAGGTCCATATATATTTGGACAGAGACAACATTTTTCTAATTTTGGTTCTAGACATTACCACAATGAATTTTAAACAAAACAATTCAGATGCAGTTGAAGTTCAGACTTTCAGCTTTCATTTGAGGGTATCCACATTAAAATTGGAGGAAGGGTTTTGGAGTTTCAGCTCCTTAACATGTGCCACCCTGTTTTTAAAGGGACCAAAGGTAATTGGACAGATTAAATAATTGTAAATAAAATATTCATTTCTAGTACTTGGTTAAAACCCTTTGTTGGCAATGACTGCCTGAAGTCTTGAACTCATGGCCATCACCAGACGCTGTGTTTCCTTCTTTTTGATGCTCTGCCAGGCCTTCACTGCGGTGGTTTTCAGTTGCGGTTTGTTTGTGGGCCTTTCTGTCTGAAGTTTAGTCTTTAACAAGTGAAATGCATGCTCAAACAGCAACTGAAAACCACTGCAGTGAAGGCCTGGCAGAGCATCAAAAAGGAGGAAACACAGCGTCTGGTGATGTCCATGAGTTCAAGACTTCAGGCAGTCATTGCCAACAAAGGGTTTTCAATCAAGTACTAGAAATGAACATTTTATTTACAATTATTTAATCTGTCCAATTACTTTTGGTCCCTTTAAAAACAGGGTGGCACATGTTAAGGAGCTGAAACTCCTAAACCCTTCATCCAATTTTAATGTGGATTCCCTCAAATGAAAGCTGAAAGTCTGAACTTCAACTGCATCTGAATTGTTTTGTTCAATATTCATTGTGGTAATGTCTAGAACCAAAACTAGAAAAATGTTGTCTCTGTCCAAATATCTATGGACCTAACTGTAACCATGATAATATGGGTCAGGGCGCAGTCAGACTGCTGAATAAATTGGATCGAGATCGGAACGCAGTGCATGGACTGGTCGGCGGCTCTACCTACCCGAGCAAGACAGCTACACACAAATACATGAAGCTGTCATGGTCAGGTCGGGAGAGCCGACGGCCAGTCCTTTCACCCTATTCTGATCTCAGTCCACTTTATACGGCCGTCTGACTGCGACCTGAAAAGTGTAAGTAGACTTTAACTACGCTTTTTTCTTTTATTGATCTGCTGCATCTAAAATGAAAAACTAAGCAACTTTACTGCTTTTCTTCATTAAAACTAACAACTCGTGCCTGTGTAATAAAAAAAAAAACGTAGCAACTTAATTTTCTGTTTTTGAAGAGGAAGGCTCTTTGAATAACAATTTCCTAGGATGGTTTCCTATGTTACAACATAAAAAAAAGGTTTACAGAAAATGGTTTTAATTATTTCTTTCTTTTAAATCCTATTGCCATTCGCTGATACTAATTTTTTTTCTGCAGTACCGTTTTTCACCATTCTAGATACAAATACTTCCACAGATATCAATGCAACAGCGCCCCCAGCTCCACATTTGTTTAAACAGAAAAAGAAAAATGCTGGAATTAATAATCTCCCAGAAACGACAGGAGTCTTGTTGTATTAGTAGGCATGGCTTTAACCTTTAAAATACTGAATTGAATCCCTACTGATACATCTTCTTAATAACCAGCAATCACTGCATTAAAAAAAATAGTTCAATAATATTTAAGAGGATACAGACATCTCCAGGGGAAATTTTTTTTTTTAAATTAAAATGAATGCATTTTGGGCAGAAAAAAAAAAAAAAAGGTTTTTTTGCAACTGGGTTTCATTATCAATTTTGCACAGGCTTTTAAGGCTTTTCTCCCTTCACATTGCTGGATGCAGAATGAGTTAACTGAGAATCATTAGTGAGTTGTTCTGATGGGACCTTGTAACTCTTATCTCTTATTTTCTTTGGTGATTTATAACCACGTATTACAAAAATGAGAGCTGACCGTCCATGTGGTCATAAATAAGCACATAGGATCTCAGCAAGTCGTAAATGTTTCCAAATGTGTTGAATTTTGTTTCTGGTCGCGCGCGACTCAATTGTAATAGGCTTCATAGCAAGTTGCACACGACAAGTGACTTTTGTGAGAACTATTTGCAAAGTGGCCATTTTATTTACAGAGTTTTAAGAAAAAAAATAGATGAAAGATGTAGACAAAAAAAAACAAAAACATAAAACAGTTACAAACTCCTATTAAAAAGGGCTCACTGACAGATTCTCAGTTAACTCTCACTACAGCCAGGAAAAAAAAGGGCAACGCAGAAAGTATAGAAGGTAAAAGGTGCCAAATTTTCAATGAGTTCCAAACTGCAAAAATCTTTTTTGAAAATACATACATTTAAGTATTTATCTAGAAAAAAAAAAAAATAATTGTCACCTGAATTTGTCTGTATATTTTAAAGGAGATGTCGAAGACTAGGAGATTGAGGGCCCACCTATCACATAGGTTATCGATATTAGATTGCTGGGGGCACTCCCAACCGATCCTCCGGTGTAGTGGCCACTCTCAGGTACTGCGGCTCAGCTTCCATTGAAGTCAATGGATAAGGAGAGTTCATCAATGTCTCAGTCCTGGACACCTCCTTTAATATCCTATACTTAACAAAACTTGGCCTTCTCTATGTAAATAAAAAGGGGTTAGATGAGAAACAAAAAAACACCACTGTTCCTTTACAAAACAGTGCCCCCTCTTGTCCGTGGGTCACGTCTGGTATTGCAAGTAATCCAGATAGTGTAAGAGCGGCGCTGTCTTTGGAAGGAAGCAGCCATGTTTTGCTAATCTCACAATGCCCCTTTACTTACATGGACATATTTTTTCATGGGCAGGAAGACTTGGCATATTTTTTGAAAGCAAAAAAAATAAAATAAAAACTAAAATGAGTAAAAGTAATTTTTTCAAAAAAAAACAAAAACTATTAACATAAAATTAGATGTACAGATGAAAATATATAAAAATCGACTCGGCGTTGTGAAAACAGTGTGCTCCATGTTTTGGCGAGAAGACAAAGAATTCAGAGCAGGCACCACAGCACGGTGAGCGCTGCCACAATGCCGTTCAGGATTGCCATGGTGTAGCCTATGTGGAAGGAATGACCCGTCATTTTCCTGAAAGAAAGAAAAAAAAAGAATACAATATTAGACGAATTCAGCTGGAAATTAAGAGAAGCTGAGACTGAAAAAGTTCAGAAAGACACACGATCGAATTATAAAACAGCGGGTGAAAGCAAAACACTGGTCGCTCAATGCACTGATTGCTCACGCACTGATTGATCATGCACCGCCCTCCGGTAATAGGAGGGAAATAATCTTTTATTTTTATATAGCGCTAACAAATTTCGCAGCACTTTACAGTTTGCACACATTATCATTGCTGTCCCCGATGGGGCTCACAATCTAAATTCCCTATCAGTATGTCTTTGGAATGTGGGAGGAAACCGGAGAACCCGGAAGAAACCCACGCAAACATGGGCAGAACATACAAACTCCTTGCAGATGTTGTCCTTGGTGGGATTCGAACCCAGGACTGCTAACTGCTAACCACTGAGCCACCGTGCTGCCCAAATAGGAAATAAAAAGAAAGAACTGAGGCTCTGTTCACACTGAGGTTTTTTGCATTGGATTTGCTCCAAAATCCTGCTTAAAAACCACTTTAAAAAATCTTTGTAAAACTCTCCCTACTTATCTCTATCCATATGAGGAGTTGAATTAAAAAAAATAAAAAATAGCCAAAAAAGGCTGCATAAAAAATGCATCACAAAAAAGGTCTTCCAAAACTGCACCAGGAAAAATTAACTCTATCCAGAAGTGGTTTCTGCAAGATTAAAATACTACAAGTTTTAACGCCTGAAAAATCTGTGTGTGAACATAGCCTTAGGCTAAGTTCACACATACCGGAACTCTCGCGGAAATTACCGCGAGAATTCCGGAATTCCAGGGGGAATTTAAAATGCGATTTTCCCGCGGAAAAACTAGCATTTTGCAAGCATAATTAGCTTGCAAAATGCTAGCGTTCTCCAAGCGATCTGTAGCATCGCTTGGAGAACTGATTGACAGGTTGGTCACACTCGTCAAACATAGTGTTTGACAAGTGTGACCAACTTTTTACTACTGAGGCCGCCTATGCAGCATCAGTAGTAAAAGATAGAATGTAAAAAAAAAAATAAAAACGGTGTTATTCTCACCCTCCGACGTCCCGCGCATCCGTTCCCAGTAATCCTTTGCGAAAATGCCCGCGATGACGTCAGTTCTCGCGGGATCGCGACGTCTCGCGGTAATTCGCGATGACGTCGCGCGAATGACCGCGAGACTTCGCGATCCCGCGAGAAGGGACGTCATCGCGAGCATTTTCACAAAGGACTACTGGGAACGAGAGCGTGAAGAGAAGCGGGAAGGCTGCGCGGGACGTCGGAGGGTGAGAAAAACAATATTTTTTATTTTAAATTCTATTTTTTACAGGGATATGGTACCCAAAGCCCGGAGGACAGTCTTCTCTCCTCCGGACCATGGGTACCATCCGCAATTGTTCTGCTTACTTTCTGCATGGTGTGCACAGCCACATGCGGGAAATAAGCGGAACAATGCATTCCTATGGGTGCGGGATCGCCGCGATTCCGCAAATTAATGAGCATGCTGCGGTTTTTACCGCGAAGCGATTCCGCCTCGGTAAAAACCGCAGCATTGCGGAATCCCATAGGAATGCATGGGATGCTTATTTTTCGCGTTTTCGCGGCAAAATCGCACGGTTAAAACCGCCGCGGAAACGCGAAAAAAACGCCACGTGTGAACTCAGCCTAACTGTTGAAGCCCATTTGGCAAAAAAAAAAAAAAAACTGCCTTGAAAACTTCATGCGTTAGTTTATTGTTAACTTGCTTCTAAAATGCAAAAGTAAATCAACTTTCTAAATAGCCTCCATTGGTAATGTTGTAATACATTGTGGCTACAGAGGGTCTGGAAGTCCTTTTATCTAGCTGGCAAATATTAGAAAGTCATCAGAGCTCCTGCTCAGTTCTGGCTGCTCTCTGTGCTCTCTTCTCCATGTTTCTTCTCCCGGTGTTAAGGTACTGTCACACTTAGCGATGCACCAGCGATCCCGACCAGCGATATGACGCGGTCAGGATCGCTGGTACATCGCTAAGTGGTCGCTAGTGAGCTGCCACACAGGCAGATCTCACCAGCGACATCGCAGGGGTCGGGGATCGCTACTTACCTGTCAGACGCGGTGATCCTGACGTCCTCCTGCCCGCCTCCACGCTCGTCTCTCCACAGGAAGCGCCGCAGGAAGATGACGACGAGAAACAGTCCAGGATGTTCTCGCGCGATCAGCGATAACCAGCGGGGGAGCGGGTCGTAGGTAAGTATCACACACAGCGATATCGCTAGCAATATCGCTATAACGTCACAAGTTATAGCGATATTGCTAGCGATATCGCTTAGTGTGACAGGCCCTTTAGAGATAGCAGTAGAGTGGGAGGGATTATACACAGATCTGAACCGGACAGGGAAGAAAGCATGTATGGCCATAGAGAGGGCAGAGAAAACAAGCTGCAGATAAGTAATCAAGTACATGAAGAAGAAAGGAGTGCAGGTTAGGCTAGGATCACACGACTGTATTTTCTCACATCTGATTATGCTATTCACGCTCTGATTAGAGTATGATCAGAGTTTCATATGAATTTCTCGGATGAGGTGAAGATGGAAAAGAAAACTCTCCCTCTTCTCCATTGTGTCAGTCCATAAAAATCATCAGTGCGGTCTGATGTTTTCCGCGGACTCATTGACTTGCATGGCAGAGTGTAGAGTGTGAACCAAATATTACATTATACTCTGGCACGCTGCGATTTATTTCTCGGACTGTCTTGGCGATATGCACGACTTATTCCTCGGACATGTGCATGACTCGGATTAATATTAGTCCAAGTGAAATCCAATGTTTTGCCGGATCGCACTTGGACCAAAAAGACAGACCTTACATGCTGTGATGATACGTGAAAGCAATATGCCAACACGCTGTATACACACAGATCACACGTCCAGCCTATATGACAGGGAGGGTCACTCCCACAAGAGAAAAATCTGAAACATAAATAATGTGACAAGCAGCATAATCATAAAGACACAAAGTCTTTTTCTGATGACACATTCCCTTTAAACAGAACAGCATCTTTTTAATCTACGCTTGGTAGCAATCCCATAGGTCATTATGTGATGGCATGTACTAGCGATAGACCATCGCTTTATAAGATCTTTTAAACAGATCCTTGTGAACTGCCTCATTTATCAGTGTAGCCTACTTGTGTTTCATGTCAGCTTCTCATCTGATATCAACTAGAAAAATAATAAAATTCAGAAAGTAAATGTCGTGTGTAATTATGTGCAAAGGAAGAAATGAAAACATCGCACAGGCCAAATACTGAAAGAATGGCCCCTGACTTTTTGCTAAGTAGCGGGCCCTGCAGGGGGGAGATTTTATACGCTTCGCAATGAATTTGGGAAACAAATTAGCAAAAAAACTGACGGCGCGGCTCACAGGGTGCACAAGCGCTCGCTGCAGTATAACTTTTGATATATTGCCCAGAGAGCTCCATGTTTCGTTTTACATTTAATCGACCTCCTAGCGGTCATCCTTTCTGTCGTTTCCAGACTGCGGCCACCAATGGCTCCTATGTAATAAGGATGGCGGTGTATACAAGCAGCTCCGGCTGTAGGAGCTTAACATAACAGAAAATCAAGTGTGAAGGATGGGGGGGGATTTATTGAAAGCTTGCAATCCTCATGAAAACACGCAGTTGTAACAGAACACCTAGACCCCCTTCAGCATGCAGCTAGCAGCAGTAGGATGGGGGTAAAGCATCAAAAGGCTGTGAGTGACAGATCTCACACCTTGAGCCAGCTAAGCTAAGAATAAAAGGTTTGCAGACAGGCAGACTGTATTGTAACATGCCCAATCTTTTGTTAAAACTTCCCATAAATAAAAGCTCATGATGTACAGAGATTTTTTACGCAATACTTATGCCCATTTCTACATTTATATATACATCGGAATTAAATAAACCATAAATCTCCATGAAGTAAATATCACAAAGTTAACAAATGTCCTGAGCAGGTGCAGGGGGTGGTTACATTTATTAAAAGTATCACTGCTTTGGTATAGAATATATAAATAGCTCCCTAAATACGACAAGACATATAAATACTGGAGTAGGTAGATAAAGGAGTGATAACACGAAGAAAAGTTCCTTGGCGTCACTAGAGGTTGTGTAAGGCAACAGACAACAGCAACAAGTTGCTTTTCATAAAGGAGAGATAACGTGAAAAAAAGCTCCTAGAGGCTGAAAGGAGGAGGAGATTGCAGGAACAGAGACTGATAACAAGAAGAAAAGTTCTTCCTTTACTACATGGGGAAGAACAGATTGTGATGCCTCTTTCTGCCGTTGCTTGCCTGATTACATTTTAATAAGATACCTAGCTCCTAATTTTTATATAACCTACATTATCCTTACTTTGTTCTTGATCAGAGATCCCTCGGCAGAATCGCTGCTCATTTCGGCTTCTAGTCTTATAAGAGTCTACACTGTCCTTGGAGTCTGTCCTGGAATGATGTGTCGGACTATCAGATGCTGAATTGAGGTATTTTTGCTGTAGCTGTAAATGATCAGTATATGAAAATTTTAAATGCTGATGCCTTTATATATATATATATATATATATATATATATATATATATATATATATATATATACACACAGGTACAGTATAGTTCATGTGTAGCAATAGCAAAGGGTCAAAACTAAAGATGAGCAAGAAGATTGGCACAACCCTGGACTAGCGTCCACTTTGGTATTCCATGGATGCCGGATGTGGGGAGTCCAGTAACACTTGAGTGCGGGCATCTTGCATGGCTCTTAAGTAAACTGTGCCATCATGACGTTGCTGGAGGTCTACTTATTACCTTGTACTGCTTCCCCAATTCAGCGTCCACTTCGATAATCCATGGTAGCCGGACCAGGACATTGAAAACTTCCTTTTCTGGCACTTGAATGATGGCATCCTGGGCGTCTCTTGCAATTACCAGGCTCCCCTGTGAGACTTCGTATCTCGGCCTCAAGTGACATTATGGGGGCTAGTAGTCACTAAGCCTCTGGTGACGTACCAGTGTCACGGGGCCCTAGTAATTGCAAGTGGTGCCCAGGATGCCAGGATTTGAGTGCCAGCATAGGATGTTTGCACTGCCCCGTTGTGGCTGCCATAAAGTCCCAGATGTTACACCAGGGTAGGACAAGTCTTTTTGCTCATTACTAGTCAAAACCTCAGACCTGAGATTGATCTCCTCTGTCCATGATGAAAAGTAGCTGGTTCTGTTCTCCGCAAATATGAAAAAATAACGCACATCTATCAAAACATAGAATCACGGAGCATGGCAATCATGAATTTCACAGTAAAAAACAATCAGAAATTACTAACGGCTCACAGACATAGGATCTGCTTATCCAAGAACACCATCTACTGACCGGTTTTCGGATGCAACGCCTTGAGCTGATGTTTAGGATTAAGTATGGAGTCTCTCTTCTACAAAGTCATTATATACTAATAAGGCATGAAGATAGGGATCACCCAGAAAGGACAACCTCATCAAGTCCATTGAAAAGAGAGACAACCCTTTGAGGGTGGCCTCACACACACAAATTTTCCCCCAAAAGAACCTGCTGTTTTTTTTTTTTTAACCTTTTTTTTCTCCCTTTTCAATTAAAAAAAACAAAAAAACTTTTTGACCAGTATAAGAATGGGCTATTTTCCTCAGACTTCATGGTTAGGAACATTTTCATACATACAGTGTTAAGATATCGAGGCTATTTTCTTTCTTTAAGGCATTTTCACTTTAAATTAAAACAAATTTTTAAGACCACTAAACTATATTTTAAATAATGTTTCCGTTTTTCTATAAAAAAAAACAAAAAACATATGTATGGGACTTTTTTTTTTTTTCCCCTAAAATTATTGGGTTAGAAAAAGCAATACAAATCATCAGTGGATTTCCTTTTTTACTGATTTTTTATTTATTTTTTCACACATTGTGTCCCTCATAAAGTCATAAAAGACCTTTGGTGGCTTTTCCACATTTAAGTACATATATAATTTCCCATGTAACTTGCGCTGACTCATTAGCCACAGTATCAGAGGGAACTCAGCCTCCTGGCTGCACAACAGAACTGATCTGTGTCTGATAAGACCCAGCAGCTCCTGCTACATTCTGACACCCAGTGATCACTTGAGAAGGAAGCAGGAGCGCTTCTTATACTGTATACACACCACTCATTCAGTGCTGTGTATACAGCGAATGGGAAGGTGGAGATGTTAATAAACCAACTCTGCCTTCACTGTGGAGAATCGGACTGTGTCTCAGATCTTGCAGCTGCGTAATCTCTGTGCTGTTCCTTAAGGCACCGTTACACCGTACACGCTTCAATTTCCCAGCGATCCCACCAACGATCCGACGTGGATGGGATCGCTGGGACATAGCTGATCGCTGCTGACCTGTCACATAGACAGACTCACCAGCGATCAGGACCAGCGAGCAAGCTGGTATCCAAGGTAAACAGCAGGCATCTAAGAGCCGCGTGGCTCTTAGATACCCGCTGTTTACCTTGGATACCAGCTCCCAGCGTCGCTGATCATTGGTGTCTCGCTGTCACACGCAGCGATGCGTGCTGGCCAGCGGGAGACCAACGATCAAAAAATGTCCAGGATGTTCCTACATGATCAGCGATACCCAGCGGGGGGCCGGTCGCTGATGCGTGTCACACACAGCGAGATCGCTGGCGAGATCGCTGTGGCGTCACAAAATCAGCGATCTCGCAGTGTGTAACGGGGCCTTTACTCACTGCATTTTTTACAAGTCAGAAAAAAAACTTCTAAATTACATTATTTTTAGAACACTATGACCACCTTTGCAGGCAGTTTTATTGCATTTATTAAATGTTAATCATGGAGCAAACTTTACAAATAGTCTTTGTTAAATATATCTGATAGTTTTGTGGCTACAGCACCTACGCAAAAGTATGTGTGTATATATATATATATATATATATATATATATATATATATATATATATATATATACACACATACACACACACACACACACATACACACAAATATATATATATATATATATATATATATATATATATATATAGTACATTTTAGGTTAACAATAAGCAGGGGAAAGATGCATTGAAGCAATATATAAAAAAAAGATTGCATAGTTTTTATCTGCTTGAAGTTTTCTATGTCTTAGAGAATCCGTGTATCCTTTATACTCAATTGTCTCTAAAGCCCCCGTTACACACTGCGATATCGCTAGCAATATCGCTGTAAAGTCACCGATTTTGTGACGTCGCAGCGATATCGCTGCATGTGATACTTACCTCCGACCGGCTCCCCCGCTGGTTATCGCTGATCGCGCAAGACGCTCCTGGACCATTCCTCGTCGGTCGCTTCCTGTGGCGCCGACGAGCGACGCGTGGAGCTGGGTGGGAGGACGTCAGGATCGCCGCGCCTGACAGATAAGTAGCGATCCCCGTCCCCAGCGATGTCGCTGGTGAGATCTGCCTGTGTGGCAGCTCACTAGCGACCACCTAGCGATGTACCAGAGATCCTGACCGCGTCATATCGCTAGTCGGGATCGCTGGTGCATCGCTAGGTGTAACGGTACCCTAAGTTGCCAAACTGCAGATAACCCGACTGGATAAAAAAAAATAGCACATTACTTAATGAATGTAGACCATTTACTGAGTCTTACCTGAACCGCGCCGGTGACAGAGGAGTGGGTGGAAACATTCCTGGCTCAAATGAGTCAAAGTACGTCACGGTCCAAGAAAAACTACAGCAAGACAAGCCGGCAAGAACAGACAGGACTAGAAGACTCCAAAATCCTAAATAAATAAGTGATAAATCAGTCATACCATATATGATGAGCAGCAGGAAGCAGTGAGGTGCCATCATTAGTACCACCACTGACTATGCAACAGTGTGTGGCTGTGGTTACAGAACATATGGTCCATACACATAAAGGGACGGACATATACATCCACTATTACAACTTACACAGCTTTTCCAGACTCCTTGAAGTTAACAAAGGTTTTGCAATCTATAGCAAAAAATCTGCACCAGATCATTTCTGCAGACATTTCGCAAAAAATCTGTAAGTAAAATCCTCATCAAATGGTGAGGGTTTTTAAGAAAAAAAATACACTATTAAAGGGGTTATTCAACAACGAAATATTTTTTGGGCATAGACTGATTAAAAAAAAAAAAAATCAATGGAGGCATAGTCACTTTTAAGCGCCCCTGTGGATCCAGCGCAAACTGCACCATAGGCGGTGTCTGCCACATTCGGGAAGTCACAGCATCACTGCAGCTTGTGATTGGCTGCAGCAGCCAGGTGACTAGAAGAGCACATAATCAAAGAAACATCCAAGGATGATACGCTCTTCTAGACACCTGACCACTGCAGCCAATCACAGCCTGCAGTGGTGCTGTAATTTCTGGCTAAAGCAGACACCGCTTCCGGAGACACTGGGACACCTCTAAGGCAGCTGGAGCAGGATCTGAGGTGGTGCTGAAAGGAGAGTATGATCATCTCTTAATCATTTTTAATCCAACAAAAAACAATTATTTTACAGTTGGATAATCCCCTTAAGGGTACATGCACACGTTAGGAATTTGCTGCAGACATCTCATCACCACTGCTGCGGTTGGAAGCCAATGCTGCACGTTCATTATTCACCGTTCAGCTGTAGCCAATCACTGGCCTCACATGCTGTACTTATAAAGTGATTGGCTGCAGCGGTCGGATGAATGATAGTCAGGATGTGATCAGTGCTGAACTGGTCGGCACCAGAGAAGTGGTGCCACTTAATACAGCAGTGGGGGAAACTCAAAGGCTAGGTGATTGTTAATTAGTCATTTTATAACATTCTTTACATTAGGGATGACTTTCTAAAAACCCAGAAAAAACAGGATTTTTTGGGTTGCTTACCGTAAAATCTGTTTCTCGGAGCCTTCATTGGGGGACACAGAGACCATGGGTGTATGCTGCTGCCACTAGGAGGCTGACACTATGCACAAAAAAGTTAGCTCCTCCTCCGCCGTATACACCCCACCGACCGGCAGGAAATTCCTCAGTTAGTGAGAAAGCAGTAGGAGAAGTAACGGAATAGATTGAAAACAGAACGAACAACTCAACTGTAACCAATCGACAAACATAAGAACAGGAGTTGTAGAACATGGGAGGGTGCTGTGTCCCCCAATGAAGGCTCCGAGAAACAGATTTTACGGTAAGCAACCCAAAAAATCCTGTTTTCTCGTTCGCCTTATTGGGGGACACAGAGACCATGGGACGTCCCAAAGCAGTCCCTGGGGTGGGAAACAAACTTCCATCAGGCCAGTGGACTCACCACCGCGGCCTGCAGAATCCTTCTACCTAGGCTGGCGTCCGCCGAAGCAGAGGTGTGGACCCTGTAGAATTTCACAAAAGTGTGAACCGAAGACCACGTTGCAGCTTTGCAAAGCTGCAGCGCGGAAGCTCTGTGGCGCACCGCCCAGGAGGCACCCACCGTCCGGGTAGAGTGCGCTCTGATCCCTGAAGGAGCTGCACGATGCTTGACCCGGTATGCCTCCAAAATTGCCGATCTGATCCAGCGAGCAATAGTGGCCTTTGAGGCTGGGTGACCTTTCCTTGCACCGTCTGGAATGATAAACAGAGAGTCTGACTTCCGCAAGGAAGATGTCCTGGCTAGATAGACTCTCAATGCCCTGACCAGGTCCAGCTTGTTCAAGGATCGCTCCCGAGGATGAGCTGGGCTCGGGCAGAAGGATGGCAGAACAATGTCCTCATTGAGGTGAAACGAAGATACCACCTTCGGAAGGAAAGAGGGCGGAGGCCGCAGAACTACCTTGTCCTGATGAAGTACCAAGAAGGGAGAGCGGCAAGAAAGGGCCGCTAATTCCGACACACGTCGGATGGAAGTAATGGCCACCAGAAAGGCCACCTTCCAAGAAAGGAGGGCAGGGAAACATCCCTGAGAGGTTCAAAAGGAGGACCTTGCAGAACCCCAAGAACGAAATTAAGATCCCAAGGATCCACGGGCGCTCGGTACGGAGGAACCGTGTGAGCCACACCCTGAAGAAAGGTTTTGACCTGGGGCCGGGAGGCCAGCGTCTTCTGAAATAAAATGGACAGTGCCGAAACTTGACCCTTAAGGAACTGAGAGCAAGCCCCGCATCCAGCCCTGTCTGAAGAAACGCCAGAACAGATGGAAGCGAAAAAACCATGGCCGCAATGTCATTGGCCTCACACCAGGAGAAATAGGCTTTCCAAGTACGGTAATAGATCTTGGAAGAGGAAGGCTTTCTGGCTCGGATCATGGTATGAATCACTCGATCAGAGAATCCTGCCCGTTTCAAAACCTCGGTCTCAACAGCCACGCCGTTAAATTGAGCGACCGAGAATTGGGGTGGCAAATCGGGCCTTGCGACAGCAGATCTGCCCTGTCGGGAAGCTTCCAGGGGGCGTCCGCGAGAAGGTTGACAATGTCCGCGAAGCAAGACCTTCTGGGCCAATTCGGGGCGATGAGGACGACTGGAATCCCTTCTGCCTTGATTTTCTTCAACAGCTTGGGAAGAAGAGGCAAGGGAGGGAACAGGTAGGGGAGCTCGAACTGTGACCAAGGAACGGCCAGAGCGTCGGCGCCCCCTGCCAGGGGGTCCCGAGACCTGGACACGAATTGTGGTACCTTCCTTTTGAGGAGAGACGCCATGAGGTCTACGTCCGGGGTTCCCCACCGACGGCAGAGCAGATGAAACACCTCCGGATGTAGGGACCATTCCCCTGCCGCGAGACCCTCGCAGCTTAGAAAATCGGCGGCCCAGTTGTCCACGCCGGGAATGTAAACCGCGGAAATTGTTGGAACAAAGGTCACTGCCCATTGAAGAATTCTGGACACTTCCGCCAGGGCTGAGACACTCCGTGTCCCCCCTTGTCGGTTGATATACGCCACCGCTGTGGCATTGTCTGTTTGAATCCTGACAGGCAGGCCCTTGAGGCGCCGTTCCCAGTGGACGAGAGCCAGAAGGATCGCTCGTATCTCTAGGACATTGATCTGCAGAGCTGATTCCTGAGTCGACCATCGACCCTGAACAGTGTGATTGCGGAACACTGCACCCCAGCCGATGAGGCTGGAGTCCGTTGTGACAATCTGGGAAGAAAGGACCGCCCCGAGAAAATGAGGGGAGACGTCAACCACCAGTTGAGAGACCGCTTGATCCGGCATGAAAGACGAACCGGACGATCCAGAGACAGAGCCGACCTGTTCCACCTGGACAAAATGGCCTGCTGGAGGGGCCTGGCGTGAAAACTGGGCAAAGGGAACTGCCTCTATTGCTGCCACCATCTTCCCCAGAGTCCTCATGGCTGTCCTGAGAGATGAAAACCGTGCGATCTGTAGTGATCGGACACCCTGCTGCAGGGAAAGAATCTTGTCTTGTGGGAGAAATACCCTTGACCGACGAGTGTCGAAAAGAAGGCCCAGAAACACAAGGCGTTGAGTAGGGATCAGACAGGACTTTTCCGGTTGACGATCCACCCAAAACTGGACAGGGTGTCTAGAACGATCGCCACACTTAGGCGGGCCTGATGAAAGGAGGGAGCCTTGATCAGAATATCGTCGAGATACGGAAAAAGAACAAGACCTCTGATCCTTAACAAGGCCATCAACGCCGCCATAATCTTCGTGAAGACCCTGGGAGCGGTGGCGAGCCCGAAAGGGAGCGCGACGAACTGATAATGTTCGTGGGGAATCGCAAACCACAGGAACTTCGGATGTCCGGGAAATATGGGCACATGTAGATAGGCGTCTTGGATGTCTATGGAACACACGAATTCCTGCTCCTCCATGGAGGCAATCACCGAGCGAACCGACTCCATCCGGAAGTGGCGGAGGCGAACTCTCTTGTTGAGTAACTTGAGATCCAAGATGGGTCAAACCGCCCCGTCCTTTTTCGGCACCACAAACAGGTTTAAATAAAACCCTGTGAATCGTTCCGATTCGGGAACGGGCACAATCACCCCGGAGCTGAGGAGAGAGGCGATGGCCGAACTGAACCCCGGGATCAAGGCAGGATCCCGTGGCGGACGGGATTGGAAGAAGCGATCCCGTGGAAGAGAAACGAACTCTATTTTGTATCCTGTCGATACAACCTCTCTGACCCAAGCGTCCTCTACTGAGGCGAACCAGACGTCGCTGAAGAAAAGAAGTCGACCTCCCAATTGGAAGGGACCCACGGAAGACCGATGATAGTCATGCGGACGTAGACCGTCCAGATCTAGATCTGGGTGGTCTTCCCTGGGAAGAGTGGGACCGAAAGGACGGAGTGAGCCTGAAGGAGACCTTCTTTCTTTCCTGACGTGCTTGTGGCCTTTGCTGGTTGGAAGGGTTTTCCGCCGCATTGAAACGGCGGAAAGACCGAAAGGGACGGAACTGACGCCTTGGAGGAGGTCTGCGAGACTTGGATTGGGGGAGAAGAGAACTCGTACCTCCGGTAGCGTCCTTAATAATCTGGTCCAATTGGGACCCAAAGAGACGCACTCCTTGAAAAGGCAGATTAGTCAGACTTTTTAGAGGACAAGTCCGCCTGCCAGGCCTTGAGCCAAATTGTACGTCGGATTGCCACGATGTTGCTTGACGCCTGAACCGCGCAAGATGCGGCATCCAAGGAAGCAGAAAGCAGATAATCCCCTGCATGGGAAATCTGATTGGCGAGATCGGCCAAATGCTCCGGTTGTGCCTTATCCAGAATGCCCTGCCGAAGGTCCTCTGCCCAAGCGGATATAGCCTTTGCTGCCCAAGATGAAGCAAAGACTGGACATACCGCCACAGATGCCGCCTCGAAGGCAGACTTTGCTAGGGATTCTATGATTCTGTCATTAGAATCTTTTAGAGACGCTACACCCGACAGCGGAAGAACAGTATTATTAGAGAGTCTGGATACGGGAGGGTCCACTGAAGGAGAAGCGGCCCAGTTGTCCGTGAGCTCTTTAGCAAACGGATACAGCACGCCGAGACGCTTTCCTCTTTGAAAGCGTCTAGTCGGATCTTCCCTTTCCTTGGTAAAAATCTTCCCAAACTCGGAATGAAAGGGAAACACCCTGGAAGGTGTTTCCGCCCGTCTGAACGAAACCTCCTGATCTGAGGATTTCGCAGGGGCGTCAGTGATGTCGAAGGTATGGTAAATCGCGGCAATGAGGTTCTGCACCGTAACCTTCATGTTCGCATCCTGATCCGAATCCAGCTCTAAGACCCCTTCAGATTCCGAAAGCGCTTCACCTGACTCGGGAGAGGAGGCCCGAGAGGGAGACTGCTGGGGAGTATGGGGTGAGGTAGGGCGAGGAGAGGACTCCGCCTGGAGATCCTGCCTGGGTCTCTTGCGACTGACACTGGCTTGGCTCAGATGGGACGTCCTGGGACGTGCTAGGTCCCGC
Source organism: Dendrobates tinctorius (assembly GCF_039654945.1). NCBI lineage: Eukaryota > Metazoa > Chordata > Amphibia > Anura > Dendrobatidae > Dendrobates > Dendrobates tinctorius. The sequence continues at coordinate 25,876,259 of NW_027361810.1, read as the reverse complement.
AGAAGCTCCCAAGGGCAACTTATCCAGAACGGCTACTAGGGACCGAGACACCTTGGTGAGGTCTGCCACCGACTGTGATAGGGAGGAGGCCCAACCCGGCAAGGGGGGCTCACTCACCCCTGGGGCTATGGATGGCTCCTGAGCGGCGTCGGGCTGTGCAGGGGAGGGCCGAAGAGCGGGTACGATCAGCCGTAGGGATAGACATTGTGAAAAACCTGAGGTAGTGCCGGAAGGTTGGGGGACAGAGGGCGGAGAAGGGTCAGTCTGCCGTGCAGAACTACTCACGGTCCGGTGTCCCCAAAAGCGATGCTGCTCGACCTGTCCGGGGATGCAGATCAGGGAGAAGTCCGGCTGGCCGTCCCAAAGAGGCAAAAAGCTGCTTGCAGAAACTGCACAGGGGCTGGGGAGCCTCTCCAGCTGCGTCCGGCTGGCAGGCTGTGAAGATGGCGCCTGCCTGTAGAAAAGCGCGGGTCCCGGGGAAGGGCGGTCCTCGCAGGGTTAATAATTGCTGCACTCTAGCCATATGCTGGGCAGGAGAGGGAAAGGCGGGGGGAGGGCCTGGGGAGAGCGGGAGTGAAGCCCGCTTAGTAGAAAGGGGCGGGGGGCGTGGCCGCGACGCTGCGGTAGGCCCGAACACAAGCCGGGGCCTAAATTAGTTGCGGCGGCCGCCTGTCAGCAGGGGGTCGGCGCGGAAGACGCGTCGCAACACCGGGCCGCGTCCCTGCCCAGAACTGCTCGACCCCAGCGCTACCCCTGCCAAGATGGAAAAAAGGGGGAAGCACAGAACGAGGCCCGTGAAGACCCGGGGCCTGCATGGATGCGGTGACCGTGGGGGGATGCGGGGCGTGCAGGGACCCTAACGTGGTCCCCCTGGCGACCGCTCCAAGAGAAAACGCCGAGGGAAGACTGACATACTCACCCAGGCAGGGGGCCTTACAATAAAGGTACCTGAAAATCCCACGCTGTCTGTCTCTATGAAATCCGCGCCTCATCCAACCTTCAGGCTCTGGTAGGCGAGATGGTGGGAGGCGGGGGGCAAGGACCGTCCGTGCGGCTGGCACCTACTTGTGCAAGGCTCCTGGTCCTGCTCCGGAGACCTATGAGGATACGGGGTGGCAGTACACGCCGTACTCATAGTCTCTTTGTGGGAGTACGGATGTGACTGTTCACTCCGTATCCCTCCGGAACCTGCAAAGAAACGACGCACACTGAGGTAGATATGGGTCTAATAAAAGACCCGTGCCCACCTCCTACTGACACTAAGCTAAACTGAGGAATTTCCTGCCGGTCGGTGGGGTGTATACGGCGGAGGAGGAGCTAACTTTTTTGTGCATAGTGTCAGCCTCCTAGTGGCAGCAGCATACACCCATGGTCTCTGTGTCCCCCAATAAGGCGAACGAGAAAATAGCCATATGAAATCCAGCACAGAATATGGGTAAAACTTGCCAGAAACTGTACTTTGCTGAGGATTTTAGCAGCGTAAATCCACAGCTAAAATCTGCAGCCAATCTGTCTTATGTGGTCTTATCACTATAAATATAATCAGGTTCCCCAACCACAGATACAAGTATTGAGCGGCGAAGGAGAAATTGTCCCAATCTAATGGGAGAGGGGAAATTAGGTTTACTGTGGCTTTTGTTCTATGATACAACTCCACAGATACACTGTTCTTACCAAGAAGACTAGCTTTTACTCCATCCTCGTTTACTTTTCCAGTCTGCATATCTAGGGAAGAAGGGGGAGACATGACATATAATCAGATCCCAAAACACATGCAACCACTTTATCTTCCTTAGGCGTGTACAACCAGAACTGGTAAAGTTTTAAGCATAGGTTGCTACTGAGAGGAGAAAACGGTTGCTAGCTGTGAATACTGATGAAGTATACGCCCAATTTTTTACTACTAAAGATATAGGCAGGCGCTGCTGGGTATTACCAAGGAGGTTCCGATTTGACCACTGAGCAAAATTTCAAGTCACGTCTAAAGGGCTTGTCCAGGTTTAGGGGCTCAAGTCTGCAGTCAATCTATGTGACTGCATGCTTGTGAATACTGTGCACGCTGTCAGGATTCTCTTGTGATCATGTGGTCACATGTATGTAATTTGCAAATAACTTGTTTAATTAACTCAATTCACTTGTATGAAGGGAAGCCGCTCACATCTAGTCGGCACATGACCGCATTTTGCAAATCGGACGCTCCAGGCGCCAGAGAATCTTGACAGCGTGCATACTTCCCACAGTGAAGATTCACAAGTGACTGCAGACTTGAGCCCCAATCTGGATAACCCTTTTAAGGCCAGGCCTTCAAAACTGCATAATACCTCAGAAAAACTTAAGGCTCATTCACTTGTCATCCATGGCAGATAAGGACCACTGATCGGCTATGGACAAGCCAACTGGCAGCTGTCTTATGGCCTGTAGAATCCCGTGTGCACAAAATGATAGTTAATACGATTTCTGGTCACCTAAGTCACTGGCTTTTGCAGAACTTCTCACTTTTAAACAAGACGATATGCTGCCAAGAGCATTGATTTTAATGATGGCATGGAGCATGCAATCTCCAGACAAACAAGCGTTTTGCTTACTTGTCAGGCAAGTCGATGAACAGGCATTGCAAGGAATGCTCATTCCCGATTTTCAGCTAGTAACGTGGGCCTTAAGTTGCATAGATTGACCCTACTGCTGTATGTACGTCTCTGTACACACTAGTATCGAGGCTTTTATGTATAATGAAAGCCATGATGTTGTGACATGATAAGATAGAGTCAAAAGGTGACTTAGAGACCCTACAGACTTAAAAAAGGTTGTCAAAGGTTACAATTTTTTTTTTTGCCATCAAAACCACATGCAGTTTTACATCTTCATAGATGGATATAGTCGGATAGTGCTTATAAAAACAATTCTTTTTGCAATGTCCCGCGTGTTAACGTTTTCAGCCGTTTTTGAGATATTAACACTTTTCCTTTGTCTACAGCTCGTTGCCTAGGAGACCGACCACCACTGCTGTCTAGTTTTGAAAGCGCTGCACTGACGCCAGCCAGGACTGAGCAGAAAGAGGGCGCTCCAGCAATCCTGGTCAAATTCAAAGCAGTGCTTACAAGCTCAATGGGAAAGGACCTTTAAGCCCTGCGCATGTTCTGCTGTCTACCATCGGTGGTCGGTCTCAAAGGCAACGAGCTGTAAACAATAAAAAAGTGCTAATATTTCAAGAAAGGCTGAAAAATTAATAAGCAGTAAATTGCTTATATTTAATAAATGGCAATATTGTTACGTAGAGGTGGGAGATATAAATCTCACTCTGCTGTGGACGACACATATGTATGCTGATTACCTTGTACCACAATGTATAAAACAACGAAGAGGAGAGCGAGGATGCTGACGATCACAAGGCAGCAAACCATGGACAGCAGTCTGGCCGGCCATCTCTTGCCCCTTTTAGAGGTCACCACTTGTGTCTTCACCGTCCCGTTTAGTCCGAGCTGCTCACTTTCTCCATACAAGTTCTCATCGAGGCTGTTTGTTTTGGTGGCAGAAGCCTCAAATAAGTCACTTTCCAAGTTCCTCACCACTAGTTCTTCCTGTGAGCTTCCCTGCTCGACGTGGCTTTGAGACGTGGCCGGGGCAGACGCAACAGGGCGACGGCTGCTCCGTAACCTCCTGGCACTGCTGACGTAAGAGGCATCCATCCAGGATCCTAGAAATACAGAACATGTGTGACTATCACAAGAAAACCTGGCCATTTGTATATCCCACAGAGGACACAGGCTACTAGATACAGTGGTAGATGTGTTACTATGTACATGTAGCACACGTGGGAAAAAAAAAAACCCCTCTGAGGCCAAATTCAGACGTCCGCGAAACACAGTCAGAGTACGGACCGCTATGACTGGACCAGCGCCTCATATCTGCCAGTAAGCCTGTTAGTTCAGGTCAGGAGTCCCATGCCCAGATGGAAATCTCATTCTGTGCACAGACTATGAGATTCGGACGTGAAGCGACGCCGTTGAACACCGGCTAGAAAAACTGGAGGACCAAAAGTGCAATAGGGTATTATCTGGATATTAAGTAGGGAAAATGTGGACAATCATGCTCCCCTGATGAGGTTGTGTGCTCACAACTAGGGATGAGTGGACACGTGGAATTTCTGCTTCATTGCGTTCGACCAAACTTTAGTCCAAAATTTGGTTCGGGTGCCAGAACTCTACCTGATCCCCATAGAAATCAATGGGGAACCAAACTTTGGAGCTGGAAAAACCTTCTCTCTCCTCCCCGACTTGAAAAATGGACTACAAAGAGAAGTCTGTGCTTGGAGTTCAGCACCGGATACTAGGTGACCGGCACAAATCCCAAACTTTACACTTCGGGTGCGCTCATCTCTACTCACAACAACCAGTGACAAAACTTAGGCTGCTGCAGACCCACGGCCTTAGGAAGGCGAAAAGACTGGAATCAAAAGGGTTAAAACTGTGCTGCCGAGGGAAGGAGGATGATGAGGCTGGAATCCGAGCGGTTTATTAGTCAACGTGAACGTCGAATCGCGTCGACCACTAAGTCGCACACTCGGATTCCTGCCTCATCATCCTCCTCCTCTCAGCAGCACTGTTTTAACCCATTCGATTCCAGTTTTGGGTCCCTCTTAAGAAAATAGGCCCTATGCATCATACACGGCGGACGTCGGACGGTTACCGTGCCAACGGCGCCTTTCTCCACACCCGACGTTACATTGGTCAGAGGAGTAACGCCTGAACAACTCCCCCGATAACAGGAACCTGTCAGACCCATCATACGCCGACGGGATCATTAAAAAAAAAGACAGATCTGATTGGTTGCTATGGTTACAGAATGTCTTCACGGAGCCAAAATATTGTAATACCCGGCTGGGAGAGTGAAAAAAAGGGAAATAAGCAAATACTGAGACAAAGAGAGAGGAGGCCGCTGCGCAGAAGAGCTCACGCTCTTACGGACTACGCATTTCACCTTCTGGCTCTAAATCATGACACGTTATTTTTTAGTTGCCTGTATATGTGTTGCATTTTCTCTCAATAAACCCCACAGAATAACGTACGGCCATTTTATTGTAAACTAAGGTATATTATCATCGTATCCCTCCGCAGGGTAAGAACTTATTTACCAAACCCAACTACTGCGCATGGGCGGACGGTGAGCAGTCTGACCCGCGAATCCCTCCGCCAGTCAGCCGCTGTCAGTGAGCGGGAGATTGGTCATGTATCGGACGTACTGGAGCGAGCTGTTCCCGGCTGCTATCAGTGTCAGTAAATATCAGCTACGCCGTACAGTATGGTTGTGTTTCCGCTGTGAAAAGTTTCTAGTGCCAGGCAGCATTCCGAGACCGCACAGCCGCCTCTCTCTGCGTCTGACGCTGAGCGTCGTGCAGGCCGCCATTAGTGACCAGCCCACGTCCTAGCAGAAGGGACGCTTTACCGCTTTGTTACCGATACCTTATAACTTGCTCCCAGGCAGCAGCGCAGGAAACGCTCATACAAAACCCCGCTCTGAAGCCAGCCTGTGTACACCTTCTGTGACGTAGGGCTGTCATCCAATCAGCGGGCACTTCTTAGCCAAGCTGAGCAAGAGGCGCTCTGATTGGCTAAGAATGTCACTTGCCCTCTCCCTCTGTGCTGACGTGATTACGTCATCGTACGTTAGTCCAGTGCCTGGAACCAATCCGAGTCACGCTTGCTGAGAGGCGGCAGGGGCCGGAGAGGAGGCATCATGGTGAGTGCAGGCTGTGTGTGTGTTACGGGGAGATGGCGGGCTGGTGGTGTTTCGGGTCCCCGCCCGCATTCCCCTTCATTGGGCATTGCAGGGAGCTGTGGGTAAATATGGGGCCTAGGCTGTGTTCCAGGAAAGAAGCCAGTGCTGTGGCACTAAAAGTCCCAGCAGTGTCTAGGTCGTGTGTTCTTGCCCACTGTATGTGATGAGACCCAGAGGACTGGTCAAAGCTGAGGATTTGCTACAGTGGAGGGAAATACAGCAGTGCTGTGCTGCTACAATGCCCCCCCCCCAGAGCATGTGCAGACTGGATGCGATTATTCATGCGTTAGGTCTGTGTGAGTAATCAGGAATGTTTCCTTTCACTGCCAGCAAGCAGAGGGCCTGACAGATGCTTTATTGGGTTGATCTGTATTGGAAAAATGCAGAATTTTCCATTATAGAGAGCAGCTGTTGTCAGATAATAGACCTGTAAGCGGTGCAGCTGCAAACAACGGCCCCATAGAATGTGAATGGCGCTGCATGCTTGACCTAGGGTTGTTGTGGTTGTCAGACTCCTAAAGGGAACTAGCACTTAGTATGAATAAAACGATATGTTTACAGAATTCATTTCTCCTTCCAGAGGTTTCTAATAGTCCTAGTCTAATAGTAAAGGCAGTGACTGGTCAGTGTGTAGGGGGACAACCCAGACTGACTTCCAGGTCAGTATGAATGAAAAAAAAAAAAGTCCAAGAAGGCTACGCTCCAGCACCTGAAAGAGGTTTATGCAACTTCTACTCTGGAATTTAAAAAAAAAAGAAACTAATGTGAAGAGAACAAAAATTTTAAAAGAAGAAATATGGATCCATAATCTTAGGCAGTTTGGGTTTACAACGCACAAGATTATGTATCCATATTTCTTATTTTAACCTTTTTGTTCTCTTCACAGTAGGTTTATAATTTCAGAGTAAAGGTAGTTTTAAACCTTTTTCCAGGTGCTGGAGCAGAGTCCACTTGGAATCTGTCACCTAATTTTTGGCCTATGAGATGCGGCCACCGCCATCATGGGCTTATCTACAGCATTCTGTAATGCTGTATATAAGCCCCCGATGTAACCTGAAAGAAGAAAAACGAGTTAGATTATACTCACCCGGGGAACAGGTCCGGTCCGGCGCGTCCCATCTTCTAGCGATGACGTCCTCCTTCTTACTTCTGCCGCAGCTCCTGCGCAGACGTACTTTATCTGCCCTGTTGAGGGCAGAGTAAAGTACTGCAGTGCGCAGGCGCCGGACCTCTCTGACCTTTCCCGGCGCCTGCGTACTGCAGTACCCTGCTCTCAACAGGGCAGAGAAAGTACGCCTGCGCAGGAGCCGCGGCAGAAGTAAGGAGGAGGACGTCATCGCTAGAAGATGGGAGGCGCCGGACCGGACCCCGGGGTGAGTATAATCTAACTCGTTTTTCTTATCTTTCAGGTTACATCGGGGGGCTGTAGATAAGCCCCTGATGGTGGTGGCCGCATCTCATAGGCCAGAAATGAGGTGACAGATTCCCTTTAATATGAATACCAAAGGGGGTTAGCCCCTAGCTCCCACACCAGGGAGGAAAGTGATCTTTGCTATTGTTGTATCGATGGCCACTTGTCATTCTTTCCACAATGTGTCCTACTCTATTAGGATCTGCTGACACCTGACTGGCAATGTTTAATGTGATAACAGTACATAATGCATCTTGGTATGCCGATTGATTCCTTAGGTTATTGCTGTGTTTATATGAGAAAAATCACAAAGGTCTTGCAAAAAATGTGTTTGTAATGTACTTGTTATATATTTTCTCCACACTTGAGAACAAAACATTTTTAACAGGACTGTCAGCAAAGGATGGTTGTTCAAATCAAGCACAGGCGCTCGGTGCATCATGGCAGAGCCAATCATTTTAAGTGCACCTTGTTTTCCATCTATCTCCACCCTTCCCTGGATCTATGAAGCCAGAGCAGTAAAAGAGGAGGAGGTTGAGGGAAAGCAAGACATGTTTGACACACCTTTGTGCACTTAGTGTCTGTACTTGGTTTGAATAGTCATTCTGTGCAGACAGTCCCTTTTTAAATTTTTATGGCTTTAAGGCAGCGTCCATGGCTGCTCTTTATCAGTTCTGGCTTTCAACATTACTCTGCAGCTAGTCCAAGCTATCAATCAAGCAGAAGATATGGCAACCGCTTTTAAATAATAATAATAAATTTTATTTTTATAGCGCCGACATATTCCGCAGCACTTTACATTTCAGAGGGGATTTGTACAGACAATAGACATTACAGCATAACAATAATCACATACAGTAGATTATAACAAATACCAAGAGGAATGAGGGCCCTGCTCGCAAGCTTACAGTCTATGAGGAAAGAGGTAGACACGAAAGGTGGGTGGTAACAGTTGACCTGATTGTATGGACCAGCCATAATGTTAAGTGTGTAACAGTACAGACACAGAGGGCTAATGGATGCATAAAGCATGTGGGAGCATGATGCGGGAAATCTGGTTATGGTAAAATTTTTGACTGTGCCACACAGGGATAGATTAGGTTAATGTGTTGAGGCGATAGGCCAGTCTGAATAAATGAGTTTTCAGGGCACGCTTAAAATTGTGGGGATTGGCGACTAATCGTATTGACCTGGGAAGTGCATTCCAAAGAATTGGCGCGGCACGTGTAAAGTCTTGGGGACAGGAGTGGGAGGTTCTGACTATTGAGGATGCTAACCTCAGGTAATCAGCAGAACGGAGGGCGCGGGTAGGGTGGTATACTGAAATAAAGAGGTTGTCCAGTAAGAAGATAGCAATGCCTTATCTGTAAAATAGGTCATCAGTATCAGTTTACTGGGGGTCCTACACTCGTCAACCCCAGTAATGAATTGTTGCTTGGTTCGGAGCCCACTGGATGTAAGGTAAATGGATTAAACAGAGCTGCAAACCGAAGCTCCATTCATTGTGGTGCTGCAGAACAACTTAAAAAAAAAAAAAAAAAAGGGTTATCAATATTCCCTGACCAGGCAATCCTAAGCTTTAGAAAACCTCAAAGAATCCAATACATGTGTTACAAGGTACCTCCATGTACACTGATGAGAAACCGATCATAAAAGATAGAGATGTGCTCCAATAATATAAGACCTATAAAAATAAATGTGATTTGAGACCGCACAACGTACAAAGCAAGAAATGGTAAATGCATGTAAAAACAATAGAAATTCTGTATAGGCCGGATGGTATATGCCTCAGACAGTAACTAAACATCAGGAAAATGCTATGTACAAATTACTAAAGTGTATAAATGTCAGAGGGTTGGACAGATGGGTGCAAAATATTGTGCTGTAAGAATATAGGAAGCGCTGCCGGTAATAAGTGTCCCAAGATACCAAAACCATCCTGAATGAAGGCAAGACACTGCCCAGATAACCATACCACAGATATGTAGAAAGCTGGATAGATATCTCAGAAGCCCCAACAAATGGGTATTGCCAGTCAGCACAAATTAGTGCTGCCTAATCATTTCAGTGCAGCCTATCGGACCAAGAAGGCCCCCAACCCCTTTGTCTATATCAAATTTTACCCTTCTAGTGGTATTATGGTACTGTTAAGAATTCACCATAGGCCTCTAGAAGACGTCTGTGTAAACACATACATGGAATAATTGGTACCAGTGTCATCCATGTGTCTGTTTTAACCATCAGTTATCAGTGTTTTTCACAAATGGTTAAAGAAAGGAATTACAAAGCTGCTTTTATAGTCTGCAAAGTTAACATGTGTACCGCGCATAAATGCTATCCGTGTGCTGTGTGTTTTTCTCAGCTTCATAGACTTGTATTGGCCCTTGTCACCCATGCTGTCCGAAAAAAATGAACTTTGAATAGCACCATAGGTTATAACGGGTACATGTTGTATTCGCAAAAGAAACAGATACGACACATACAGTTGTGGCCAAAAGTATTGACACCCCTGCAATTCTGTCAGATAATACTCAGTTTCTTCCTGAAAATGATTGCAAACACAAATTCTTTGGTGTTATTATCTTCATTTAATTTCTTGAATGACGCAAAACATTGATCATTTCACACAAAACTCCAAAAATGGGCCAGACAAAAGTATTGGCACCCTCAGCCTAATACTTGGTTGCACAACCTTTAGCCAAAATAACTGCGACCAACCGCTTCCGGTAACCATCAATGAGTTTCTTACAATGCTCTGCTGGAATTTTAGACCATTCTTCTTTGGCAAACTGCTCCAGGTCCCTGATATTTGAAGGGTGCCTTCTCCAAACCAGGGCTGTGGAGTCGGTAAGCCAAACCTGCGACTCCGACTCCTCATTTTCCCTTACTCCGACTCCCACATATATTGCTTATATTTAAGTGAAAAATTTATTGTAGTACAATGTGAACATCAGACATTTAATCATTTCTATGATCCAATAATCAAGATATTTAGATAGCACATAATATCTATTTATTGGAATACAACTTTAGAATACAAAAAACTGTAATAAATTGTAAATATGTAATACACTGTGTACATGTACTTGTATACGGTACAGACCAAAGTTTGGACACACCTTCTCATTCAAAGAGTTTTCTTTATTTTCATGACTATGAAAATTGTAGATTCATTCTGAAGGCATCAAAACAATGAATTAACACATGTGGAATTATGTAATTAAAGTGTGAAACAACTGAAAATATGTCTTATGTTCTAGATTCTTCAAAGTAGCCACCTTTTGCTTTGATTACTACTTTGCACACTCTTGGCATTCTCTTGATGAGCTTCAAGAGGTAGTCACCAGAAATGGTCTTCCAACAGTCTTGAAGGAGTTCCCAGAGATGCTTAGCACTTGTTGGCCCTTTTGCCTTCACTTTGCGGTCCAGCTCACCCCAAACCATCTCGATTGGGTTCAGGTCTGGTGACTGTGGAGGCCAGGTCATCTGGCGTAGCACCCCATCACTCTCCTTCTTGGTCAGATAGCCCTTACACAGCCTGGAGGTGTGTTTGGGGTCATTGTCATGTTGAAAAATAAATGGTCCTACTAACCGGATGGAATAGCATGCCGCTGCAAGATGCTGTGGTAGCCATGCTGGTTCAGTATGCCTTTAATTTTGAATAAATCCCCAACAGTGTCACCAGTAAAGCACCCCCACACCATCACACCTCCTCCTCCATGCTTCACGGTGGGAACCAGGCATGTAGAGTCCATCCGTTCACCTTTTCTGCATCACACAAAGACATGGTGGTTGGAATCAAAGATCTCAAATTTGGACTCATCAGACCAAAGCACAGATTTCCACTGGTCTAATGTCCATTCCTTGTGTTCTTTAGCCCAAACAAGTCTCTTCTGCTTGTTGCCTGTCCTTAGCAGTGGTTTCCTAGCAGCTATTTTATCATGAAGGCCTGCTGCACAAAGTCTCCTCTGAACAGTTGTTGTAGAGATGTGTCTGCTGCTAGAACTCTGTGTGGCATTGACCTGGTTTCTATTCTGAGCGGCTGTTAACCTGCGATTTCTGAGGCTGGTGACTAGGATGAACTTATCCTCCGCAGCAGAGGTGACTCTTGGTCTTCCTTTCCTGGGGCGGTCCTCATGTGAGCCAGTTTCTTTGTAGCGCTTGATGGTTTTTGCCAATGCACTTGGGGACACTTTCAAAGTTTTCCCAATTTTTCGGACTGACTGACCTTCATTTCTTAAAGTAATGATGGCCACTCGTTTTTCTTTACTCAGCTGCTTTTTTCTTGCCATAATACAAATTCTAACAGTCTATTCAGTAGGACTATCAGCTGTGTATCCACCAGACTTCTGCACAACACAACTGATGGTCCCAACCTCATTTATAAGGCAAGAAATCCCAATTATTAAACCTGACAGGGCACACCTGTGAAGTGAAAACCATTTCCGGCGACTACCTCTTGAAGCTCATCAAGAGAATGCCAAGAGTGTGCAAAGCAGAAATCAAAGCAAAAGGTGGCTACTTTGAAGAACCTAGAATATAAGACACAGTATTTTCAGTTGTTTCACACTTTTTTGTTAATTATATAATTCCACATGTTAATTCATAGTTTTGATGCCTTCAGAGTGAATCTACAATTTTCATAGTCATGAAAATAAAGAAAACGCTGTGATTGAGAAGGTGTGTCCAAACTTTGGTCTGTACTGTATGTATGTGTGTGTGTGTGTGTGTGTGTATATATGTGTGTGTGTGTGTATATATATATATATATATATATATATATATATAATCACACACTATGACTTATCTCGGCTGAGATAAAGCCTAGATCCTCAGGCTACATTCACACTATGGGTGCAGCCAGGATCAAACCTAGGGGGGGGGGGGGCAGAATCTCATACTGTTCCACAGAATTTCATACTGCACACCTCAGCTGCTGCAGAACCTCATACTTCACACCCCTACACTTGAAAATAAAGCCTGCACCTTAAGAAGATGTGGTGATGAATGCAGTCTCTTTATTCCAACTATCAGTTGATGTTACTGAAGACGAGCAATGCCTGTCCTGGGCGTCCTTTTGGGCAGCTATGAGGTGTACCTGACTGGTGCTAAAAAAAGGAGTGTTAGTCTGTGTGCTACCCGGCTTTCATTCTTTTTGGTACTGATATGATATGGATATAGACAGATATGGATATATAGAGCAGATTTCTAATCTGCTTTTGCTATTGAAAACATTAGCTATGAGCTCAAAAACCTTTCAGGTGATGCAGTTTTTTAAAAAGCTGATCTGCTTTTGCAACTTAAAAATGTATCCTCAAAAAGCGCAGGAAAAACGCTGTGTGTGAATGTAGCCTTAGATCAGGAATAGAACAGTCATTTATAGGACATTTCATAACTTTCCGAAATTCCTATGAAAAAATATTCAGCACATTCTGCATTGAACTACTGTACCCAATTTATTATATATTTTCGGAGTCGGTCCATTTTATACCGACTCCACTAAAATGAGCACCAACTATGACTCCGACTCCACAGCCCTGCTCCAAACTGCCATTTTTAGATCTCTCCACAGGTGTTCTATGGGATTCAGGTCTGGACTCATTGCTGGCCACCTTAGAAGTCTCCAGTGCTTTCTCTGAAACCATTTTCTAGTGCTTTTTGAAGTGTGTTTTGGGTCATTGTCCTGCTGGAAGACCCATGACCTCTGAGGGAGACCCAGCTTTCTCACACTGGGCCCTACATTATGCTGCAAAATTTGTTGGTAGTCTTCAGACTTCATAATGCCATGCACACGGTCAAGCAGTCCAGTGCCAGAGGCAGCAAAGCAACCCCAAAACATCAGGGAACCTCCACCATGTTTGACTGTAGGGACCGTGTTCTTTTCTTTGAATGCCTCTTTTTTTTCTCCTGTAAACTCTTATGTTGATGCCTTTGCCCAAAAAGCTTTACTTATTGTTAAAGCTCTACTTTTGTCTCATATGACCAGAGAACATTCTTCCAAAACGTTTTAGGCTTTTTCAGGTAAGTTTTGGCAAACTCCAGCCTGGCTTTTTATGTCTCGGGGTAAGAAGTGGGGTCTTCCTGGGTCTCCTACCATACAGTCCCTTTTCATTCAGACGTCGACGGATAGTACGGGTTGACATTGTTGTACCCTCGGACTGCAGGGCAGCTTGAACTTGTTTGGATGTTAGTCGAGGTTCTTTATCCAACATCCGCACAATCTTGCGTTGAAATCTCTTGTCAATTTTTCTTTTCCGTCCACATCTAGGGAGGTTAGCCACAGTGCCATGGGCTTTAAACTTCTTGATGACACTGCGCACGGTAGACACAGGAACATTCAGGTCTTTGGAGATGGACTTGTAGCCTTGAGATTGCTCATGCTTCCTCACAATTTGGTTTCTCAAGTCCTCAGACAGTTCTTTGGTCTTCTTTCTTTTCTCCATGCTCAATGTGGTACACACAAGGACACAGGACAGAGGTTGAGTCAACTTTAATCCATGTCAACTGGCTGCAAGTGTGATTTAGTTATTGCCAACACCTGTTAGGTGCCACAGGTAAGTTACAGGTGCTGTTAATTACACAAATTAGAGAAGCATCACATGATTTTTCGAACAGTGCCAATACTTTTGTCCACCCTCTTTTTTTTATGTTTGGTGTGGAATTATATCCAATTTGGCTTTAGGACAATTCTTTGTGTTTTTTTTCATTTAAGACAAATTAAATGAAGATAATACCAAAGAATTTGTGTTTGCAATCATTTTCAGGTAGAAACTGAGTATTATCTGACAGAATTGCAGGGGTGTCAATACTTTTGGCCACAACTGTAGGTGCAAACAGACGTCTTGATGAGGCCTCGGGGCAGTGATTCTTTCCTTCAGTTTTGAAGTAACTTGATCAGGTTGTGATTGGATGATATTGCACACAGTAATACGTGACAATCGTGTGCAGCATACAGGTCCTTAAACACGACATTGAGTACAGTTTCCTAATCTGGTGATCAAGAAAATTCACACATCAAAAGCGACCATAAAGGCTTTGTCCACAACATTTAGTTTGTCCCATGGTGGTCCTAAAAGTGTAAACCTACCGGACTCTTGTCTCTACTCTTTGCTGATGAATGTGTCCCTTCCAGTCTCCCAATTTATTTTTCTGGTCGGGGGTTGCATCAAGCTACGTCCACAGCGGGGATGTCCTGTCTGAGCTGTAGGGGTATGTGCCCACGGTCAGAAATCGGGAGCGCTTTGGACGCAGCACATGTCCGCTCTGTCCAAAGAGCTGCTGGCTTTTGAACACAGGTGAATCCACATGTGTTCATTGAACCGTGTGGAATCACCGCGTCCAATACATTGTACGGGTGAATAAAGATGAATTAGCATGCTGCTGTTTGTAAAGACGCGCCATGTGTCCATCTCCGCGGGTGATCTGCAGGCGTCTCAGCACGCATAGTGGAGATAAGATTTCTTGAAATCCCATCCACTATGCTGTAACATTTGGACGCTGCTGATGTACCCAGCGTCCAACCCACAGCATTTACTGACTATGGGAATGTACCCTTAAGGCCCCGTCACACATAGCGACTCACCAGCGATCCCGACAACGATATCAACGTGTCAGGATCGCTGGTGAGTCGTTACATGATCGCTGGTGAGCTGTCAGACAGCTTCACCAGCGATCAGCACCAGCGACGCTGTGTACATTAGTTACCAGGGAGCTGATGCAGGGAGCTGTAACTAAGGTACACATTGGGTATCTAAGGGACGCACGTCCCTTGGATACCCGATGTGTACCTTAGTTACCAGCCTGTCACACGCCAGCGGGAGACCAGCAACCAAAGAAAAGTCCAGGGCTTTCCTGCAGCGATCAGTGATACCGGCAAGGGGGCTGATCGCTGTTACACACATCGATCTCGCTGGTGAGATCGCTGTTGTGTCACAAAACTTGTGACTCAGCAGCGATCTCGCTAGCAAGATCGCTATATGTGACGAGGCCCTTAGAAGCGCCTTAGTAGCTTATTTGTAGGGAACGTGACTTCTGCAGCCAATCGGTGACCACCTGATGCACCCTAGGTATGGAGTCCAGCAGTGGTCTCCAGCCAGCAGTAGAATGGTTTCCTGGGGTCATTTTCCAAGGGGGCTCTCAGCTCATAACTGTAGCAGTCGCGTTCAGTACCAGTGAGCATTCTTAGCTTCTAGGGCATCGCTCCTCACGCCCACCTAAGGCTGGTGGGGGATACCCCAGCAAGACAGAGGAGTGGAGTGTGTATTACTTTTTTTTTTAAATTATTAACAAAACAATATTGGCCTAGCTATTAGTGGCACTTCCAAAACTGAATATAAACCTACAAACATAAGGAAGCGAATGCCATATATTTAAAAAAAATATATATATATTCATCTTAAACAAAATAGTACACTCAAATAAAAATTTCCTTGGGAAACACAAAATACAAAGAGGAACTGCAAGCTTAGGAGAAGGCATACTTCATATATACCAAATTGAGCAAAAATATATAATGCTTTGTAATTATTATAATAAGCAGATAGTACATATGGCCCAAAAAAGACTTTCACTCATAGTAACTATATATATATATATATATATATATATATATAAAGTCAAAATGGTTAAACTATCCCAAAAAGTTTTCATAGCGGTTAGTGCTTATAAGAATCAATACACAGAAGGCTCTAAACTATCCAACAAGTAGCAATCTAGGTTTTATTAGTCCAATGACTTATTTAAGCAGAGACAATAGATTTCTCAAATGATGGAGGATACTGCAGATCTGAAGTGCTATGTACTTAGAATAAAACAATATATGTTCAAGTGGGCAGAGTAAAAGCACATAAAGACTGGTGGGAGACAGAATCTGACTGTTTTTTATAAACTAATTTAGGTGCATATCAAATTACAAGCAAAAAAAAAAAGTGAGTCAACCCAAAAAAAATTTTTGCAACACAGTTAGTGCTCATAAGATTCAATGTATACCGCAATCTACTCCTAACTAAAATTAGCACACATTTTGTTTTACAAATCCAGTGGTTTAAATACACTGCCAGGTACAACTTATAGTGCTCAAGTTAACGCTCCTAGTGGAATTATTAGCAGCAGATAGTGTCTGGGATTGATCCCATAGTATCAGAAGTTTGTTGAATACTTATATAGATATTGCCAGTATTAGTGCCAACCAAATGAATAGTGGGAGAGGAGGAAAAAGTGCTCTAGAAAAATGAGGTATACATGACATGGTTGCAGGATGGCGCCCCAATATTTTGTCTAAGCCATTGGACTAGTAAAACCTAGATTGCTACTTGTTGGATAGTTTAGGGCCCTCTGTGCATTGATTCTTATAAGCACTAACTGCCATGAAAAACTTTCTGGAATAGTTTAACCCTTTTGACCCTATTTATGAGTTTAGTTTCTAGAAGTGAAAGTCTTTTTGGTCCATATGTACTATCTGCTTATTTATAATAACTACAAAGCATTATATATTCTCTGAGAACCGTTTTTGCTCAAATTGATATATATATATGAAGTATGCCTTCTCCTGAGCTTGCAGTTCCTCTTTGTATTTTGTGTTTCCCAAAGAAATTTTAATTTGAGTGTACTATTTTGTTTAATAAAGATTAATATCATTTATTTTTTTAAATATATGGCATTCGCTTCCTTATGTTTGTGTAGGCTTATATTATGTAGTCCACAGCGGTAGCACACTTATGCAGTGAAGAGGTAGTGACCCAGCAAAGTTCAAAGCAAAAGTCTCTTTAATGTGTTTACATCACATAATATTAATGTCCAGGTCACATAAACACAGCACAGGATATCCTCCGGATCGCAGCTGGGCCCATATCCTCTTGATTATTGTCAATAAACACGCTAGTCCCCTCTTACCAGTTGTCATAGGCGACTGCAACGCTGTGGGTGCCAGGCGTCTCGGCTCTCCTGGCTGTTTTGCGCCACTGGCCTGTGTTGCCTCCCACAGGTGGAGCGCTGCAGAGCCGACTGCTCTGTCCTCCTCCAAACACCAGACTAAGGCCGTGGTCACGCATGTGAGAAACTCGGACGATTCTTGCATGTCAATACCCGGCACTGCCGCCAGCATACGGGAGCGGAACGTGCGGCTGCATAGAAATACATGCAGCCGCACGCTCCTTTCCCAAGTGCCGGCGGCAGTGCCGGGTATTGATGTGCGAGACTTGTCCAAGTTTCTCGCATGTGTGACCCCAGCCTGACTATGAGGCTATGTTCACACGTCGCTGTTTTTTCGCGGCGGTTTTGCCGCGAAAAATAAGCATCTCATGCATTCCTATGGGATTCCGCAATGCTGTGCTAATGCTGCGTTTTTTTCCATGGCGGAATCGCTTTGCGGTAAAAAAACGCAGCATGCTCATTAATTTTGCAGAATCACAGTGATCTCGCACCCATAGGAATGCATTGTTCTGCTTACTTTCCGCATGTGGCTGTGCCCACCACGTGAAAAGTAAGCAGAACATTTGCAGATGGTACCCACGGTCCGGAGGAGAGGAGACTGTCCTCGTGGCTGTGGGTACCATATCCCTGCAAAAAATAGAAGTAAAATAAAAAATATTGTTATTCTCACCTTCCGGCGTCCCGCGCAGCCTTCCCGCCTCTCTCCATGCTCCCAGTCCCAGTAATCCTTTGCGCGAATGACCACTATGACGTCGCGATCTCGCGGGAGCACAACGTCTCGCGGTCATTCGCGCAAAGGATTACTGGGACCGGGAGCGTGGAGAGGCAGGAAGGCTGCGCGGGACGCCGGAAGGTAAGAATAACAGTATTTTTTTTAATTTTTTACATCCTATCTTTTACTACTGATGACGCATAGGCAGCCTCAGTAGTAAAAAGTTGGTCACACTCGTCAAACACTATGTTTGACGAGTGTGACCAACCTGTCAATCAGTTCTCCAAGCGATGCTACAGATCGCTTGGAAAACGCTAGCATTCTGCAAGCTAATTACGCTTGCAAAACGCTAGTTTTTCCGTGGGAAAATCATGGGAATTTAAACAGAAAAAATTTTTTTCTGCGGAATGGAATCCGGAATTCTCGCTGTAATTTCCGCGAGAGTTCCGCTACGTGTGCACATAGCCTGACCCTGACACACTCAAACCCTTTCCTGCAGGGGTTTTAGCAAAGGAATCTGTGGCCTTCAGCCACATGGAAAACCCGGGAATGAAACGGGCTGCATGACTACCATCCTGCAGTCTGTTACACACATTCCACAGCAGGTTTTCCCTCCATCTGCCTTGGACACTACCATGTCCAAGACTAGCACTTATTTTTAGCCTGCATTGCAGCCACTGCTACGCCTGTGACTGCCATGCACTCCTATGGCCTTCACACACCTCCATGCACATCCTGGGGAGAACACACAGTGACCCCTACCTTTGACATGGGTCACTGCTTCTCTATTGCAATCACAGCTACACTTGCGACTGCAATGCCCCTTCATGGCCTCAATACGCCTCCGTGCACATCCTGGGGAGAACAAACAGCGACCCCTACCTGTGACACCGGTCACTGCCTCACAATTATTATTAGTATTTACATATTTAGGGCCACTATGTGCCAATTTTTAAGCTAAATAAATGACATGGAAATCCCCTTTTAAATGATGGTACTTGCAACCCAATCTGGCATTGAGTCGTGATCATCGCATATCATGGAACAGTCTCTTTATTTAATCTGTCCGCTGTGCAGGTATCAGAATCTTTACACTGCTGCTGTGATTACGTCTAATACATTGTCAGGTGGCTAAAGTGTCTAGAAATATCAAAATGGTGAATGTTTATGTATCAAACTCCAATATTAACCCATGTGCTCCTCTTTTAGGCATCAGGCGATGGTACCAATGGGCCAAGTCAGCCTGGTCTGTATCCAGACGGTGCTCGCATGATGAGGGGGCAGTATGTACGTAACGTTTTATTTTACTTGTTTGATTTCCTGGAAAAGAATATTATTACTGTTTTACATTCTCTATATTATAGTAGAGCTATACGCTACTTTATAACAAGACTGATATTTTCTGTCACACTCTGCATTGGACGGGCCATGCTGCCTTGTGTCCTCAGATCGTTACTTATGTTTCCCATGTACTTTGCAGATTTCGGATTGATTTAGAGTTGTAACGTTTTCTTTGTTTTGCGTCGAATGGTGCGAGCGGCGCTGGTGATGTCACATCTGCTCATACCTGTACAGCCTTGTAAATGGAGCTGCCAGTCTGAAGTGAACCTGCGTTTAATGTATGCATTTTTTTTTTTTCTATATTTATCAGATGAACCCTGTTGCCCATTACTCCGCTGTGGGATTGGGGGGGCTACCTCCAAGGCCAGGGTTGGCCCCACCAGGCCTGATTCCACCTTTGATGGGACCAATGAGCACTCATCAGATGGGTCAGGTAGGTTACATAGTAAGTAAATCAGAAAACAAAACAAATTGAACAATGTAATAAAATATTGTCACCGATTTAAAAAAAAAAAAAAAACGGAGATAAGCACTTTATTATCTTTTGTCTTGCACAGATGACTCCTATGATTCCTCCTCTCATGTCTGGCATGATGATGACTACGCACGTAGCGCCTGGCACGTTACCAGTAGGCATGCAGGTCAGCGTCTGGATTCTCGGGCTGTTTTGTTTCACTTCCTTGGGTTTATTTGCATAAAATTTGTTTTTTCTGTTTTTGGTCTTGACAGCCCGGTGTAAACAGCATGGATCCCACACTAGGTAAGGGTCCATTTAAAGAGGTTTTCGCTGAATAAAAAGTTTCTATATACAACTTTCTAGAGCAGGTGTGGGTTCTGGTGACCCTGTCCTGATCAGATCATATGGGCAGGGATGTTTTATATAGCCATACATATTCAGGAGGACATGACAGCCATCCACTTATAGTATGCGGTTGTGTGAGGTCCACCAGATGTTTTAACAGCTCAAACCCCTATCCTCTTTTTACACGTCTGTCCCCTAACTGGGTCTACGGACAGTGTAGTCAGCTCTTATCTACAATAAGATATTGTCCTTGGACATTTTGGGAGTGCGGTTTACTTGATTTTTCTTTGTGTATAATATGTATCCCGTTTTGTTTCCAGCTCAGCCGACAATTTCACCGGTAAGTGTCCGGCATTGGATAATCTGGAAGATGGATATATGCATGTGGGTTTCTTTAAGAAAAAAAAAAAGCAAACTAAAGTGCTCATCCTTTGTCTTCCCAGGCACCGCATCCTGTAATTTCAGCACCACCATCAATTACAACTAATAGCACCTCTAATGATGAACCAGCCAAACCAGTAATTTGTTTCATTTATTGCATTTGTACTGTTGATTTTGCTTTATCTTGGTCCTTAGTACAGATTTTTTTTTTTTTTTTTTCTGTTTTTCTAGAAATCTATGTGGACTGAGCATAAATCACCAGATGGTAGGATATATTATTATAACATTGAAACCAAGCAGTCTACATGGGAAAAGCCAGATGAAATGAAAACCGCAGTGGAGGTATGATGCGAAGGAACATAAATAAAAAAAGATATATCTTGAAACTAAAAATGGGATTAGTTATAACAGATAAACATTTATTCATAGGACTCCTAACACATGCTGTTCTCTTTGTATCTAATATTACGCAATTTCTCGTTCGCCTTATTGGGGGACACGGAGACCAAGGGTGTATGCTGCTGCCACTAGGAGGCTGACACTATGCACAAAAAAGGTTAGCTCCTCCTCCGCAGTGTACACCCGACCGGCAGGAAGTTCCTCAGTTTAGCTTAGTGTCAGTAGGAGGTGGACACGGGTCTTTAACTAGACCCATATCTACCTCAGCGTGCGTCGTTCCTTTTCAGGTTCCAGGAGGGATACAGTGTGAAGAGTCACAACTGTACTCCCACAAAGAGGCTAGGAGTACGGCGTGTACTGTCACCCCGTATCCTCTTGGTTCTCCGGGCGGACCACAGGCTCAGCACAGGTGTCGTGCCAGCGAAAACAGATGGTCCTTGCCCCCCGCCTCCCACCCACTCGCCCACCAGAGCCTGTCGGTTGGACGAGGCGCGAATACGTAGATGATGAGCAGACAGCGTGGGATATAGAAGGTACCTTTATTGGAGCACTGGAACATAAAGCCACAAAATGACCCGGGAGCGGCGCCAAAGTAGCGCCGCAAATTCTCGCACTGCTCGCGCCGTCCGACGGTCGCCGCATCCCTTTTTGGCCCCGGCGGCGGTGCAGGCCTTCTTCACCCCACCGCCGGTATTCTTGTGAGGGTTGCATCTGGGAGCAGGGCTATGGCGGCGTCTCCTTTAGGGGCGGACGCGGCTGCGCCGCAGTTCTTCCGCGTCGCCCCGTGCTGACAGGCGGCCGCCGTTTCAAATTTAGTCCCCGGCTTCAATTTGGGCCTTCGCGCCCGTCGCGGCCACGCCCCCCCCGTTCATTATCATAGGCCGGCTGCGCTCCCGCCCGTTCCTAAACCCTCCCACCGCCTCTCTAGTCTTGTGGCTGGGAAGGGGGAGGAGGCGGTTCTTCCCTCTGGTGCAGGCGGCTAGCTCCGCCCTTCTTCTTACACAGAGACCGCGCTTTTTGATTCCTCACATCAGGCTGCCGCCATCTTTGCAGCCTGACAGCCGGAGACTACAGCAGATGCCATCTTTCGGGGACGCCGGACCGTGAGTAGTTCTGCAACTGCAGACTGACAGCCTACCCTGCCTTTCTGTCCCCCAACCCTCCAGCACTTCCACAGGTTTTTTTTTTTTTTTTTCGCATGCTCCTCTTGCAATCGCAAAGTCCCCTCTGCCGGGACTGCAGCAATCCCGTTCAGCAGGATGCCATCCAGGAGCCATCTACTGCGCCACGTGAAATCGAACCCCCCATTCATGGCTGGGCCTCGTCCCTTTCACAATCTGTGGCAGACCTCACCAGGGTGTCTCAGTCCCTAGTTGGCCGTTCTTGATAAGTTGCCCCTGGACACTTCTGCAGGTCCAGCAGGTCGCAAGACGTTCCATCTGAGCCAGCTAGCAGATGCCGCGAAAGGCCCAGGCAGGATCCACGGCTGGAATCCTCTCCTGGTCTCTCATCTGCACCTAGTCCTTCCCAGCAGTCGCCCTCCCGTGCCTCCTCACCCGAGTCAGGTGAAGCGTTCTCGGATATGTCCTCTGAAGGGATTTTAGAGCTGGATTCTGACCAGGACGCCGACATGAAGGTTACGGTACAGAACCTCATTGCTGCGATTAACCACATCTTCGAAATATCTGACTCCCCTGTGAAATCCTCAGATCAGGAGGTTTCGTTCAGATGGGCAGAAACACCATCCAGGGTATTCGCCTTCCACTCTGAGTTTGGCAAGATCCTTGCCAGGGAAAGAGAAAATCCGTCCAGGCGATTTCAAAGAGGGAAGCGTCTCGGCGTGCTGTATCCGTTGGCTAAAGAGCTCACTGACAACTGGTCTGCTTCCCCGTCGGTGGACGCACCCGTGTCCAGACTTTCTAATAACACGGTTCTCCCACTTTCAGGTGTAGCGTCACTAAAGGATTCTAATGATAGAATTATAGAATCCTTGGCAAAGTCAGCATTCGCGGCGGCTGCAGCGGCGCTATGTCCAGTCTTTGCCTCATCTTGGGTGACAAAGGCCATAGCCACTTGGGCAGAGGATCTCCGTAAGGGCATCCTAGATAAGGCCCAACCAGAGCAATTGACCGATCTGGCCAACCAGATTTCCCATGCAGGGGATTATCTGCTTTCTGCTTCCTTGGATGCCGCGTCTCGCGCTGTTCAGGCATCAAGCAACGTTGTGGCAATCCGACGTACAATTTTGCTCAAGGCTTGGCAGGCGGACTTGTCTTCTAAAAAGTCTCTTACCAATCTGCCTTTTCAGGGAGCGCGTCTCTTTGGGTCCCAGCTGGACCAGATTATTAAGGACGCCACTGGAGGCACGAATTCTCTCCTCCCTCAGTCCAAACCTCGCAGACCCCCGCCAAGGCGTCAGTTTCGGCCCTTTCGGGCTTACCGCCGCTTCAATACGGTAGAGAACTTCTCTAACCAACAAAGACCACAGGTACGCCAGGATAGAAAGACGGTGTCCTTCAGACCCACTCCCTCCTGGCGATCTCACTCCTCCCAGGGCAGACCCTCCAGGTCCAGATCTGGACGGTCCACGTCAGCATGACTGTCAACGAACTCCCGAGGGTCCCTCCCAATTGGGAGGTCGACTCTGTTTCTTCAGGGATACCTGGCTGGCCTTAGTAGAGGACGCTTGAGTCAGGGAGCTTGTATCTTCAGGGTACAAAAAAGAGTTCATTTCTCGTCCACGGGATCGCTTCTTCGAGTCCCGTCCTCCAAAAGATCCAGCCTTAGTTCCGGGGTTCTTGCATCCATCGCCTCTCTCCTCAGTTCCGGGGTGATTGTGCCCGTTCCCGAATCAGAACGTTTCACAGGGTTTTATTCAAACCTGTTCGTGGTGCCGAACAAAGGCGGGACAGTTCGCCCCATCTTGGACCTCAAATTACTCAACAGGAGAGCCCGACTGCGTCATTTCCGAATGGAGTTTCTTCGGTTAATCGCTTCCATGGAGACGCAGGAGTTTGTGTTCAATAGACTTTCAAGATGCCTATCTACATGTTCCCATATTCGCCAGGCATCAGAAATTCCTGCGATTCGCCAGGAACATTACCAATTTTGTGCACTGCCGTTCGGTCTTGCCACCGCACCCAGAGTATTTACAGAGATCATGGCGGCGTTGATGGCCTGGTGGAGAATCAGAGGTCTCGTTCTTTTTCCGTACCTCGACATTCTGATCAAAGCTCCATCCTTTCGTCAAGCTCGCCAAAGTCTTACCTGCCCAATTTCGGGTGGCTCATCAACGAAAAGAAGTCCTGTCTTGTCCCGACACAACGTCTTGTGTTTCTGGGTCTATTGTTCGACACTCGTCGATCGAGGGTTTTTCTCCCTCAAGAGAAAATTAGCTCCCTGCAACGGGATGTACGATTGCGGCAGCTCATGAGACCTCCATCTCTCCGGATGACCATGAAAGCCCTGGGAAAGATGGTGGTGGCAACAGAGGCGGTCCCCTTTGCCCAATTTCACTCCAGACCTCTCCAACTCGCCATCCTATCCCGGTGGAACGGGTCTGTCCTTTCCCTGGATCGCCCATTTCGTCTTTCAAACCGTGTCAAGCGGTCCCTCAATTGGTGGCTGACGTCTCCTCTCAACTCCCTAGGACGGTCATTCCTCCCCTTTCACTGGCAGATTGTGACAACGGATGCCAGCCTCCTCGGCTGGGGGGGGGCAGTGTTCCGCAATCACACTGTTCATGGTCGTTGGAGAGACTTCTCAGGGGACTGCCTATCCGGATTCAGACAGACAATGCCGCGGCGGTGGCATATGTCACACGCCAGGGAGGGACGCGGAGTGTGGCAGAAATGTCCAAGATTCTTCATTGGGCGGAGGCTTCAGTCCCGGCAATATCCGCGGTACACATTCCCGGCGTGGACAATTGGGCCGCCGATTTCTCAGCCGCGAGGATCTCGCGGCGGGAGAGTGGTCCCTACATCCGAAAGTATTTCTTCAGCTTGCCGTCGTGGGGAACCCCGGACGTAGATCTGCTAGCTTCTCGCCTCAACAGGAAAGTCCCACAGTTTGTATCCAGGGCTCGAGATCCTCTCTCGGTGGGCGCCGACGCTCTGGCCATTCCTTGGTCGCAGTTCGAGCTCCCCTACCGGTTTCCTCCCCTGCCTCTTCTTCCCAGGCTGCTGAAGAAAATCAAGGCGGAAGGAATTTCAGTCCTCCTCTTTGTCCCGAATTGGCCCAGTAGGGATTGGTTCGCGGACATCACCAACCTTCTCGCGGACACCCTCTGGAAGCTTCCAGACTGAGCAGATCTGCTGTCTCAAGGTCCGATTTGCCACCCCAATTCTCGGCCGCTCAATTTAACGGCGTGGCTGTTGAGGCCGAGGTTTTGCAACGATCAGGATTTTCCGATCGAGTTATTCGTACCATGATCCGAGCCAGGAAGCCATCGTCTTCCAAGATTTATTGCCGTACTTGGAAGAACTATTTCACTTGGTGCGAGACCAATGACAGTCCGCCCATGTGTTTCTTTTCGCTCCCTTTTGTCCTGGCGTTCCTTCAAGCGGGGCTGGATGCGGGTCTTGCCCTCAGCTCTTTAAAGGGTCAAGTGTCGGCGCTGTCCATTTTATTTCGGAAGACGTTGGCATCCCGTCCTCAGGTTAAAACCTTCCGTCAAGGTGTGGCTCACACGGTTCCTCCGTACCAAGCGCCCGTAGATCCATGGGATCTTAATCTGGTTCTCGAGGTTCTGCATGGTCCTTCCTTTAAACCTCTCAGGGATGTTTCCCTTTCTCTCCTTTCGTGGAAAGTAGCCTTTCTGGCAGCCATCACCTCCATCCGGCGCGCGTCGGAATTGGCGGCCCTCTCTTGCCGCTCTCTTGGTACTCTACCAGGACAAGGTAGTTCTGCGGCCTTCGCCCTCTTTCCTTCCTAAGGTGGTTTCCACTTTCCACCTGAATGAGGACATTGTTCTCCCGTCCTTTTGTCCGGGTCCAGCTGACCCTCGGGAGCGGTCCTTGAACAAGCTGGACTTGGTCAGGGCGATGAATGTCTACCTAACTAGGACGACTTCTTGCGGAAGACAGATTCTTTCTTCATCATTCCAGATGGGGCGCAGAAAGGTCACCCGGCCTCCAAAGCTACTATTGCTCGCTGGATCAGATCGGCAATTTTGGAGGCCTACCGGGTCAAACATCGAGTGGTCCCTCCGGGAATTAGAGCGCACTCTACCCGGGCAGTGGGTGCCTCCTAGGCGGTACGTCACAGAGCTTCCGTGCTGCAGCTTTGCAAAGCTGCAACCTGGTCATCGGTTCACACCAGGGCTGTGGAGTCGGAGTTAGTTTTGGTTGGAGTCGGAGTCTGTAGAAATGTACCGACTCCAGCTTTAAAAAAAAATGTATTAATATTTCATAGTTGAACTTTCATATGAATTTTATAAATGTTACTCAAATATATATGTTCTATCAAACTATGAACAACAGTGATAAGCAGTTCTGCTGGAGATAGACATTTCTTACTTCTTGTGTGTCACTGTTCTCCACTGCCCTTATCTAATCTTATACTTGGTTAACCTCATGCTGCCCCAACCCCCCTACTTACAATGTATGAAACTGAAAGTGAAAATGTGTTGCAAATTCTTAGTAGTAAAGCTCCTCCTCTAGACTAGATCATACTAGGTGTGCGTCTTCCAAGCATCTCACAGCTTACCTGCTACTCAGAGGAAGACTGTAAGAAGTATTATCCTTTCAACAAACTTTGCATCAGTTAACTGTGAGTACATGAGGAATAACAGTATTACTGACCACTATATCAGTTGTACGACCTGGCAATAATTTTGTACAATTGTTTTTAGGAAAAACAATTGTCATTTGGATTGTGAATGCAGAATTAAAAACCTGAGAATGTCAAAGAAGCATCACATTAAATCAGCTGTATTTGAACATTTCACCATCACTCAAGATAGAAAACATTATGTCTGTCAGTGTATGACAAATGATCCAGACGAAAACAAATGCTGTGAAGCCAAGATGAGTGCATATTCAGGCAAAGATAAAATTGCTCCTACCAGAGCTTCTAATCTAAAGAGACATTTACAGTGCTTTCATCCAGAAGTACTGAAAGCAGTGGATGAGAAAGACTGCATCCAAACCAATGAACCAGTGCCCAGCTCTTCTAGCCAAACAAAGGAGCAGAGAACTTTGCAGCCATCAGTTGCAAGATATTTTGTCAGTGACAAAGTTACTGTGACAATGACAGTAGATACATTTAAAAAACAGATCATAGAGCTTGTTGTAAAGGATAGTGTGCCTATTTCATTATTTTCACGACCAGCTTTTATGTGTCTGAATGGGGAAATGGCCCGCAAGCTTGGTGTTTCTCTGGAGAGAGTATTAGAAAATTAGTAATCGAAGAAGCTTTTAAACAAAAGGAAGAACTTAAAAAAACACTCAAGGGACGCTTTCTGTTTCTTAAAATGGATGCCTGCACACGTCACAGAGTGAACTATTTTGCCATCAATGTCCGATTTGTTTGTGACAAAAATGAAATAGTTACCAAGACATTGGCAGTAAAAGACACCAAAGCTCATCACACCAGTGAGTTTCTCCAGGTCTTGGTGGAAAAGGTTCTGCAAGACTATGAACTTAAAAAAGAGCAAGTTCTTTCTGTCGTAACTGACAATGCTTCAAATATGATAAGTACTATTAAGCTAATGAATGAGAGTAATGATGGTGACCAGCAGCTAGAAGAACATTCTGGGTCCACAGACACAGAAATGTTTGAAATAGAGGAACACAGTATTGTAACTGAGGAGCAAACTGAAGTTGCTTCAGATGAACAGCAACATGATAGTTTAGATCTTGTTGAAACTGTGTCAATATGTTCTTTCATTCATCACATGCGCTGTGTTGTGCATACGCTACAGCTGGCTATAAGAGACAGTCTGCAAGAAGGATATGCTGCTGCACTGATTGGCAAGGTGAGAAAATTGGCTACTGTTGCCAGAACCCCTAAAGTTGACTCAATTTTGAAGAGACGTGCTGGAAAAGGGGCAATTATTGATCAAGCCACACGATGGGGCAGTACTTAATGATTCAGCGCTTGGTTGAACTGAAAACCTTTCTTGTAGACATGGCTAACCCTCAACTGACGCTAAATGAAAGTCAGTGGAATCAGGTGACTAAGCTGGAAAAATTGCTAGAGCACCCATTTACAGTGACTAAAAAATTACAAGCAGAGGACTTAACTCCAGGTATTTTCTTAAAGGAGTGGAAGAACCTGATGTTTCGCCTGTCCCAAAGAGGAGGGTTAATTGCAAGTGGCATTGCTACATCAATGAAACGGAGAGAGGAGCTACTATTACAAAATAACATTCTTTTGGCAGCTGTTTATGTAGACCCAATGCATCGGATTCTTCTAGATGATCAACAGCTAAGTAAAGGAAAAGAAGCGCTGTTTGAAATAGCAGTAAGGATGAAAGGGTTGCAGAACAGTCAGGAGGAACAAGAAGAATTTGGTCGTCCTGCCACATCTTCACCCTCATCATCAACTGATGAAGAATTTAATTTCGAAAAATATTTGGATCACAAGGACCGTGCAAAGCGTTCCCGCATAGAAGAAGTCATCCCCATCAAGGAACACAGCCAGTACATTTCAGCAGAATTTTTCATGTGCACTAAAAGAAATTGAGAAATTTGACTGTTCATCAAAAATAACAGTGCAACAAGCGATTCCTCTGTATCCTGACATTGTCAGAGATGTTGCCCGAGTGGTTACTGCTTTGCCACCAACACAAGTTAGTGTAGAGAGGTTGTTCTCTGCTCTCAAAATAATTAGATCAGATTTGTGGGCATCCATGAAGGAGGATCTGACAGAGGCAATACTTTTTCTGAGGACAAATTTTATAGATTTCTTCTTATTAACTGCATAAAAGTGTTTATTGCATATTTACTTACAGTTTAGAAAAGTTTATAAAAGTTATTTGCTATATTCTAATTGTATTCTAATGTAGTTTTTGCTCTAAGTGGTCTGATTACTTATATGATGGTGAGAAACTGAATAAGCATGATGTTTAATATTTTACAACAGTAAATTTGTTGTTATGAATTGGCCATTTATGAAGGAGTCGGAGCTGGAGTCGGAGCCTGATAAAATCCAGGAGTCGGAGTCGCAACTGTGGCTTACCGACTCCACAGCCCTGGTTCACACGTTTGTGAAATTCTACAAGGCCCATACCTACGCTTCGGCGGATGCCAGCCTAGTAGAAGGATCCTGCAGGCTGCGGTAGTGAGTCCGCTGGCCTGATGGAAGTTTTGTATTTCCCACCCCAGGGACTGCTTTGGGACGTCCCATGGTCTCTGTGTCCCCCAATAAGGCGAACGAGAAAACAGGATTTTTGGGTTGTTTACCTTAAAATCTGTTTCTCGGAGCCTTCATTGGGGGACACAGCACCCTCCCATGTTCTACAACTCCTGTTATGTTGGTTGGTTTGTGTTGTCTGTTCTGTTTTCAGTCTATTCTGTTACTTCTACTGCTTTCTCACTAACTGAGGAACTTCCTGCCGGTCGGTGGGGTGTACACTGCGGAGGAGGAGCTAACCTTTTTTGTGCATAGTGTCAGCCTCCTAGTGGCAGCAGCATACACCCTTGGTCTCTGTGTCCCCCAATGAAGGCTCCGAGAAACAGATTTTACGGTAAGCAACCCAAAAATCCTGTTATTTCATGGAAATATATCATATTTATACAATTTTACCTGTTAATAATTTGTATAAATGTCCAATTCTGAAGTCAGAATATGATTGTACAGAGTCAATTGGCACAGTATAGCTGTTGCTTAGGTTTTCCCACAGAAGCATAAGTGCAGAAAATTTGACACACATTGGTTGGGAGTTATCCACATGTAAGGGAATGTTCACGCTGCAGCTTGTTAGTGCCGGTTTTTGGTGTGAATCCGATTAAATTGAATGAGGGGATTAAAAAAAATCAAAATAACGGTCCCATTAATTGGTATGGGAAGATGTTCATATTTTCAGGCTGCTGATCGTCTTTTAAATGCATGAAAACATTGAGGCTGTGTGCACACTTTGCGGATTCTGCTGCAGATCCGCAGCAGTTTCTGCTGCGTTGTACAGTACCATGTTAGTCAATGCAAAATGAAAAACGCTGTGCACATGGTGCGGGTTTTTCCGCGGTTTAACATCTGCAACATGTCAATTCTTCGGATTCCGCAGCGTTTTGCCACCTGTTCCATTATACAGGTGTCAAAACACAGGGGAAAACTGCAGGCAAATCCGCAGGTAAAACGCAGGTCATATTACCTGCGGATTTACCTGCAAATCTGCAGCACAATCCGCAAAGTGTGCACTCATCCTGAAAAATTACTCTGGAAACTATTGAAGAAAAAAAACCTTCAGGTTTACAATATTCCAGAGAGAAACTGATTCCTTAAATTTCTTCTGCTTTAAAACGTGATGTGTGTGATGTGTTTGCCAGAAAAAGATGGTCTGAATATACGTTAACACGAGCAACATCTTCAGCATTTCTGCAGCAAGATCTGCAACTATATCCACAACTCAATTTTTTTTTTTCTTATTTTTTTTCCACTCCTTATCCCCGAGTGATTTTTTTTTTTTTTTTTTTTTTTCTTTTCCTTTTATCCTTTTACCAAAAGCCATCCTTTTTTTTAAAAAAAATTTTTTCCATCAATATGGCCGTATGATGACTTTTTTGCACAATTGGTTGTACCTTTGAATTACACCATTCATTCTACTATATAGTGTACTGGCAAACGGAAAAAACATTCCAAGAGCGGTGAAACTGCCAAAGTGCAATTCTTTCTGGAGTTTTTCATTTATCATGTTCACAGTATGGTAAAACTGACCTGGCAATGTAATTCCCCTGGTCAGTACCAATACTCAGAAAGAAACCAAGTATAGTTTTGGTTTCATCTGTAAACACCTTGGACCACTGACAACAGTCCAGGTCTTTTTCTCCTTGGCCCAGGTAAGACGCTTCTGGCGTGGTCTATTGTACATGAGTGGCTTGACACAAGCAATGTGACACTTGTAGCCCATGTCCTGGATACATCTGTGTGGTGGCTCTTGAAGCAATGACTCCAGCAGCAGTCCACTCCTTGTGAATCTCCCCCTAAATTTTTAATGGCCTTTTCTTAACAATCCTTTCAAGGCTGCGGTTATCCCGGTTGCTTGTTCACCTTTTTTCTCCCACACTTTTTCGTTCCATTCAACTCTCCATTAATATGCTTGGATACAGCACTCTGTGAACAGCCGGATTCTTTAGCAATGACCTTTTGTGGCTTCCCCTCCTTGTGGAGTGTCAATGACTGCCTTCTGGACATCTGTCAGGTCAGCAGTCTTCCCCATGATTGTGGAGCTACTGAAACAGACTAAGGGACCTTTATAAACGCATCGGAAGCCTGTGCAGGTGTTTTTTGCTAATTATTCTAACTTACTGAAGTAATGACTTCTGGGTTTTCATTGGCTGTAAGCCATTATCAACATTAACAGAAAGTAACACTTGAAAGATCACTGTTTGTAATGACTATATAATATTTTTACTTCTTATATTGAACTGAAATAAAATAATTTTTTTATGATATTCTAATTTTGGGTATGGAGACCCATTGTGAAGGTGGACATCACAGTACTCAGAAATGTTACAATCTATCAAAATACAAAATAAATTAATCCAGTCGGTAAATGGAGTAATGGGGGGGGGGAAAAAAACCTCAAAATGCCAGAATTACAGGAGGGTAAAAAATAAGTACTCATATAGCCCCCATATCCAACAAATGGAAATGACGACAAAATTTTTTCCTCACTGAAAAAAGTAAATTTTGCATTTCGTTTGGAAATCAAAGTCCCAGAGTCTGGCGGAAGAGTGGAGAGGCCACAATCCAAGCTGCTTGAGGTTTAGTGTGAAGTCTCCACAATCGGTGATGGTTTGGGGAGCCATGTCATCTGCTGGTGTAGGTCCACTGTGTTTTACCAGGAGATTTTAGAGCACTTCATGCTTCCCTCTGCCGACAAGCTTTTTGGAGATAGAAATATCATTCTCCAGCAGGACTTGGCACCTGTCCACACTGCAAAAAGTACCAATAC
Organism: Dendrobates tinctorius; assembly: GCF_039654945.1. NCBI lineage: Eukaryota > Metazoa > Chordata > Amphibia > Anura > Dendrobatidae > Dendrobates > Dendrobates tinctorius. Next base: position 25,844,392 of record NW_027361810.1, on the reverse strand, counting down.
CTGGGGTACAAACAGTATCACTGGGCTTGATTGGCAGCAAACTCGCCTGACCTTAACTCCATAGAGAATCTGTGGGGTATTGTCAGGAGGAAGGTGAGAGACACCAGACCCAACAATGCAGACGAGCTGAAGGCTGCTATCAAAGCAACCTGGGCTTCCATAACCCCTCAGCAGTGCCACAGGCTGATCGCCTCCATGCCACACCGCATTGATGCGAAAGGAGCCCCGACCAAGTATTGAGTGCATTCACTGAACATACATTTCAGTAGGCCAGCATTTCAGATTTTAAAATGATTATTTCAAGCTGGTGTTATAAAGTTTTCTAATTTACTGAGATAATGGCTTTTGGGTTTCCATTGGCTGTAAGCCGTAATCATCAACATTAACAGAAATAAACACGTGAAATAGATCACTGTTTAATGACTCTCTATATATAGGAGTTTCACTTTTTGTATTGAAGAACTGAAATAAGTTAACTTTTTGATGATCTAGTTTTGTGAGAAGCTCATTTATATCTGAAATCTGATTTTAATAACTTGTTTGTTTTTTTTATTATTTACTTTATATATTTTTAGCAAATGTTATCCAAATGTCCTTGGAAAGAATTCAAATCCGACTCTGGGAAGCCGTACTACTACAATTCCCAGACAAAGGAGTCTCGTTGGGCCAAACCTAAGGATCTGGAGGACCTAGAAGGTAAATACATCGCTCTTCGTTCATTGCAAGAAACAAACTGATTTATTGTAACGCACAAAAATTTGAATTTGTAATTTATTTTTTTCTTTGTAGCATTGATCAAGGCAGAAGAAAATGGCAGGTATGCGTTCGTACCCTTCATTTTAAAGTATGGTCAATGACCTAGACTTTTATCTTTACCTTTTTCTTTTGTAAACTTTTTTTTTTTTTTCCTTGTTTTTTCCCCAGTGTACAGGATCCAGCATCTTCTGCAGTTGTACCGTCCGTCCAGACCGCACAAGCCCCGGAGGTGGTCAGTACCACCACACCTGTCTCAATCATTGCAGAACCAGAAATTGTGATGTCCACCCCCACCACTCCCGCCATAGACACTGAAAATATGGTGAATGATTCTGTGGAGGAGATGGCCTATTCCGTATCATCGTCCTTTCAAGAGAAGGATCACGAAGTCAGCAGCAGCGGTTTCATAGAAGAATTCTCTAAACAAGAGGTTTTGCCAGAGTATGTACACATTGTTTTACATGTGTCCAAGAACTGTCCTGGAGAGTGCTGCTTCTTGTTGAAGGACTTTCAGTCCATGACTTGTGTCACCAGAGTTGTGAATTCAGTAGATCTTGGGAGAAGCAGAATCATGACTGCTGCTCTGACTTATAATGCATCCTTCCTAACTTCAGAAATAAACTCCTACTTAGATTGTTATAGAAAAATGTGACCCTGCTTCTCAGCCTGCAAAAGGGTGACTGGGACAAAGCCATCAATGGTGGGCACCACTACTTTTGCCAAGGGTTGGGCCATCACCAGTTTGATATTATGGGCCAATCTGAAGGATATGCTGTTATTGTTTGTAGTCCTCTTTAACGTGTGTATTGTGGAATACATAATGAGCATAAAGATTCATACTACCCTGGTCTGTTGCCTACCTCATTGTTCCCTGGCATCTGGACCAGGCCTGTGCAAAATTACTCTGCACTAATACAGTATCCTGGGCGCTTCCTGCGTCCTATCGTCCAAGAAAGCTCAGAGTGCCCTGGTGCGGTGGCCTCAGACTACTGAAGTAGATGCCGGACCAGGGCAATGCGAATCTTTTTTTGCTCATCTCTAGTTACGTACGTTTTGTTCATAGACAAGTTAAATATCAGATTGTGAACCGACCTTGCCAAATTTGTCTTCATCTGCAAATGGTCTGCAGATTTCTCACAGTAAGCTGTATGGAAGTGGTGCTTCACTCAATCTCGTGTCATAATTAATTTTATAATGTATTTTTCTTCAGCTCGTTGTCTCTAGAAGAACCTGAAGAGGAAAAAGCACCCAAGAAAACCTACACTTGGAACACGAAAGAGGAAGCCAAGCAAGCATTTAAAGAGCTCCTAAAAGAAAAGGTGATCACTATAAATTAGTCACTTTATGATAAAAGAATATCACTTTGTGAGTAGCATGGGTCCATCCCTGCTACCCCTACAAGTTTTTACTATCGGAGTAGGTGCAGACGAGCGTATTTTCATTCTGAGTGCGATCAGAAAAAACATTTGATTGTGCCAAACCAGTGTTAGTCTATGCTCCCCCCACCCTCCTCAGACAGAGGCTGAAGGAAGAAAATTTTTGCATGCACGAGTTTAATCTGATATTCGGATAGCACTGGGCCACACAAGTCAGTGAGTGCTTGGGGAAAACATCAGACTGGACTCGGATGACCTCTGAGTGCACACCGATTTTCCGTACCTTACAGAATGGGGAAGATAGAATTTTTATTTTTCTTTTCATCCAAGATAATTGTAACACACCATGGTCGTACTTAGATCAGTCTTTGATCAGAATGTGATTTGCAAAATCAACCTGATTTCTCATTTGAGAGTCTACACTCATCTGCACCTGCCCTTTTAAATGATTGAATGAATCATTGCTACAGAGGCACAAACAGTGAGGGTCCCAGCAATAGGACACACAGAGCTCGGTGAGATATCACTGATGGTGTTTTGTCACTTATTCATACTAAATGTGGTATAACAGGCCACAGCACTGATCCAGCGCTGCATCTCCTTCAGCTTTGTTTCCCCGCTGAGTTGCAATCCTGACCAAATTGCTGTGCAGGGAACTGGGCTATCACTATTCACTGCAGTTTAGGTAGCAGCAAAGCATGTTAATTTGTGATCACCCTGAAATAAAGGAAATTAATCGTTCATGTTATTCAGCAAGTAACTCCATCGTTTTTGTTTTTTTGCAGCGAGTGCCGTCCAATGCGTCCTGGGAGCAGGCCATGAAAATGATCATTAACGATCCCAGATACAGGTAATGTTAAAGCAGAAGATGGGAAAATATCAGGTCACATAAAGGAGTGGGTGCTTTCTTCATTCAATTTTTTTTTTTTTTCTTTAGCGCCCTTGCAAAATTAAGTGAGAAAAAACAAGCGTTTAATGCTTACAAAGTTCAGACTGAAAAAGAAGAAAAAGAGGAGGCCAGGCTGAAATATAAGGAGGCAAAAGAATCTTTCCAGAGGTTTCTAGAAAACCACGATAGGATGACCTCCACCACCCGATACAAGTAAGAGCGAAGCAAATAAATTTATTTCTCTTTTGTGCTGTACATTGAACCTGTCTGAGTAATCCAATTTTCTTTTCTTGTCAATCAGAAAAGCAGAACAGATGTTCACAGAGTTAGACGTCTGGAATGGAATTTCTGAACGTGACCGGCTTGAGATTTATGAAGATGTCTTGTTCTACCTAGCAAAAAAAGAAAAGGTGAGACTGGAACTTTGAAAAAAAAAATGTATCTTATTGTCGGGGAAAAGAACTCGTAGAGTAGGATCTTGTGGGCTTAGTACACAGCATTTTGTTCCTTTTTTTTTAAACTCTGATTTTTAATTAAAACATAGAAGTAAAAATCCTGGCAGTTCCTTTTTTGTCTTTGTCGTTCTGATAACATTTCTGCTCCTAGATTGGCTTGTTGTGGGAATATAGTATAATTTGGATGCCTGTTTGGATTGCATGTTGTGTCAGGGGTTGTCCAAGATTAGAAAAACATGGCTGCTTGTGTTTTCAGATACATGGCCTGCCCGTAGCTTTTGTCTGGCATTGCTACTAAGCCCCTTCAAAGTCAATGTAGCTGAGATGCAATACCATTCATTACCCTGCTGCTTTTTTTTAATCTTAAAAACATTTTGAAACCATTTTTTATTTCTGTCTGTACAATTGCCTTTATAATGTATTTAATTTTAAATGTAATAGCTTAAAGGGATTGTCCAAATATTTTGAGAATTTCATTTTTGCCCTGACACTCCTTTCGCCCACCACTCAAGAAGTACCCTTCGGTGTCTGGAAGCAATGATATTCTTACCAATTGCACTTGGCTTCTGCAGACAACCAGTGATTGAGGGCAGCCCCTTTAAAATGTTCCCATATTAAGTTGACGGTACACTGCTAGGATAATGTCACACTTTTTGATTGTCCAAGCTAGAGGCAGACACCCCATATTGCAGGGAACACTGCACCAAACTAGCCCTGCACTCATCTTCCTCAGGATAAGTGGGTCATACACCCACTGAACATAAAGCAATGTAAAAGCAATATGCTATCACTCCTTAACATGGGTGCAGGCTTTTAAAGGGGATTTCCACTACATTGATATTGAGAAGATGATCCGAAGGATAAGTCTTCAATATCAGACCTGTTGGGGTCCGACACCCCCTACTGATGTTATCACATCTCATAGCTGCCATATTTTCTTCTTCAATCTCGCACTCTTCTGAGATCTCAAAACTTCCCAGTAAAATAATTTATGAGAAGGAAAAAACACCTTTCTCTATCGCTTCATTGGGGAAACAGGAACCATGGGTGTATGCTGCTGACACTATGCACATAAAGTTAGCTCCTCCTCTGCAGTATACACCCCACCGACTGGCACTAAGTTAGGCTAGGTTCACATTTACATATGGAGGATCTGCGAACTTCCTCCGTGAAGCTCCGTCCACGGCTTCACCTCCTCCGGTCAGATCCGCCTACGTCCACATACTTCTGCATGCGGCCTGCATACCCTATCTTTAACATTGGGTGCGCAGGTCGTGCGGATGTATGAGGATGCTGCTTCATGCGTCGTTTTGATGATGCGGCGCTCGCATTAAATTCCAACATTATGCATTTGACGCGGGTCGCCGCATCGTCAAAACGACGCATGCAGCGGCATCCGCATACATCTGCACGACCTGCGTACCCAGTGTTAAAGATGGGGTACGCAGGCCGCATGCAGAAGTATGCGGACGTAGACGGAGATGACCGGAGGAGGTGCGGCCGTGGGCGGAGCTTCATGGAGGAAGTCCGCAGACGGCCGCAGAGCCTCCATACGCAAATGTGAAGCCAGCTTTAATCAGTTTTAGCTTGATGTCAGTAGGAGGTGGACACGGGTTTTGTATTAGACCCATTTCTACCTCAGTGTACGTCGTTCCTTTTCAGGTACCCGGAGGGATACAGTGTGTAAGGTCACTACTGTAATTCCACGCAGAGACTGAGTACGGCGTGTACTGCCACCCCGTAGCCTCATAGGTCTAATCGGCAGGACCCATACCCCTAGCACAGAAGCGTGCTTAGGCGATCCGGATCTGGTCCTGGCCCATCGTCTCTCAGCCACTCCCCCACCAGAGCCTGTTGGTTGGAGGAGACGTTGACGTCCTGCAACAGGCCTTTCTGGACGTCTAACATCACCGTAATGGAGTGGTACCTTTTCCCTAGGTTTCTATAGGACTAGTTTTACATAAAGAAAAGGTCAGAGGAAGAAGGTGAGTATTGTCTCAACCCTATTTTATGGTTTTAAGGGGGGCACCCCTTTTCAGCGTTGGGGTGACCACTTCCTCAGATTCTTCTATGGACCGGAGCACTAGGCTATGGGAAGCGCCTCCCACAGTCACCAGGATTAACCTAGGCCCCGGCTTACATTCAGGCTTAGTCACCGCTCCCCTTCTGACACCAGGCTACCTTTTAGGACAGATCCGGCGGATAGCTCCGGTGTTTTTAGGACCTCAGTGTCGCGCGCCCCCCCCCCCCCTCCTTCGGCGGTCTCCGGGTGTTAATCTAGGCCTCGGCTTCTATTCCGGCTTAGTCTCCTCTTTGGCTCCACCCCCGTCTTCTCAGCCTTCGGGCGGGAGAAAAGCCCCTCCACTTCCGCTTACTGCACTCGGTGGCTAGCTCCGCCCACTCCACCCGGCCTCATACTCTGGTCAGACAATTTGCATGCTCTTCCTGCAAAAGCAGACTCCATTCAGGTCAGTCCTCTCCCCTCTGTCAGGACTGCAGCAACCCCCACTGTGCCTACAACCCAGGAGTCCCTTCCCACCCCAGGTGAGACCGAGACCCCTATCCCAGGGTGGGTGTCTTCTCTGTCGCAGACTATGGCGGACCTCACCAGCGTGTCGCAGACCCTGGTGTCCGTACTTGACAAATTGCCCCTTCCGGCCCCCGCAGTCGCCAGTGGGTCACAGGATTCTCCGGCCCTTCCAACACAGACCGTAAGAGACAGAGACAGGAGCACCGTTCTAGGTCCTCTTCTCGCTCCATCTCACCATCCGGTCTTTCACCTTGCAGACCAGATTTCCTGTGCAGGGAAATATTTGGTATCTGCCTCCCTGGATGCTGCGTCTTGCACTGCTCAGGAGTCCAGCAATGTGGTGGCCATCCGGAGGAATGATCAGATTATTAAAGAGGCCACTGGAGGCACGAGTTCTCAAGCGCCCCCCCCTCTCCCCCCCCATCCAGAACTCGACGGCCTTCCCGGAAGCGGAAATTCCAGCTGTTTAGCGGCGATGGAGGATTCTTCCAGTCAGCGCAGACCCGCCAGGTCAGAAAAAAGGCTTCCTTCAAGCCCACTCCTTCCTGGCGTTCTCAAAGCTCCCATGGTAAGTCCACCAGGCCCAGACCTGGCACATCTTCCTCGGCATGACTCGTGTCCAGATCACAGCGTATCCCTAAGGCTAGGGGGTCATCTCCTGTTTTTCAGGGACGTCTGGCTCGCCTCGGTTGAGGACGCATGGGTCAGGGAGATAGTATCCTCAGTATACAAAATAGAGTTTGCTTCGCTTCCCCGAGATTTTCTTTGAATCCCGTCCTCCAAAAGATCCTGCTTTGTTTCCAGGTTTCTTTGCGTCCATCTCCTCCATTTTCTGTTTGGGGTTTATCGTCCCAGAACAAGAACGCTTCACAGGTTTCTATACAAACCTATTTGTAGTGCCAAAAAAGGGCGGCGTGGTTCTACCCATTCTGGATCTGAAGTTACTGAACAGAAGAGTCCGCCTGCAACATTTCAGGATAGAGTCCCTTCGCTCCGTAATGTCTTCCATGGATTTTTCTAGCTCATCAGAGTTTCCTGCGTTTCACGGTACAAGGGAACCACTTCCAGTTTTTCACCCTGCCATTCGGACTCGCAACCGCTCCCAGGGTCTTCACAAAGATAGTAACATAGTAACATAGTTATTAAGGTTGAAGGGAGACTTTAAGTCCATCTAGTTCAACCCATATCCTATCCTAACTTGCCCTAACATGTTGATCCAGAGGAAGGCAAAAAACCCCATGTGGCAACAGTAAGCTTCACATTGGGGAAAAAAATTCCTTCCCGACTCCACATACGGCAATCAGACTAGCTCCCTGGATCAACGCAATATTAAGGAGACTAGTGTATATACCCTGTAATATTATACTTTTCAAGAAAGGCATCCAGTCCCTTCTTAAATTTTAGTAGTGAATCACTCATTACAACATCATATGGCAGAGAGTTCCATAGTCTCACTGCTCTTACAGTAAAGAATCCGCGTCTGTGAGTATGCTTAAACCTTCTTTCCTCCAGACGTAGAGGATGCCCCCTTGTCCCCGTCACAGGTCTAAGAGTAAAAAGATCATTAGAAAGGTCTTTGTATTGTCCCCACATATATTTATACATTGTAATAAGATCACCCCTAAGCCTTCGATTCTCCAAACTAAATAACCCCAAGTGTAATAACCTGTCTTGGTATTGCAGACCCCCTAGTTCCCTAATAACCTTGGTCGCTCTTCTCTGCACCCGCTCCAGTTCAGCTATGTCTTTCTTATACACCGGAGACCAGAACTGTACACAGTATTCTAAGTGTGGTCGCACTAGTGACTTATATAGAGGTAAAATTATGTTCTCCTCATGAGCATCTATGCCTCTTTTAATGCATCCCATTATTTTATTTGCCTTTGCAGCAGCTGCTTGACTCTGGCCACTAAATGTGAGTTTGTCGTCCACCCATACACCCAGGTCTTTTTCAGTGACTGTTTTGCCCAGTGTTTTACAATTAAGCACATAATTATACAACTTGTTCGTTCTACCCAAGTGCATGACCTTACATTTATCCCCATTAAAGCTCATTTGCCATTTATCAGCCTAAGCTTCTAGTTTACATAAATCCTCCTGTAATATAAAATTGTCCTCCTCTGTATTAATTACCCTGCAGAGTTTAGTGTCATCTGCAAATATTGAAATTCTACTCTCTATGCCCCCTACAAGGTCATTAATAAATGTTAAAAAGAAGCGGGCCCAAAACTGACCCCTGTGGTACCCAATTGCTAACCGTGACCCAGTCCGAGTGTGCTCCATTAATAACCACCCTTTGTTTCCTATCCCTGAGCCAGCTCTTAACCCACCTACACATATTTTCCCCTATCCCCATTGTTCTCATTTTATGTATCAACCTTTTGTGTGGCACCTTATCAAAAGCTTTTGAAAAGTCCATGTACACCACGTCCACTGCATTCCCTTGGTCCAGTCCGGAACTTACCTCTTCATAAAAGCTTATCAGATTAGTCTGACAGGAACGGTCTCTTGTAAACCCATGTTGATATTGGGTCATAAGGTTATTCTTCTCCAGATACTCCAGTATAGTATCTCTTAGAAAACCCTCCAGGATTTTACCCACAGTTGAGGTTAAACTTACTGGCCTATAATTTCCAAGTTCAGTTTTTGTCCCATGGCAGCTTTGATGGTCATCTTGAGGATCGAGGAGCTAGTGCTTATCCGGTTCCTCAACGACATCCTCATCAAGGCTCCGTCTCTCTTTCAGACCCAGGAAAGTTTTGACCATCGTCCTCACCTCCCTGGCCCGGTTCGGGTGGCTTTGTTCCGACTCAGTGCCTTGTCTTCCTAGGCATGCTGCTCGACACCTGACAGGTGAGGGTTTTTTCTCCCCAAAGAGAAGAGAGCAATCCTCCAGCAGGGAGTTTGCTTCCTTCAACGCCTTCGGCTTCCATCCTTCCGTTCAGCAATGAAGGTCCTGGGCAGAATGGTGGCAGCCTCGGAAGCAATCCCCTTTCCCTTTTACGCAAATCCACTCGAGACCACTTTGGCGGGCCATCCTTTTGCAGTGGGACAGGTCTGTCCTGTTGTTGGATTGTCCGCTTCGTCTCACTTCCAGAGTCAAGTGGTCTCCTCTCATCCCCCAGGGCCGGTCCTTCCTTCCTGTCCATTGGCAGGTGGTGACGACGGACGCCAGCCTTCTTTTTGGGTTCGCCATCTGTCGGTTCCAGGGCATTGGTCGGCACAGGAGTCTTCTCTACTAATCAACATCCTCGAGATAAGGGCCATCCTTCTGTCCCTCCGTCACTGGGAGAAGCTTCTCAGAGGTCTGCCAGTCATAATTCAGACGGACAATGCCACAGCAGTGGCATACGTCAATCACCAGGGAGGGACCCGGAATCCCCTGACTATGACCGAGGTATCCGGGATCCCTCCTCTGGGTGGAAGCAACAGTTTCGGGAATATCCGCAGTGCTTATTCTCAGCATGTACAACTGGGCTGCCGATTTTCTCAGCCACGAGGGTCTTGCAGCAGGAGAGTGGTCCCTGCATCCAGATTTGCCTTCGATGGGGAACTCCGGATGTGGACCTCATGGCGTCCCAGCTGAGCAGGAAGGTTCCACGGTTCGTCTCCAGGTCCTGCGACCCTCTCGCGGTGGGTGCTAATGCTCTGTCCATTCCCTGGTTGCAATTAGCGCTTCCCGACCTGTTTCCTCCCCTTCTTCCCAGGCTGTTGAAGATCAAAGCGGAGGGGGCTGCTGGGTCATTCTGATCGCACTGGTTTGGCCGAGAAGGTCTTGGTTTGCAGAGATCATCAGTCTTCTGGCGGACGCCCCTTGGAGGCTCCCAGACAGGCCAGATCTTCTGTCACAAGGTCCAATCTGCCACCAGAGATCTCGGTCACTCAGTTTGACGGCATGGCTGTCGAAACCGCGATTCTGAAAGCGTCCGTTTTTTCCAGTCGGGTGATACGCACCATGATCCAGGCTGGGAAGCGGTCATCTTCCAGGGTCTATTATCGGACCTGGAAAGCCTATTTCCGCAGATGTGAGCCCAATGACATTCCGCCAATGACTTTGTCGCTTCCTTCCATTTTGGTGTATCTCCAAGCGGGACTGGATGCTGGCCTTGCCCTTAGTTCTCTAAAGGAGCAGGTATCAGCCCTCTCCATCCTCTTTCAGAAGTCCTTAGTCTCCCATTCTCAAGTCAGAACTTTCCTTGAAGGAGTGGCGCATGCGGCTCCCCCGTACCGGAATCACCTGAACCCCTGGGACCTCAGTCTTGTTCTGGAGTTCATGAGGTGTTCTTCCTTTGAACCTCTCAGAGAGGTCTCCCTGTCCATCTTGTCCTGGAAAGTGGCGTTTCTTGTGGCTATCACCTCCATTAGACGCTGCTCAGAGTTGTCGGCTCTTTCCTGTCGCCCCCTCCCTCCCATCTTGGGTCTTCACCAGGATAAGGTGGTGTTGCGGCCTCCGCCTTCTTTCCTCCCCAAGGTGGTATCCACTTTTCACTTGAATGAGGATATTGTCCTCCCTTCCTTCTGTCCTGCTCCAACTCATTCTCTGGAGCGTTCATTGAACAGCCTAGACCTGGTCAGGGCGGTGTGGATCTATCTGGCTAGGACCGCCTCCTTTAGGAAGATTGATCTCCTATTCATCTTTCCAGATGGTGTGTGAAGAGGCATGCCGGCCTCCAAGGCTACAATTGCTTGCTGGATCAGAACTGCAATTTTGGAGGCTTACCGGGTTAAGAACAGAGTGCCTCCCCCAGGATTAAGGCTCACTTTACCCAGGCAGAGGGTGCCTCCTGGGCGGTACACCATGGGGCATCCGCCCTACAACTTTGCAAAGCGGCAACCTGGTCTTCCATCCACACGTTTGTCAAATTTTACAAGGTCCATACTTGCGCTTCGACGGACTGTTTTCGCTTAGGCTGGATCTTGCAGGCGGCAGTGGTGAGTTCTCCGACCTGAATGAAGCTTTCTGCGGTTTCCCTCCCCAGGACTGCTTTGGGACGTCCCATGGTTCCTGTGTTTCCCAATGAAGCGATAGAGGAAACAGGATTTTTGGTTGCTTACCGTAAAATCTGTTTCTCGGAGTCTTCATTGGGGGACACAGCACACTCCCATGTTTTACAACTCCTGTTCTTTCTTCTGTGTGCCATTGTTATAGTTGAGTTGTCTGTTCTTTCTATTCTGTTGCTTCTCCTACTGCTTTCTCACTTACTGATTAACTTAGTGCCAGTCGGTGGGGTATACACTGTTGAGGAGGAGCTAACTTTATGTGCATGGTGTCAGCCTCCTAGTGGCAGCAGCATACACTGATTGTTCCTGTGTCCCCCAATGAAGGCTCTGAGAAACAGCTTTTACGGTAAGCAACCAAAAATCCTGTTTTTTAAACCTTTTCAACTCAGTAGAACTTTTATTTAATACTACAGCGAAAATAATGCAAACACCAGTATAATGTGAGATCATAACCTTTGTAATCGGATTTGTAGCAGTGAATGAAAATCCAGAACTAGTGACATTCGGCGGCACTTAAGACGCCTTCATAGCTTTTTTGCTATAATGTAACTGAAGGCAGGAAATACATCTCCTGTAGGCAAGCCCTTCCCACCCTAGCCAAAAAAAGCCCCTCTATCCAATGGTTGTAATCACGTGTTCGCCATCTTGATTTCCTTGAGACCTTTAGAGGTCATTATATGAATGCACCTCTGCCAGCAAGTATTAAATGGTCACCACTGTGAATGCTAGATGTCGTGTCATATATAGTTTTTTTTCTTTTTTTCTTTGTTCCTTGCAATTGTGCATTTCTCTTGTTTTTTTTGTTTTTTCTACTTTTGCAGGAGCAAGCGAAGCAGCTGAGGAAGCGGAACTGGGAGGCTTTAAAAAACATCCTGGACAACATGGCGAATGTAACCTACTGTACCACTTGGTCGGAAGCCCAGCAATACCTTATGGACAACCCTACATTTGCTGAAGATGAAGAACTTCAGAGTATGTAAAATACAACTACATGCAGACATGTCGCTGTGAAAAAATACCCTCGTGATCTAGTTTAGTATTTGCAGGAACCACGACAGATCCGTATCAGTGTTGAAAATGTTACAAGACGTTACCCGTCTGCTTAGGTTGGGATCTTTGCACTTAGTATTTGCTTACTATGTTCACCTGACTGTTATCCAGGAGTTCATTGGAAAACCACAAGGAGCTAGAGTGACCAGGAATGGATGTATCGCAATGAGGGAATAAAGGAGTCTTAACAAACAAAGTAAAAAAAATTTTTTTTGCTCACAAGCGTGTTCCGTCCGGCACCGGACCAGTGCCTTTTTCCAGGTAAAAAAAAATGCTATATTTGTATTTTTTTTTCTCCTTCACCAACACCTTTTGGTGAATTTTTCATGAAAAACCTTACTTTGATTGCCAAGGCTAGTTCATTCCCCCAGCGGAGTCTGCTCATCGTGATACATTCATTCTTGGTAACTCTACATCTGGAAGATCTAATTCTTCCAGCCACGAGCAGCGGTTTTCCATGCTTCTTTAAGTGTTGTGCCTTGCAAAATACCTCCAGGTGAGCGCTGCTACCACTTTTCACCCCGTCCTTCCTCCATAGCAGGGGTCCCCAACCTGTAGCTCTGGAGCCACATTTGACTCGTGGTCCCATGAATTGTGGCTCGCCTGTCTCCCAGTTGGTGTGTTAGCTCCAGGTCTAGCAAACAGGTATGAAGAGTACATCTCAAAATGGTGAATTTTGTGAGTAGCCCTGCACAGAAGAGCAGATCTGGATTCACATTTTCTGTCTTGGGGTTTAGAGATGATTTCGTTATCGCCAACAAAGAGGTAATCCGCACAGCCGGGAAGCTTATTCACCACACAAAGAGTTGTGTAAACTGATATTGCAAGTATGCGTATTATGAGAAGTGCTCCATAAACCAGGGTGCAACTCCAAAGCAATTAGTCACAGCGGCTATACCAAAAAGGAAAACTGATGGCACTCACCGGTTAAAATCTTCTTTATTCAGATACTTTAAAACAACTGGGTGACCAGTAGAGGCGCTACTGCAGCGTGTAACGGCTGTCGTCATTTCCACTCCTGCTCCCATCCTCCCTATGCCGTTGTTTTAAAGTATCTGAATAAAGAAGATTTTAACTGGTGAGTGCCATCTGTTTTCCTTTTTGGTATAGATGATTTAGTTAAGGTACGCTGGAGGATGGTACTACCTGTTAGAGGAGGTTCTTGAAGCTGGATGTGACAGTGTATTGGGAGTCCTTGATTTGAGAATACTGAATGGGGGATTGTGGGAGCAACCCCTGGATCTGTGTACTGCTTTGGAGTGATCTATGTGGAAAAGCTTTGGTTATGATTATACCTGTAATGGGGGCTTTGGTTGACACTACTTTGAGGAGGCAGGAGCTGGATGTGGCTCGCGTCCCTATCTCAGTGATGAATGTGGCTCTCGACCATCTCTCTAAGCTGAATGTGGCTCTCAAGGTCAGAAAGGTTGGGGACCACTGCTCTATAGTATTGCCCTATTGTTTGCTCTTCCGTCCCTATTCAGATTGCTGCAAAGACCTAGAGTTGTTGTTTCTATTTGTAAGAATGGCATCCCATAAATAACATTTATCTTCTACACACAGGATTTTATCGCTATGAGTCTGGCAGTGGAGACCCCACTGATCCTGGTAACTGGAAGTCCATTGTATGAATTAAGCATTACTGAGCATGTGAATCCACTAGTCCGTTAACTATCTAGAAGGGATTGTTGACAGGAGAGCATTTTCAGTCCATATGTTAACCATGTGCCAAACAGACCAAAAAAAAGGTCCGTTTTCAGATCGGACATCAGGATGAAGAATAGGGATTTTTGTGTACTCACCGTACAATCCTTTTCTGTGACCCAATCAATGGGGAACACAGGACCATGGGTGTTATGCTGCTGCCACTAGGAGGACACCAAGTGAAAACACAGAAAAGTTAACTTCTCTGCAGTATACACCCGCCCACCGGCTGAGGTTGAACCAGTTCGGTACAATGCAGGAGGCGTTTCAAACAAATAACAGTAACAATAAATTATGTCAAAACTAAGAACGAAACAATAAGCCAATAGGCTATCATGGTGGCTACTGTGTCCCCCAATGACTGTCTTGGAGAAAAGGATTTTACGGTGAGTACACAAAAATCCCTATTTCTCCTACGCCTCATTCGGGGGTGACACAGGACCGTGGGACGTCCTAAAGCAGTGCCTGGGTGGGGAGCAACACAACTGCTAAAAATCCCATGTACCACTGGCTTACAGATGTGGTACTGCCAGTTGCAGAATGCGCTTGCTAAGAACTGCATCTGCTGAGGCCTGAAAATGTATGTGATAGAGTTTTGTAAAAGTATGCAAGCTGGACCCAGTCGCAGCTTTGCAGGCCTATTCTGCTGACGCCGATGTCGAACGGCCCAAGAGGCGTCCACTGACTGAGTAAAATACGCCTTGATCCCTACTGGGACAGGTGTGCCCTTGACACAGTAGGGGTCCTGAATAGCCGAGCGAATAGACTTGGCTAGTGTGGCGTTTGAAGTGGCTAGGGCCGTCCTATGCCGCTCTGGAAGCCCGAACAGGACATCTGACTTGTGCAAGGAAAATATCCGCGAGATGTACCATCTAAGAGCCCTAACCACATCCAGGGTGTGTAGAGCTCTCTCGATACAATGGACTGGTGCAGGACAGAATGAAGTTAAAACAATGTCCTCATGAAGACAACTTTTGGCAGAAAAGATGGCAATGTCCTCAAAATTGCCTTGTCTTGATGAAACCAGGAATGGATGTCTGCAGGATAGAGCCGCCAACTCAGAAACTCATCTGGTTGACGTCATTGCCACTAGGAGAAAACCACCTTCCAAGGAAGAAAGGTTAGTGGCATGTCCTGCAGTGGTTCGAAAGGGGGTTCCTGTAGAACTCCGAGGACCAAGTTAAGATCCCTTGATTCCAACAGTATGTTATAGGGAGGTGCCACGCGAGAAACTACCTGAATGAACCTCTTCACCTGTAACCTGGTGGAAAACTTGCGTTGGAATAGAACTGACAAGGCTGAAAATTGTCCTTTGAGCGAACTAAGTGCGAGGCCCAACTCTAATTCAGATTGCAGGAATTCCAAGATGGAAGGAATGGGGAACACCAGAGGAGATCATCTATGGACCCTGCTCCATGAGGGAAGGTTCTCCAGGTGCGATGAGAAATGCGCATGGACGATGGTTGCTTAGCACTAATCATGGTGGAGATTACTGAATGAGAGAATCCAGCTTGGGCTAAAATCCAGGATTCAATGGCCCCGCCATCAAAGACAGGGCCCCGGGGTGGTAACCTTGCAAAAGTAGATCCATGCGATCTAGTAGACATCAGGGGACATCGGCGACAAGCTAAACTAGTTCCGGGTACGATGCCCGGCGCGGTCATTCCGGCGCGAATAAGAACACTGGTACCCCCTTTGTTCTAATGTTCTTGATGTCCTTTAGGATGAAAGGAAGAGGGGGGAATATGTACGGGAGCCGAAACCTATGCCACGGATGATGAAGAGAACCTTCTCCCGAGGCGAGGCTCTGGCAACTGAGAAAAAATCTGTCGCTCCATTAACTACGCCCGGGATGTGAATCGCCAAGATGGCCGAATGGTTGCTCTCGGCCCAACGGAGGATGTGACACACTTCGTACCTGGCCGACTAGCTGCGGGTACCCCCCTGACGGTTGATATACGCCACAGACGTGGCGTTATCGGATTAGATCCTGATGGAAGGGATCTGCAAGGAGATGATGTAAACTCAGTAGGGCCAGCCCGGTCGCCCGTATCTGCAAACTGTTGATGGAGAGACGCAACACTCGAATGGACCTATGCCCCTGTGCTGTGTGGTGGGGGAAAAACTGCGCCCTAGCCAAGAAGGCTGGCGTCGGTGGTCCACTAATCAACACTGGGAGAAAGGACTTCCCTTGGTGCAAAGAGGACTTCAGCGTCTACCACCTGAGAGTCTGCCTGACCCGCAGAGACAGGCGGAACAGACGGTCAAGAATGGGTTCCTATCCCAAGGCAACAGCAGCGCATATTGCAAAGGGCGGAGATGATCCTGTGCTAACGGAACCGCTTCCATCGCCGCTACCATTTTCCCGCGAATCCCCATGAAGGACTCTGGAGTGAGGAATCGGATGGGAAGGAATCTATGCTCCCTGCTGTAAGGTCAAGGCCTTTTCTGGAGGGAGAATGACCAATTCGCGGGAAGTGTCCCGGACCATTTCCAAGAAGGAAATCTGAGACTGTACTGGAGAAGACTGCTCAAGTTTATTTTTCCCAGCCCAGGCGAGAAGGTGCATCCACCGTGATACCTATGGACCCCTCGCAGGCTGGAAGGGACGGGCCTTTGGTCAATGGGTCATCCAGATGCGAAAGCACCACCACTCCCCGAGCGTGAAGAATGGCTATGACAGCAGCCTTGACTCTGGTGGAGATGGCCAGGCCGAAGGACAAAGCAACCTGGAAATGTTCCCCTGCGAACTGCAAAACGTAGGAAACTGTTGATGGGGAGGTAAGACTGGGATGTGAAGATAAGCATCCTTGATGCTGATGGACGCCAGAAAACTCTCATTTTTCCATGGAGGTGGCGGAGAGATTCCATTCTGAAGCGCCGTACCTAAACAAAACGTGTTTTAACAGCATTAGGTCCAGTATGGACCGCTATAGTTTGTATCTGGAGGACCACAGCTGTCTGACCTACTCGTGGTGAATGACTGAGAGTCAGGCATGACGGACGAAAGTAAACGTCCGCCTAATTTGTCGGGGCCCGCCGGATGCCGAAACAAGTCAGTGTAGAGGATTTGAGGGATCTGGCTCCTTTAGTTCCAGATGCCCTTCGCCTGGATTTCCAAGTGCGGTTAGGGCTGTATAAGACCTGGCAACCTCTGCTTCCCTGGTCCGGCGCCTGCGCACTGCAGTATTCTGCTCTGCCCTCAACAGGCAGAGCAGTGAGCCTGCAGCGGAGCCGCGACAGGCAGCAGAGAATAGGACATCACCGTTAGAAGATGGGAGGCGCCGGACCGCGACACCCATCAGACCAAAACCGTACCTGGACTGCCTCCAGGTGAGTATAATAATAACTAATTTTTTTTATCTTTCAGGTTACATCGGGGGCTTATCTACAGCATTACAGAATGCTGTAGATAAGCCCCTGATGGCAGTCCCGGCAGCTGATACTCGAAAAATGGGGTGACAGATTCCATTTAATGCCCCCCTCAGCCGTCAGGAAACAGGCTGAGTGCAAAAAACATTGCCCCCGAGACTAGACAAGCGCTTCTCGTTCAGGGCGAGAAGCAACAGGAACCTGAGCGGGCACACTCACGGTAGGCGGAGCTACATAACTGCGGCCTAGCCCGGCTAGAAGCCGGGAGCTAAATTTCTGTCGGCCGTTGGCAATGCGTGCCGGCTGAGGGGGGGCCGTGACCGGACTAGCGCCGCTGGGGAACGGATCATCGCTCCTCCCCAGGGACCAGGACCCACTGCCTCTTGTGTGCGGATATGTCTGTGCGATGACCTGCCTTCTGGGATCAGCGCTCTTCCTGTAATACTCACGGAGGTGATTTATCAGAGCCGGAGCAGTGCTGCCATTAAAGATATAGTCCTCAATCGATCTTCCCTTTAGATAGGGGGATGGAGAGGTTGCCGCCTGTATCCTCTGATCCGTGAGGTAGTGGGGCTGCAGAACGCCATTACATGGGGGCCTTGTACAACTATATACCTGGCTCTGGGGGGAGGAAACATGAAGGTGAGCCACCGTTTTGCCTTTTGCTGATGTGGGGAAATTGGGTCCGTGCAGGAACCGTTGCCCCTAAGTGAGCCCAGGCATGACCCCTTCATCGCAGGAGAGGGTACGGGGAGGTAAACTCCGCGTTCTCGCCTGTTGATGGTTCAGGGGAGATCGGGCCCTAGAAAGGATCCATCGGCCCCTTCACTCCGTTAATTAAAAAATAAAAATTTACAGAGAAAAAATAAAAACATTGGGGTCTGAAGCCAGACCCAAGTGCCTCCTACAGACACTAAGCAAGAACTGGTTCAACCTCAGCTGGTGGGTGGAACACCCATGGTCCTGTGTCCCCCAATGCGGCGTAGGAGAAATGCATATTCTTGCCAGCCAAGCTTTTATAGATGGGTAGTGAAGCTGTGCTAATTAACACTTCATTCAAACAGGGAACTTTGGGACCCCAGTTCTAGTGATCGGTCAGAGCTGGTCAGTGAACATATTGCTGCACCATCACTTTCCAGTCAATGTAGTGTTCAAAGCAGAAACCTTTTTGTGGTTAGGGGATTTTTTTATTTTTTTTTTTTTTTTATTTATTTCATTGTACATGATGATTTTTATTTT
This sequence comes from Dendrobates tinctorius, assembly GCF_039654945.1. NCBI lineage: Eukaryota > Metazoa > Chordata > Amphibia > Anura > Dendrobatidae > Dendrobates > Dendrobates tinctorius. The sequence continues at coordinate 25,826,020 of NW_027361810.1, read as the reverse complement.
TTATTTTCTCAGATATGGATAAAGAAGATGCTTTAATATGCTTTGAAGAGCATATTCGTGCTTTAGAAAAGGAGGAAGAGGACGATAAGCAAAAGACTTTACTACGGGAAAGACGGCGGCAGCGTAAAAACAGAGAATCTTTCCAGGTTAATAGCCTCGTGCAGCTCTGTTTATTTCTTCACCATCACATCATTCTGAAACATTACTTCCTTTATTTTTTTTGTTTTGTTAAAATCTTGCGACTTTCTGGTTTCAGGTATTTTTAGATGAATTGCACGAACACGGTCAGTTACATTCCATGTCGTCTTGGATGGAATTGTATCCCACCGTTAGCTCTGACATTCGCTTTGCCAACATGCTTGGTCAGCCAGGTAAGGAAGTAGGTGATTCTGCTCATGGTAAATTTACCTTTTGGTATATAGTTTGATTTTTTTTTTTCCAGACTATTACCTAATATTACATGTTATATTTTCACAGGTTCCACGGCCTTAGATCTTTTCAAATTTTACGTGGAGGGTCTGAAAGCTCGATATCACGATGAGAAAAAAATTATCAAAGATATATTGAGGGTAGGTATTTGCCTTTTCCTTGATCTTAAAATGATTTTCTTTATCGCCTTATTGGGGGACACAGAATACCATGGGTGTATGCTGCTGCTGCTAGGAGGCTGACACTATGCAAAACAAGAAAATTAGCTCCTCCCCGGCAGTATACACCCACCGACAGGCAATAGGCACCTCAGTTTGTGCTTAGTGTCGTAGGAGGCGGACCGGGATCTTCCCAGATCCGCAATTAACCTTTCTTTCCTTTAGGTGTTCTAATGGAACCTTTTAATTTTTTGTCATTTGTTTTAGCAGATTCAACTCGGGAAACAGGGTGGAGGTTCACTCTGCTTTCCCATATCAGGCGGCTGAGCGAGCAGTGTGGCTGATCCCACATCGCCACTCTCAGTACGCTGGCAGCACTTTTTCCCATATCACCCCCTGGTGCTATGGGATGTGGACAGGTGGCTGGTCCTTGCCAAAATCCCCCTCCTCACCCCTCTCTCGGGACAGGGCTGAGAGGAAGACGGCGATCGCAGGATTCCCCTCGCCATCAAGAGGTTCATGCCGTCTTCTGCAGGATGCGGGAACAGAGGACAGCGGCTTGCCGCTACCCTTGTGGGGCCCCTGTGACCACCCTCTTCAGGGACAGCAAGTAAGTGCCTGTATGACCCCTTCAGCCCGCAGCATCACCTGAGGCACATCGATGGAGCTGAACAGCAGATCTCATTTTTAAATTTCCCGCCCTCCCTCCCTGCCTGACGGGCGCCGCTCTCATCAGCCGCGCGGCTCTCCATAGATACTCAAGTGCTTAAGACAGGGTTTTCTATCCCTGTCCTCACAGCTGGGCAGGTTTCTTCCACAGTGTCTACGCACAGTACCTCCATACAGGATTTTCTCTTCATTTCCTGGACTATTCATCACGGGGCTGCAGTGCCGGTTTTGTTCACTTTCGCTTTCGGCCCCGCTTTCAGAGCGCCTCCTCTCTCTCTGAGCGCGCTGTCCTCGCGCCTTTTTTAGCCCATCACAGGGCTCCTCTTCCCTGCTTGTGGGTCAGATCCAATTGCGGCTCAGCCGCTAAGCTCCGCCCACCTCATCGGGCATTTCCTGGTTGTTCGGTCCTGGCTTTCTGCGCTGCTTGGGGGACACTTCAGCGTTTCTGCTGCTCGCCGGAACTAGGTAGGCTCTGCTCTGTGCAGAAATATTAGCCCTCCGCAGTTATTCCCCACTTTTCGCAGGCCATTCAGCGCAGTCTTTTCCTTATGCCCAACCCTGCAGGGGTACTGTTTCAGGCCCACCGCTATTCATTACGCCTGTGCGCGCTGTAAAAAGAAGTGGGCTTCGGGTCAGCCATCTCCTTTCTGCCCGTCCTGCAGTCCTTCGGCTATGTCGGCCTCTCAGGAGCACACAGATTCCCGTGATGAGGGTACGTCCTCTCTCCCAGACTGAGCTGTGGCTATGTCCCAGTCGGTTTCCGATCTGACCAAAGTTTCTCAGTCCTTGGTCCAGGTCCTAGAACGTCTGCCTCAGCTTTCTACAGCCACTGCTGCGCCGACCGCCTCTCAAGGTGAGTCGTCTGCTCCTGACCGCGACCTTCAGAGGGACAGGCCGAGTAGGATTTCTAGGAAGCGTCTCCTATCGGACTCGTCCTCCAGTTCGTTAGGCCCATCTGCTTCACCCAGGTGTCCTTCTCTTTCTGAGGATGACCTTAGGTCAGACGACGATCCACAATCAAGGTCTAGCTCAGAAGCAGACGACATGTCTAAGACTCAAAATATGGTCGATAGTCTTCTTTCAGCTATCTTCCAAACCCTGGAGATTAAGCAGGACAGGCCCATTCCTCAGGAATGTTCTATACCTTTTAAACGATCTAGGCCGCCATCCAAGACTTTCCCAAACCACAAGGAGTTTGATACGACTCTAGCCAAACATTGGGAGCACCCCGAGCAACGCTTTTCGGGCCGCATGTATTTAGATGTCCTGTGCCCATTTGAGGCTGATTTGCTTTCAAAATGGACCAAAGCCCCTGAGGTGGACCCTCCTGTTTCTCGCATAGCCTCTAAGACGGTTCTGTCCCTTCCAGACGGGGCATCGCTTAAGGACCCAACAGACAGGCAGCTAGAATCTTTGGCGAAGTCTTTCTTTGAGGCCTCCGGCGCTTCCCTCTGCCCTATTTTCGCCTCCTCCTGGGTGGCTAAAGTCATTTCGGCTTGAGCAAAAATTCTTTGCAGGGGCATTTTAGCAGCAGCTCCCCAGGATGAGCTGGCAGACCTAGCAGATCAGATTAATCATGCGGGTAAATACCTCTTAGCCTCCTTAGGTGCGGCCGGTTGCGTAGCAAGGGCTAACACCAATATAGTGGCTGTACGCCGAGTTCTTTGGTTAAAATCTTGGAATGCGGATACCACCTCTAAGAAGTCGCTCACCAATCTGCCCTTCCATGGTTCTCGGCTCTTTGGGGCCAAGTTGGATCAAATAATTTCTGATGCCACTGGAGGGAAAAGTACTTCCCTCCCCGAGTCTCGACCGCAACGTTTTTTTAATAGAAAGGGTTTTCAGCCCTTTAGGCCTTTTCGTCCGTTCTCGTCCACAGAGAGAGCGGCCCAGCAAGAGCGTCCGTCCGTCCGCATCCAGGGAGCGTGAGCAGAAGAAACCTTCTTACAAGCCCGCTCCCCAATGGAGATCTAGAGGACAATACTCCAGGTCGTCAGGTGCCCGTTCCGGTAGGTTTGCCTCCAAGTGACGGGGCACCCCCACCTGGAAGTTTTTCCAGGGTAGGAGGCAGACTTTCCTTTTTCGTGGACGCTTGGCTGTCGGTTGTCGACGACGCTTGGGTCAGGGAAATCATCGCTTCCGGTTACAAGATCGAATTTTCTTCCCCACCAGACAGGCGTTTTTTCCTGTCTCGACCTCCAAGACAACGGTCCCACATTCCAGGATTCTTTCAGGCCGTCTCCTCCCTTCTTTTCGCCGGAGTGATTGTTCCCATTCCCTCAGACGAACGGTTTTCAGGGTTCTACTCAAATCTCTTCGTAGTTCCGAAGAAAGATGGCTCCCTGCGACCAATCCTGGACCTCAAATTGCTCAATCGCCGCGTGAAGATTCTTCACTTCAAAATGAAGTCTCTTTGCTCGGTCATAGCCTCAATGGAGCCCGGGGAATTTCTCTGTTCTGTGGACATACGGGATGCCTATCTTCACATCCCTGTATGCTTGCAGCATCAGAAATATCTCAGGTTTGCGATTCAAGAAAATCATTACCAGTTCACGGCTCTTCCCTTCGGCCTAGCCTCCGCCCCCTGTGTGTTCACGAAAGTGATGGCGACGGTCATGGCCATTCTTCGATCCAGAGGGATTCTCATCATCCCTTATCTGGACGATCTCCTAATCAAGGGCTCGTCCCGTCAAGACTGTCTCCTAAGCCTTCAGATAACCCTGGATACTCTCAACCGTCTCGGATGGTTAGTCAACAAAGAGAAGTCCGTTCTCATCCCCACTCAGCATCTGACCTTTTTAGGCATGGAGTTCGACACGAACCTGGCCCGGGTGTTTCTTCCGAGGGAGAAATTTGCGGCTCTGTCCAAAGGGATTCAAGCCCTCAAACAGCCAACGCCCATCCCCCTTCGATTCTGCATGAAAGTTCTGGGGAAGATGGTAGCTGCTTTGGAAGCAGTGCCTTTTGCACAGTTTCATCTTCGTCCTCTTCAGCTCTTCGGCTCTGCAACTTTGCAGGGCCGCGACCTGGTCGTCTTTGCACACTTTTGCTAGGTTCTACAGGGTTCATACCCAGGCCTCGTCTGATGCAGCTGTTGGTAGGAAGGTTCTGCAAGTGGCGGTGGTGCACCGGCCGACCTAAGCCCTTCCTGTTCTTTCGTTCCTTATTACTGTTCCCACCCTTGGGACTGCTTTGGAACGTCCCATGGTATTCTGTGTCCCCCAATAAGGCGATAAAGAAAGATGGATTTTTGGTTCTTACCGTAAAATCTCTTTCTTGGAGCCTTCCTTGGGGGACTCAGCACCCTCCCTGTTTAAAATTGTACCGTGTTGGGTCTTTGAGTCCCTTGTTGGGTTGGTATATATGTTTAGAGTGTTCCGTGGCTTCTCCTACTGCTCTTTCACCAACTGAGGTGCCTATTGCCTGTCGGTGGGTGTATACTGCCGGGGAGGAGCTAATTTTCTTGTTTTGCATAGTGTCAGCCTCCTAGCAGCAGCAGCATACACCCATGGTATTCTGTGTCCCCCAATGAAGGCTCCAAGAAAGATTTTATGGTAAGAACCAAAAATCCATCTTTTCCGACTTGTTTATTAACCTCTTCGCGACCGCCCACAGTAGATAAACGTTGGCGCTTGCTGGGCTTTGTGCAGCGCCGACGTTTATCTACTGTCGGCGGTTTTGTGCCCCCCGGGACCCCCTCATACCTTATAACGCGGGGATCCCGGTGCGCAATGCATGCTGGGACCCCCGACGTCATCGAGACCTGATTGGTTCAGGTCCTGATGACGTCGCGTCACAGCAGCCAATGAGAGAGCTCGCTGGGAAAGCTGCTTGTTTCCCGGCGATCTCCCTCATTATAACGCGACTTCTCCTCTGAGCTCATGCTGACAGATGAGCAGAGGTGAAGCAGCGTTACAGTGTGACTAGATCGCTGCCTGGCACAGCTGTGCCAGGCAGCGATCTTGTCACGCAGTAACGCTGCTTCACCTCTGCTCATCTGTCAGTGTGAGATCAGAGGAGAAGTGGCGTTACTATGTGCCGGGCAGCGATCTTGTCACATAGTAACGCTGCTTCTCCTCTGATCATCTGCCAGTGTGAGATCAGAGAAGTGGCGTTACTATGAGTCAAAAATACAAAAAATAAAAAACACAAAAATAAAAAAAAAAAAGTAAAGAAAAAAAAAGCAGGTTAGGGTTAGGGCTAGGGTTAGGGCTAGGGTTAGGGCTAGGGTTAGGGCTAGGGTTAGGGCTAGAGTTAGGGGTGTGTTGGGGTTAGGGTTGGAATTCGAATTGGGGGTTTCCACTGTTTAGGTACATCAGGGGCTCTGTAAATGCAATATGACGCCCGCAGACCATTCCATCAAAGTCTGCATTCCAGAACGTCACTACTTCCCTTCCGAGCCCCACCGTGTGCCCAAACAGTGGTCCCCCCCCCACATGTGGGGTACCAGCGTACTCAGGACAAATTGGACAACAACTCTTAGGGTCCAATTTCTCCTGTTACCCTTGTGAAAATAAAAATTGGGAGCTAAAAGATCATTTTTGTGGAAAAAAAATGATTCTTTTATTTTCACGGCTCTACATTATAAACTTTAGTGAAACACTTGGGGGTTCAAAGTGCTCACCACACATCTAGATAAGTTCCTTGGGGGGGTCTAGTTTCCAAAAAGGGGTCACTTGTGGAGGATTTAGGCACATCAGGGGCTCTGCAAACGCGACATGACACCCGCAGACCATTCCATCAAAGTCTGCATTCCAAAACGTCACTACTTCCCTTCCGATCCCCACCGTGTGCCCAAACAGTAGTTTTCTTCCACATATGGGGTACCAGTGTACTCAGGACAAATTGGACAACAACTTTTGGGGTCCAATTTCTCCTGTTACCCTTGTGAAAATAAAAAATTGGGGGCTAAAAGATCATGTTTGTGGAACAAAAATGATTTTTTATTGTCATGGCTCTACGTTATAAACTTCTGTGAAGCACTTGGGGGTTCAAAGTGCTCACGACACATCTAGATAAGTTCTTTAAGGGGTCTAGTTTCCAAAATGGGGTCACTTGTGGGGGTTTCCACTGTTTAGGCACATTAGGGGCTCTCCAAATGCGACATGGCGTCCTATCTCAATTCCAGCCAATTCTGCATTGAAAAAGTCAAACGGCACTCCTTCCTTTCTGAGCTCTGCCGTGTGCTCAAACAGTGGTTTAGCCCCACATACGGGGTATCGGCGTATTTGGGAGAAATTGCACAAAAAATGTTGTGGTTCATTTTCTGTTTTTACACTTGTGAAAATAAAAAAAATGGTTCTGAAGTAAAATGTTTGTGAAAAAAAGTTAAATGTTTATTTTTTCCTTCCACATTCCATTCATTCATGTGAAGCACCTGAAGGGTTAATAAACTTCTTGAATGTGGTTTTGAGTACATTGAGAGGTGCAGTTTTTAGAATGGTGTCACTTTTGGGTATTTTCTGTCATATTGACCCCCAAACTCACTTCAAATGTGAGGTGGTCCCTAAAAAAAACGGTGTTGTAAATTTTGTTGTAAAAATGAGAAATCGCTGGTCAACTTTTAACCCTTATAACTTCCAAAAAAAAAAAAATTATGTTTCCAAAATTGTGCAGATGTAAAGTAGACATGTGGGAAATGTTATTTATTAACTATTTTGTGCGATATCACTCTCTGATTTAAGGGCATAAAAATTAAAAATTTGAAAATTGCAAAATTTTCAAAATTTTTGCCAAATTTCGATTTTTTTTTTTTTTTTTTTAACATATAAGCGCAGTTCATATCTAAGAAATTTTACCACTATCCTGAAGTACAATATGTCATGAGAAAACAATGTCAGAATCAGCAGGATCCGTTGAAGCGTTCTAGAGTTATGGCCTCATAAAGTGACACTGGTCAGAATTGGAAAAAATTGGCCTGGTCACGAAGGCAAAAACAGGCTCAGGCGCGAAAGAGTTAATGGCATGTCAACAGGATTCGCCTTAAATGCTTGATAGAAGTGTGTCCCACCTATCCTACTCGCCTCATCTGGGTGGAGATTGGGTAGAGATGGCTGCACAAGTTTAGCGCTGCTTGTACTTATTACAAGAGTTCACAAAGTTGCCGAGATTGGCAAAAAAAATGATGTGCTTCATTATTGTCCTTGATGATGGTTTGAGTCCCTGCATGTTCACAGTCCGTCCATTGCTAACTTGACAAGGAGATAGAGGAAATGTATAAATGAAGTACGAAGGATAACCATACACAATGCAAATTTCCAAGGAAAAATGTTCCACAATTGTTTTGCATAACTAAGAAGATAAAATTAAAGCCTAAAATTTAAACCGACAGGTAGTCCTTTATCTCTTAGTGATGTGGTTTTGACTGTGGTACCAAGTTGTATTAATACTGCGACCGCCCTAGTTTCAAAAGAGCCAAATGCCGTCCCTGACCAACTACTGAGGAACACTGATGTGTGCAGGTTACAGTCTGGTCTCTTCTGGATGGATACATCTAATGTAAAATTTGTTTGCTTTACAGGACAAAGGATTTGTGGTTGAACTTCGCACAACGTTTGAAGACTTTGTTATGGTTATCAGTTCTACAAAAAGGGCCACAACGTTAGATGCTGGAAATATCAAGCTTGCTTTTAATAGTGTAAGTTACATAGATTAGTCTGTAGATGTGTCAATATATGTTGCACTTTTTTTCAAATGTGTATGTGTATGCTGCATTTTGTACGGGATATCTGTGTGTTTTATGTTGACCCTTTATTCTTGCCTGGTGTGCAGATACTACATGTGCATTTGGTTTTAGATCAGATCAATATACCAAATTAATTGTTGCACAGAATGACTGTTCAAACCAAGCACAGGCAGTCGGTGCACCTTTGGCGTGACCAAACATTTAAGTGCATCTTCCCACCCTTTTTTTCATCTGTCTTTGCCGTTTTTTGCAGATGGATGGAAAACAAGCGGATGAGAAGGTGCACTTAAAGGGAAGGTGCCATAAAAAAAAAAATTCCAGTAATTGAAAAAATGTACAGAATTAATGTTTAAATTTTCTTTAAAATTATTATCATTTGTTTATAATTTAGTAAAATATGAAAAATATTAAGTTTTGATATTTCCACTTTTAAACACTAGGGGGAGCAGCTACTGAAATGTGACAAAAACCTAGTGTACAACTAGCTCACATTACTGCCCTGCAGTAATTATGGGTGGAGTCTGCTGACATGGGTGTGATGTCTCTCATCCCCCTCCCGTTCTGGGTGTTTGCTAAGGAATAAGAGGATGACATTTAGGAACACAGTGAGCAGCCATTAATGGGTGACTGCAAAGTTATACTGACAAGTAGACTGTCATCGAGGATGGCAGGCAGCAAGGATTCTGGGAGATATATGGTGGAGGGAGCAGGGTGACAGCAGCACAGAATATTTCAGGAGAGCAGTGTGCTGGTCTATGGGGGGCACCCTGTTCGGTGCGCGGAGCAGCCAGGGATTGTACATAGAGCGCTGAGTTTTTTTACACACGGACCGTCTGCTCCACAGAAATCCAGGAAACATTTCTGCTGATTGATGGCCTGTTCTGATCCAGACTTAGCATGCAAAGACCCCATTCCCCTCCTCAGATCCTATCTTCTCCATCCTGTCCTAGCGATGTGTGAAAGCGAGGCGACAGGCGCAGTCCGGGGCGACGCTGGGAAGCGGGCTGGGGGAAATGAAGCCATATAGCAACGATAAAAATGAGACCCCTCTCTTCAGCTGCCTCACCAGCCCTCCCCTGACTGCACCTAATTGGAGGTGATGCTGCCCCCTCTATTACCCCAGACCCATGTGCAGGTGCTCAGCCAGAACCACCCTAGAATGGATCCCCTGTCTGGAGATAATACTGCCATAGTGTTCTCACATAATACCACCATATAGATCGCACATAATACCGCCGTTTAGTCCTCACATAATACCACATATGGGAGGATTAGATACACAGCTCAGCATACAGTATCACGGGATAGGATTAGATACACGGCTCAGCACAGTATCACACAGGATAGGATTAGATACACAGCTCAGCAGACAGTATCACACAGGAAAGGATTTAATACATGGCTCAGCAGACAGTATCACACAGGAGAGGATTAGATACACAGCTAAGCAGACAGTATCACACAGGAAAGGATTAAATACATGGCTCAGCAGTCAGTATCACACAGGAGAGGATTAGATACACAGCTCAGCAGTCAGTATCACACAGGAGAGGATTAGATACACAGCTCAGCAGACAGTATCACACAGAGGATTAGAAACATGGCTCAGCAGACAGTATCACACAGGATAGGATTAGATACACGGTTCAGCACAGTATCACACAGGATAGGATTAGATACACGGTTCAGCACAGTATCACACAGGATTAGATACACGGTTCAGCGCAGTATCACACAGGATAGTATTAGACACACAGCTCAGCAGTCAGTATCACACAGGAGAGGATTAGATACACAGCTCAGCAGTCAGTATCACACAGGAGAGGATTAGATGCACAGCTCAGAAGGCAGTATCGCACAGGATGGGATTAGATTCACGGCTCAGCAGTCAGTATCACACATGGGAGGATTAGATACACAGCTCAGCAGACAGTATAACAGAGGATGGGATAAGATACACAGAAAACCCCAGACAATAGGACTTAGTGCTGGCTCTTCACCCCCCCCCCCCCCCCGATAATTACCTCACTGCCCGCTCTGCTCCTTCCCCCTCCACCTCCCATCCTCTGTCTTCTCCTATAACCGCGCTCCTGCGATTATAGGAGGAAAGTGGAGCTCACAGTAAACATTATGGGCTCCAGAAAAATGGAGCCGATCTCCTCCCTCTGCTGTGATCTGGACAGCCCAGGGGGGCATACGGGAGCAATCTCAATGCAAGGAATAGGGTTGGCAGACGACTGCTCTCTCCTATGCCCAGGGCATCCATATTTGCAGAGTGTAAGTATCTTACACTTCTGTAAAGCAAAATGGCAGCGCCCAGTGGCTGCAAAAATAATTAATAATAAATGAAATATTAAAGTAAAAAAATTTAATTTTGTATTAAAAATAATTGTTTATATAAATCATTTTTAATACAAAAAACAATTGTGGCGCCTTCCCTTTAAATGTTTGGCAGCGGCAAGGGTGTGCCGAGTGCCTGTGCTTGGTTTGAACAGTCATTTTGTGCTTTTAATTCTCAGTCTCTCAATATTAACCCTTTTAGCACTAATGTTCCGGTCCTGTTTAATTTGCCAGGGACCATTTCTTCAGCCTCTGCTCATCATAGCTCTCAGTGAGTTTTTTGTAGACAGGAAAATGAAAGCTATTATAAACCAATTCTATGTTCTCGGGGCCCACAGCTCTTGCAGAAGCAAACTGCTCTTAGTAGATTGCAAAAACCTTAAAGGTGTATTTCCATTTCCAAGATCCTATCTCAATATGTAGTAGGTTTAATAATATTAGGAAATACCTGGAATTAGAAGTGTTGTATAGTTCTTCTGATTAGCTATGTCACTTTCTCCATTTACAGGGCATTGCAGTAGCTTGGGTATCCGTGGTTACGACCACTAACAGCTCACTATAGGCGTGGTCATAACCATGGATACCTAAGCTACTGCAATGTCCTGAACATGAGCAAGGTGACACCGCAGCCAATCAGTAGAACTATACTACATTCCTAATTGGAGATATTTGCTAATATTATTGGGATCAGATCTTGTAGATGGGAATACTCCTTTAATGTCAGTTGGTGGCTTTTAATTAATTTTGTTCTAGGCGTGTTACGGTAATTTATTTTTTTATGTTCTGTTTCTTGCCCTCCCCAGGTCCAGTGCTGTGTCTCCACCACTGCTGCAGTGATTATGTACAGGTTGCAGCGGTGATATTATGCCAACGGTACTGCAGCCAGTCACTGGGCGACCTGCGGCTTGTGCTGTCTACATCAGCTGAGCCGAGTGATTGGATGCAAGCACAGCTGATGTGACGTGACCGCTGAAGACTGCACACAATCACCGGAGCAGTGGCGGAGATGCAGCGCCGAACTCTGCAAGGGGAAATAACAGATTTTAAAACTTTTATTAGTTTTACTAGTTTTAAAACTGATAAACTTTTTCTATAGTTTAAAATAGAAAACTTTCTAACATGTAATTGTTGTCTGGATGTTCTGATATTCTGTCATTTGCTTGTAGCTTTTAGAAAAAGCTGAGGCTCGGGAACGAGAGCGTGAAAAAGAGGAAGCCCGAAAAATGAAGAGAAAGGAATCCGCATTCAAGAGCATGCTAAAACAAGCTGCACCCTCTATCGAAGTAGACTCTGTTTGGGAAGAGGTAGGTGTTTGTAAAGGAGATGACTAACATCATCTTGTTTCAAGAAAATACAAGGAAACAAATACCAGTTAAGTTTGTGTCATTACGGCATATGGACAAGCGGCTGAAATTTTTTTTATCACGTCAGTAGAATCCTTGTGGATTCCTGCAAGATCTAATCAGACAAATGAAAGAATGTCAGATATTACTGCAACAGACCTGCCACATAGTCCTGTATTTGCTTTTTTATTTTTTTTTTCCAGGTACGGGAGAGGTTTATTAAAGAGGCAGCATTTGAAGACATTACCCTGGAGTCTGAACGGAAGAGGATATTTAAGGATTTTGTGCATGCACTCGAGGTACGATCTCCTTTATGTTTTTACACCAGCGGGAATACATTAAGTATTCTATAATGAGTGAAGTGGCAATTTTTGTGTCATGTGCTATATAGCCAAGTAATCTAAAACCCGAGGTTAGCGGATAGTAATCTGCTGCTTGACGGCCTTTTTGATCAAAAATACAATGATTTGCAGCCACAGACTTTTCTTATGATTGGAATATTCGTAGCATATATTTGACATGCCTCATCACTTTGCACTTAATAGATATTTGCTTTCATGTCTCTTCTACAGCATGAATGTCAGCATCATCATACGAAAAATAAGAAGCATTCAAAGAAGTCTAAAAAACACCACCGCAAGAGATCGCGGTCTCGCTCGGTTGGTACTGGTTTAATAAACTGCTGATTTATATGTAGTTCATATATTCCTAAACCCCAAATGATTATCCCAAGCTTTGCTTTAACAGGTTAACAGCTGTGGGCAAAGCCCCCCTACATCCATAGCGGATAGCTTCTCTATAGTCTGATGGCTCCCCTATAGAGCCATGTTCCCCTCCCCACTGTGTACACTGCGGGGGGTAATTCATTAAGAGGTGCTTATGACTGAAATCTGATGTAAACCCCTTAAGTTGCAATATTTTTTTCTGCATTTGCCAGTGATGTAATGGAAGCGGTATGCAGAATTTAAGTGAAGCAACATTTTTTTTTTTCTTTATCGCTTCATTGGGGGACACAGAGACCATGGGTGTATGCTGCTGCCACTAGGAGGCTGACACTATGCACAAAAAAAGGTTAGTTCCTCCTCCGCAGCATACACCCCACCCACCGGCAGGAATTTCTTCAGTTTAGCTTAGTGTCAGTAGGAGGTGGACACGGTCTTTTATTAGACCCATATCTACCTCGGTGTGCATCGTTCCTTTTCAGGGTCCCAGAGGGATACAGTGTGATCAGTCACAACTGTACTCCCACAAAGAGACTGAGTACGGCGTGTACTGCCACCCCGTATCCTCATGGCTCTCCGCAGCAGGACCAGGAGCTTTGCACAGGTGCGTGCCAGCTATATGGATGGTCCTTGCCCCCCCCTCCTCCCACCCACTCGCCTACCAGAGCCTGTCGGTCGGACAAGGCGCGGACACGGGGGAAAATAGACTCAGACAGCGTTGGATTTAAAAGGTACCTTTATTGAAGACGCCACTGGAGGATTCTTCGGAGCGGCACAGGGCAGTGTCGCAGGGTCCTCAGCTGCCTGCGCCTCCCGGCGGCCGCCGCATTTTCTATTGCGCCACGTGCCAGGCCCCGTATGCGGTGCGGGCCTTGTCCCCCCCACCACCTTCATTCTTAGGCGGGCGTATCCTGAGGTTTTTTTTTTTTTTTTTTGGGCGGCGTTTTCTTCTTGGGTGGCCGCAGCAGCGCTGCCGGACTTCCGCGCTAATTTAGTCCCCGGCTCATTTTGGGCTTACTTGGCCGTCGCGGCCACGCCCCCCGCCCTCTCTCATAGGTGGGCTGCTCGCCCGCCCGTTCTAGGACCACCCACCCTCCTAGCCTGTAGCTGGGCAGCGGGCGGTCTTCTCTTCGGGTCAGGCGGATAGCTCCGCCCATCTTCTTTGCTCCTGAACCGCGCGTTCCTTTTACCTCAGGTTGCCGCCATCTTTGCAGCCGGATGCCTTTGAGGACAACGGACAGCGGAAAGGGGGTCCCTCGTTATCCTCTACTGCGGTCCTGCAGCTCAGACGAGCTGGGCACATCGCCTTTCGGGACACCGGACCGTGAGTAGCTCTGCAACTGCAGACTGACACCCTCCTCTGCCTTCTGTCCCCCAACCTTCCGGCATCTCCTCCGGGGTTCTTTCTTCTTTTCTTTCATTATGTCTAACCCCAAGGCGGAACGTGCCCGTCCGCCAGCACCCATTGGAACTTTGGTCAAGTTCTTTGCATGTTCCTCTTGTAATCGCAAACTTCCCTCAGGTCAGCCCACTCCCCCTCTGCTTAGACTGCACTAATCCCATTCAGCCTGATGCCGTCTAGGAACCATCTATTGCGCCACGTGAGAGTGAACCCCCCCATTCCTGGCTGGGCCTCTTCTCTATCACAATCACTGGCGGACCTCACCAGGGTGTCTCAGTCCCTAGTGGCCGTTCTTGATAAGTTGCCCCTGGACACTTCTGCAGGGTCCAGCAGGTCGCAAGGGGTTCCATCTGAGCCAGCCAGCAGAAGCCGCAAAAGACCCAGGCAGGATCTCCGACCGGAATCCTCTCCTGACCTGGTCTCTCCACATAGTCCTTCCCAGCAGTCGCCTTCCCGTGCCTCCTCACCCGAGTCAGGTGAAGCCTTCTCGGATGTATCATCCGAAGAGATTTTAGAGCTGGTTTCGGACCAGGACGCGGACATGAAGGTACAGAACCTCATTGCTGCGATTAACCACACCTTCGAAATCAGAAGACTCTCCTGCGAAACCCTCAGATCAGGAGGTTTCGTTCAGACAGGCAGAAACACCTTCCAGAGTAGAGTCTTCGCCTCCCACTCTGAGTTTGGCAAGATCCTTATCAGGAGAGAGAAAATCCAACCAGACTCTTTCAAAGAGGGAAGCACCTCGGCGTGCTGTATCCATTTTCAAAAGCGCTCACCGACAACTGGTCGGCTTCCCCCTCTCTAGACGCTTCCATGTCCAAACTATCTAACAACACGGTCCTCCCGATTTCAGGTGTGGCGTCACTAAAGGATTCTAATGACAGAATTATAGAATCCTTAGCAAAGTCAGCATTCGAAGCGGCGCTAAGCCCAGCCTTCACTTCATCTTGGTTAGCAAAGCCCATAGCTACTTGGGCGGAGGATCTCCGCAAGGGCATCCTAGATAAAGCCCAATCGGAGCAATTGGCTGAACTGGCTAACCAGATCTCCCATGCAGGGGATTATCTGCTCTCTGCCTCCTTGGATGCCGCGTCTTGCGCGGCTCAGGCGTCCAGCAACGTGGTGGCAATCCGGCGTACAATGTGGCTCAAGGCTTGGCAGGCGGATTTGTCTTCAAAAAAGTCCCTTACCAATCTGCCTTTTCAGGGAGCGCTGAGAAAATGGAAACTTCCACCTGATGAAGACGGATCCTCCGTTGAAACGCGCTGTGGTTTAAACCCATCTCTTGTCTGAGTCTCTTTTCTGCGCTCCTAAGACCGTTTCCATTTTCTCATTGCTCCTATCCTCCATTGGAGGTTTTTAGCTGGAGCTGCGGTGGAGACCTGACATTTTTGTCTGCCCCTGGGTTGCTTCCTAAGCGCTCCTCTATGACCACTTATCACTGTCTTTTTCAGGGAGCGCGTCTCTTTGGATCCCAGCTGGACCAGATTATTAAGGACGCCACTGGAGGCACAAGTTCCCTCCTCCCTCAGTCCAAGCCTCGTAGGCCTCCGCTAAGGCGTCAGTTTCGGCCCTTTCGGTCTTTCCGCTGCTTCGCTACAGCAGAAAACATTTCTAACCAACAGAGGCCGCAGGCACGCCAGGATAGAAAGAAGGTCTCCTTCAGACCCACTCCCTCCTGGCGATCTCACTCCTCCCAGGGCAGATCCTCCAGGTCCACATCAGCATGACTATCAATGAAGTCCCGAGGGTCCTTCCCAACTGGGCGGTCGACTCCTTTTCTTCAGAGAAGTCTGGCTTGCCTCAGTAGAGGATGCTTGGGTCACGGAAGTTGTATCAGGATACAAGATACAGTGTTTCTCGTCCCCGGGATTGTTTCTTCGAGTCCCGACCTCCAAAAGACCCTGCCTTAGTTCCAGGTTTCTTTGCATCCATCGCCTCTCTCCTCAGTTCCAGGGTGATTGTGCCCGTTCCCGAATCAGAACGTTTCACAGGGTTTTATTCAAACCTGTTTGTAGTGCCGAAAAAAGACGGTGCAGTTCGTCCTTTCCTGGATCTCAAGTTACTGAACAAGAGGGTCCGACTGCGTCATTTCAGGATGGAGTCTCTTCGGTCGGTTATCGCTTCCATGGAGGCGCAGGAGTTCATGTGTTCAATAGACATTCAAGATGCCTATCTACATGTTCCCATCTTTCCCGGGCATCAGAGATTCCTGCGTTTTGCGATTCACCAGGACCGCTACCAGTTCGTTGCACTGCCGTTCGGTCTCGCCACCGCACCCATAGTTTTTACAAAGATCATGGCGGCATTGATGGCCTTGTTGAGAATCAGAGGACTCGTTCTTTTTCCGTACCTCGATGACATTCTGATCAAAGCTCCGTCTTTTCACCAGGCTCGCCAAAGTCTTACCATCGTCCTCGACACCCTGTCCAATTTTGGGTGGCTCGTCAACAAAAAGAAGTTCTGCCTTGTTCCGACACAACGTCTGGTGTTTCTGGGCCTATTGTTCGACACTCGTCGATCGAGGGTTTTTCTCCCAGAGGAGAAGATAGTTTCTCTGCAGCGAGATGTACGATCGCTGCAGACCACACGACTTTCATCTCTCCGGACAACCATGAAAGTTCTAGGAAAGATGGTGGCTTCGTCAGAAGCGATTCCCTTTGCTCAGTTTCACTCCAGACCCCTCCAACAGGCCACCCTGTCTCTGTGGAACAGGTCTGTTCTTTCCCTGGATCGTCCAATTCGCCTTTCATACCGGGTCAGGCAGTCCCTCGTTTGGTGGCGGACGTCACCTCTCATTGCCCTAGGACGGTCATTCCTTCCCATTCACTGGCAGATTGTGACAATGGATGCCAGCCTCCTCGGCTGGGGGGCAGTGTTTCGCAATCACACTGTTCAAGGTCGGTGGTCGACTCAAGAGACAGCTCTGCCTATCATCGTCTTCGAGATATGGGCGACCTATCTCGCGTTCACTGGGAGAGACTTCTCAGGGGCCTGCCAATCCGTATTCAGACAGACAATGCCACAGCGGTGGCATTTGTCAACCACCGGGGGGGACACGGAGTGCCTCAGCCCTAGTGAAAGTGTCCAAAATTCTTCACAGGGCAGAGGTTTCAGTCTCCGCAATATCCGCAGTGCATTCCCGGCGTGGACAACTGGGCCACCGATTTTCTTAGCCGCGAGGGTCTCGCGACGGGAGAGTGGTCCTTACATCCGAATGTATTTCATCAGCTTTGCCGTCGTTGGGGAATTCCGGTTGTAGACCTGCTGGCGTCTCGCCTCAACAGGAAAGTCCCACAGTTTGTATCCAGGGCTCGAGATCCTCTCGCCGTGGGCGCCGACGCTCTGACCATTCCTTGGTCTCAGTTCGAGCTCCCCTACCTGTTCCCTCCCCTTCCCCTTCTTCCCAAGCTGTTGAAGAAAATCAAAGCAGAAGGAATTCCAGTCATCCTCATCGCCCCGAATTGGCCCAGAAGATCTTGGTTTGCGTACATCGTCAACCTTCTTGCGGACACCCCCTGGAAGCTCCCAGACAGGGCAGATCTGCTGTCTCAGGGCCCGATTTGCCACCCCACTTCTCGGCCGCTCAATTTGATGGCGTGGCTGTTGAGACCGAGGTTTTGAAACTATCAGGTTTTTCTGATCGGGTTATTCATACCATGATCCGGGCCAGAAAGCCATCGTCTTCCAATATTTATTACCGTACTTGGAAAGCCTATTTCACTTTGTGCGAGGCCAGTAACATTCCGCCCATGTCCTTTTCTCTCCCTTCTGTCCTGGCGTTTCTTCAGGCAGGCCTTGATGCGGGCCTTGCCCTCAGCTCTTTAAAAGGTCAAGTCTCGGCGCTATCCATTTTGTTCCAGAAGACGTTGGCCTCCCGTCCTCAGGTCATGCGGCTCCTCCGTACTGCGCGCCCGTACATCCATGAGATCTTAATCTGGTTCTCGAGGTTCTGCAAGGTCCTCCCTTTGAACCTCTCAGGGAAGTTTCCCCATCTCTCCTTTCATGGAAAGTAGCCTTCCTAGTAGCCATCACCTCCATCTGGCGCGTGTCGGAATTGGCAGCCCTTTGTCGTTCCCCTTTCTTGGTGCTCCACCAGGACAAGGTAGTTCTACGGCCTCCGCCTTCTTTCCTTCCTAAGGTGGTGTCCACTTTCCACCTGAATGAGGATATTGTTCTCCCGTCCTTGTGTCCGGGTCCAACTCACCCTCGGGAGCGCTCCTTGAACAAGCTGGACTTGGTCAGGGCGATGAAGGTCTACCTAGCTAGAACGACTCCTTTGAGGGAGTCAGACTCTCTTTTCATCATTCCAGATGGGGCGCGGAAAGGTCAGCCGGCCTCCAAAGCTACTATTGCTCGCTGGATCAGATCAGCAATTTTGGAGGCCTACCAGATCAAGCATCGAGTGGCCCCTCCTGAATTAGAGCTCACTCTACCCGGGCAGTGGGTGCCTCCTGGGCGGTGCCCCACAGAGCTTCTGCGCTGCAACTTTGCAAAGCTGCAACCTGGTCATCTGTTCACATGTTTGTGAAATTCTACAAGGTCCACACCTACGCTTCGGCGGATGCCAGCCCTAGGTAGAAGGATCCTGCAGGCAGTGGTGGTGAGTCCGCTGGCCTGATGGAAGTTTGTTTTCCCTCCCCAGGGACTGCTTTGGGATGTCCCATGGTCTCTGTGTCCCCCAATGAAGCGATAGAGAAAGCAGAGTTTTTGGGTTGGTTACTGTAAAATCTGTTTCTCGGAGCCTTCATTGGGGGACACAGCACCCTCCCAAGTTCTACAACTCCTGTTCTTATGTTGTGGGTTATGTACAGTTGAGTTGTCTGTTCTGTTTCAATCTATTCTGTTACTTCTCCTACTGCTTTCTCACTAACTGAGGAAATTCCTGCTGGTGGGAGGGGTGTATACTGCGGAGGAGGAGCTAACCTTTTTTGTGCGTAGTGTCAGCCTCCTAGTGGCAGCAGCATACACCCATGGTCTCTGTGTCCCCCAATGAAGGCTCCGAGAAACAGATTTTACGGTCAGCAACCCAAAAATCCTGTTTTATTGAACTTAATTGCAAAATAAATTACTTTTAGCCCAAGATGCATGCGCTTAACGAGTCCCAGACCAATTCCAATTTTATTAAAAAAAAAAAAAAAAAATGGGATGTGAGCGGCTGAATACATGTCTGCTCCATACTTTCTTTGAATCGGTGGGCACAGTTGTGTCCAATCTCCCCCCCCCCCCCCAATCCCTTCTACATACCTTTTTTTTTTTTGTTTTTGTTTTTCTACCTCTCTATAGAATAGCGTGATCCATACATATATTATTGACCGTCTTGAAAGATGTGTTCATTTGTTCATTCTTGAATTTTTAGGGCTCTGAATCGGAAGAAGAGGAAGAAAACCACACAAAAAAGAAAAGGCAACGATCAGACTCTCGTTCGGGCTCTGAGCATTCCACTAGTGGAGAATCAGGTATTTTCTCATCCTCTGTGCTGCAGTTGCGCGTTTTACATTGGAGTGTTTTCTAGCAGGCGCGGGTAGAACATAAATGTCGTAATTATATTCGTTAATTGAACTTGCACATTTTTTTTTCATCCATTTCCTGTGTGCCAAATGACATTTAATGGACAAAGCCCAAAAGTAACTTGTTTTCATTCTTTTTTTTTTTCCCCAGAAAAAAGCTACAAAAAGGCAAAAAAGCACAAGAAAAAGAGCAAAAAGAGGAGGCATAAGTCAGTAAGTAGTATTTTTTATAAGGCATTTGATGGAGTCTGTTTCCAGATTCCGTAGTATTGGTACTAGTGTTGGGGGAATATGATAATGGCAGATTAGACTACAGAAATTTGTCTAAGGAAAGAAGGGAAGGGTAATGTATTCATTTGTCATGCCCCAGTTCTGGTGACAGTCTGTGTGCCCGGTGGTCCAACCCCCTCCAGCCTCCATCAGGGCGGCTATCTTGGGACACCCAAACCACACCCTGTCCAGCTTCCATCGGGGTGGCCATCTTGGGACACCCTATTGGCGTGATCTCTTAAGGTGAGATCTTAGTGATTGCCCCTGACCTAATAAATATGAGCCAAGTGCATGCATAGAAGAAATACATTGGACACAGTCAGATGTGTTCTCTCTCGGCAAGAGCTGGCACTGAACTGATTCTATTAGTACAAACAAAAGATCGTGTAACAGTGAGGAAGAGGGCGTTGCACAGCTTCTGAGCAGCCATCATGTCAGTCTGTGATAGGTCCATGCTAGGTCTGTTCCATATATGGTCCTCAGTGTATCCACACTTCACATTCCGAGGATTCCAGGGTGTAGTTCCAGGATGTAGACGCCATTTTGCCACTCCACATATATTACTAGCTTACGTAAGGTTAATAATTTTTTTTCATTAGCTGTTCTCTCCTTCACACTAGTAGCTGGTAGATACTGGTATCGCCCTCCTAATAGGCACTGAGGTATGTTTGGTGCACGTCTTAAATCCAGAAGTAACCCACAATGTGTGAATCGGGACAGTGCACACAGATGCAGTAATCTTACAGAACGTTACTATGGCTCCAGTGACAATCCACAGCATAATTTCAGACCCATAAAGCCCTTTCTTGAGTGCATCAGGAACAGCTGGCTCTCCTTTGGAAATTTCTGTTCACAATACACAGTTTTATGGCTTCATAAAGGTCTTTTTCTACCCAAAATCTTGCATTGGATCTAGCGCTCGTTGCTGTCCTCAGACCATACAACCTCATCACGATATTCCGCTTAACCAGCGCTCTGCAGTCTGCAACAGCTGACGACCTGTATCAGTTGTCCGTCTTCCCAATTCTGTCATTATCTTCACATCTGTATCAGCAGTTGGGGTTTAAAATCTTTTTGTCCATCAGAATTCTCCAGAATCTGAAGTAGAGAAAGACCGAGAAAGAGAAAAGAAAGAAAGAGACCGAGAGAGAGACAAGGAAAATGACAGAGAGCGCTCAAGACAAAAAACTGATTCAAAACAGAAATCTCCGAAAAGGAAACCAGTTAAAGACTCTGTAAGTGCACGTTTAGTTTTTGAGATTTTATAGTGGATCTGTTGCCAGATTTTACAATATTACAGATGTTTTAGACCTAACTAGGCTGGTGTATGTATTTTGAGAGTCCCTTACAGAATGACTGTGTAATCCTGATAATTAGGATAGGCAAGAGAATTAAATGCATCCATTCTGTCTGCTGCAGCTTGTACTAAACAGCAGGAGATCGCAGCAGGGAGGAGGTACACTGAGTAGCAGGGTCCAGCAGGTCGCAAGGGGTTCCATCTGAGCCAGCCAGCAGAAGCCGCAAAAGACCCAGGCAGGATCTCCGACCGGAATCCTCTCCTGACCTGGTCTCTCCACATAGTCCTTCCCAGCAGTCGCCTTCCCGTGCCTCCTCACCCGAGTCAGGTGAAGCCTTCTCGGATGTATCATCCGAAGAGATTTTAGAGCTGGTTTCGGACCAGGACGCGGACATGAAGGTACAGAACCTCATTGCTGCGATTAACCACACCTTCGAAATCAGAAGACACTCCTGCGAAACCCTCAGATCAGGAGGTTTCGTTCAGACAGGCAGAAACACCTTCCAGAGTAGAGTCTTCGCCTCCCACTCTGAGTTTGGCAAGATCCTTATCAGGGAGAGAGAAAATCCAACCAGACTCTTTCAAAGAGGGATCGCAGCAGGGAGGAGGTACACTGAGTAGCTGTCAATCAAGTTGGGCTCGGCCAACTATATATTTAGTAAAAACCTGTAGTACAATGAATTTAGGCTCAATAAAGCTCATTGTAGCTTAGTTTGAACTATATATATGATGCACGATGATCCCTGTGGTTACGTTCAGTTCTTAACCTCCTCCCCCCCGACAGCTTATTTTGTTTCCTTATCTTTTGCAGGGTAACTGGGACACATCTGGAAGTGAATTAAGTGAAGGAGAGCTAGAGAAGCGGAGAAGAACCCTCTTGGAGCAACTGGATGACGATCAATAGGAACAACTCATTACCAAATACGTTTACAATAACAAGCGACAAATGCCTGATTCTTATAGTCTCTAGCAGGGAATTGTTCGCCTTCCACGAATCGAATCCGCTGCTCTCTGTACAAATAATTATCTCCATTGGAGAAATGTGTTCAGTGTTTAAAACTCCAAGTTGTAAATTTCACTTTTTATGTTTTTTCTTTTTCTCCCATAATATTTGCCTTAAGCAAACAATAACAGAATGTGCCACCTGATTTACTGTAAACCATTAAATTGATCTTGTTTTAGATAATATCTATTTATCCCCATTGGCTCTGGGCGGGCAGGGTGGGGGACTGAACTGTAATTCTGGTTTATGCAGAATCTTATTTTTTTATATTCCATTTTCTTTGCCGCCTTCCCCCCACCAGTGATTATTCTGTGGTAAACATTCTGCTGACCGGGCTATTTTTGTACATTTTTATGAAGTATTAAAGCCTTGTCTTTTAGTTTGTGCTAGTGTTTATTTATTTGACAATGGTTTTGTTTCTCATCTGTTTTACATTAGGAGGATGTTTTCATGGGCATTAGTTCCGAATGCTCATAGATGCCACCAATTTTAACAGCCATCTCATCCCCGCGAGATGCGATTTGTGTAATGCCAATGAGTGACTTTTGCAGCTGGGGCCTACTGAAGACACCTGTGTCTGCTATATTAGCACTCCTATGAAGTCCACCCAGGACTTCAGGGTGGAACATCAGTTATGCAATTCTACTGTATTGTAGTGTATTGTATTAACTATAAAAAAAAAATCATTCACACTTTTTTTTTTTTTTTTTTTTTTTCCAGAATAGCAAAATTAAAAAATATCTATTTGTTATTACCAAATGTGTACCGTACGAATCTGAAAAAAAAAATATTCATCCTATAAGACGGGTTGGAAACTCTTTTTCTGCCAAGGGCCATTTTAAATTTTATAATAGCGTTCGGGGGCCATATAAAATTGTTAACTTAAACATTAGCCAACTATATTTATTCACACATTTAAATATCTCCCACCTTATGTGATGGCTGTAATGACTTCTCTTTGGTGGGTCCCGGCCGCCCTGTCTGAGCAGTGGGTCACGGCTCCCGGCCGCCCTGTCTGAGCAGTGGGTCACGGCTCCCGGCCGCCCTGTCTGAGCAGTGGGTCACGGCTCCCGGCCGCCCTGTCTGAGCAGTGGGTCACGGCTCCCGGCCGCCCTGTCTGAGCAGTGGGTCACGGCTCCCGGCCGCCCTGTCTGAGCAGTGGGTCACGGCTCCCGGCCGCCCTGTCTGGGCAGTGGGTCACGGCTCCCGGCCGCCCTGTCTGAGCAGTGGGTCACGGCTCCCGGCCGCCCTGTCTGAGCAGTGGGTCACGGCTCCCGGCCGCCCTGTCTGAGCAGTGGGTCACGGCTCCCGGCCGCCCTGTCTGAGCAGTGGGTCACGGCTCCCGGCCGCCCTGTCTGGGCAGTGGGTCACGGCTCCCGGCCGCCCTGTCTGGGCAGTGGGTCACGGCTCCCGGCCGCCCTGTCTGGGCAGTGGGTCACGGCTCCCGGCCGCCCTGTCTGGGCAGTGGGTCACGGCTCCCGGCCACGCAGCCGATGACACCTATGTTATCAAGGCTCACCCTATGCATGTTACCTGCTGAGGAACAGAGCACGCCGATTGGCTCAGACACTTACGTCACTGGGCATAGGATGCTGCCGATTGGCTGCTCTCCCACTACATGTTCTTGATCTCGGCCAGTGATTGGACACGTTCGCTGCCAATCACACACAGGTGTCAGCCGCTTTGTAGGCGATGAGCAGTTGGTACCGTGCCTGCGACTGGGGAGATCTGCGAACGGACATGTCTGTGGTCCTTTATGCAAGGCCGGGCAGGAAAATGGGAGATGGCTGTACGAGCAGGGACAGCGTTATATCTGGCGGCTGCCTGTGTGCAGCTGCTATGTAGCTGTACGATCCTGAACAGGAACCAGACAACCCTCTACCGAGTAGAAGGCCGTACCAGATGATATCGCAGGCCGCTTGTTCCCAACCCCTGCTATAAGATAAAGGCCGAAATGGGAAAAAAAAGATCTGAAAAAAGTGCTTTATCGCGTCATTGGAGGACATGGGAGACCATGGTCATTACATTTTCCCCTCCAAAAATGCCATAAAAAGTGATTGTGTCGTATGTTCCCCAGATTTGTTGCTAATAAAAACCACAGCTGAATGAGTAACACAATGCCCTTACCCAGCTGTCACTGAAAGAATACAAATAGTTACAGGTCTCTGAAAATGGCACAAACACAGATTTTTTTTTTTTTTATTTTTTTTTTTTTCTATACATGTACCTCAAGTTTAGACCTGGAAAATCTTGTGAGGTTATGTTTTTTTGGAGAAAATGATTGTACTTTTTGAATGACCCTATTCGGTTTGACCAAAGGTCCTTGAAAAAGAACAGTAAAACTGTGAAGGAAAAAACACCAAACACCATAGAAGAAAAAAAGGCAATGTTTCCTTTTTTTTTTTTTTTTTTTTTCCCTTCACAGTTTCTGTTCTTTTTCAAGGACCTTTGGTCAAACTGAATAGGGTCATTCAAAAGTACAATCCTTTCCTCCAAAAAAAACAAACAAACCTTCAAACAACTCTTGACTAAAAAGTATCAGTCACTACGTTTTTGCTACCTCACCTGAGAGCAGCGTAATGTAGGAAAAGAGATTGATTTTAAAGATGTCATATTTCCTGCACTCGGTAAACTATCAAGAGTTTTAAGATGTAGCAGAGCTCAAGTTAACCCTGCCCACACCAGGCTGTATGCACATTGTCTATGCTGCTTATTACATGAGGGTCGTGAGCAGACTAGTAGTCCCGTGAGACCTAGCCGCAGCAGTAATAATCACCGAGTGATGAAAGCTTTGTTGTACGTAAACAGCACACACCCTCATGCTGTCTTCAGATTACATAGCAAAAATCTGCTTACAGGTTCCATTTAAAGTTATTTGTGCCAAATTTCTCATTATTGTGTGACATCTGATAAATATGACGTTGAAATGAGCCCACTACAGATTTTGGTGGCAATTGCAATATTTTTTTCTCTCACCCATGACAGTACCACAGAGGGAGGGGATCCACCCTTCAAGGACAGAAAACCAGGAGGAAAAAAGGACAGCACTTCCTTGCATCAGTTGGTTTCCTGTCCTTGATGGGGAATCTCTCAGTGGGTGTACCTAAAGAAAGAAGACACAGATGTCAGGAATTTTTCCAGGCCTGGCCAGTCGCCTCATGCAGCAGACTCGCTTCTGCCTTGGCCGCTGCAGGGGTCCAAAAGTGCTTTCATTGGTGAGCGAGCACCTGGAGCAGCTCAACCTTCGATGGCTTGCCGGCTTCTTTGCGTCTCTAGCTGTGCCTGTGCGGGGACACGTCGGGAGGCGCACCCTAATGAATCCAGGGAATTGCAATGGTATGTCCTGATGAACAAGATCTCCTTGGGAGGGCATCTAGAAGGGAAGGATGGCACTATGTTCCGAGACCACACATTCCCTCGTTTGGTGGTTAAAATAGAGATGTTTGTCAAGGGGAGTGCCTTGGGTGAACAAGATTTCTCGTGTTCAAACCACGGATGCAAGCCCTAGGGTATGGGGAGGGGGGGTCTCATTTAAAGAATGTCGTAGTCTTGGTGGTTTGGACAGGGGACCATTAAGTAGGTTCATCAAACATGAAGAAGCTATTAGCAGTGGAACATGCTATAGGAAAGCTCTTCTGTCCCTTCAAGTTCACCATGTGAGAATCCTCTCGGACAATTGGGTAATGGTGGCTTATCTAAATCAAGGGGGAATGAGGTCCAGGTCTTTGATGGAGGTGGCAAGGTGCATTCTTCAGGTAGGAGAGGACTTATTTTACTAACGGCTCTCCACGTAAAAGGAAAATAAAATTGCAGAGCAGAATTTCTGAGTGAAAACTAATTGAGGCAAGGAGAGAATGGGTGTTGAATCAGTCCGTTTTCAACCAGATTGTAAGTATGTGAGGCCTCCTGAACATAGACCTTTTTGCAAACCAGGGCTGTGGAGTCGGTAAGCCAAACCTGCGACTCCGACTCCCACACATATTGCTTATATTTAAGTGAAAAATGTATTGTAGTACAATGTGAACATCAGACATTTAATCATTTTTATGATCCAATAATCAAGATATTTAGAACATAATATCTATTTATTGGAATACAACTTTAGAACACAAAAAACTTAATAAATTGTTAATATGTAATACACTATGTAATATCAATTACATATATACAGTACAGACCAAAAGTGTGGACACACCTTCTCATTCAAAGTTTTCTTTTATTTCATGACTATGAAAATTGTAGATTCATTCTGAAGGCATCAAATCTATGAATTAACAGATATGGAATTATATAATTAACAAAAAAGTGTGAAACAACTGAAAATATGTCATATTCTAGATTCTTCAAAGTAGCCACCTTTTGCTTTGATTTCTGCTTTGCACACTCTTGGCATTCTCTTGATGAGCTTCAAGAGGTAGTCACCGGAAATGGTCTTCCAACAGTCTTGAAGGAGTTCCCAGAGATGCTTAGCACTTGTTGGCCCTTTTGCCTTCACTCTGCGGTCCAGCTCACCCCAAACCATCTCGATAGGGTTCAGGTCTGGTGACTGTGGAGGCCAGGTCATCTGGCGTAGCACCCCATCACTCTCCTTCTTGGTCAAATAGCCCTTACACAGCCTGGAGGTGTGTTTGGGGTCATTGTCCTGTTGAAAAATAAATGATGGTCCAACTAAACGCAAAGCGGATGGAATAGCATGCTGCTGCAAGATGCTGTGGTAGCCATGCTGGTTCAGTATACCTTCAATTTTGAATAAATCCCCAACAGTGTCACCAGCAAAGTACCCCCGCACCATCACACCTCCTCCATGCTTCACGGTGGGAACCAGGCATGTAGAGTCCATCCGTTCACCTTTTCTGCGTAGCACAAAGACATGGTGGTTGGAACCAAAGATCTCAAATTTGGACTCATCTGACCAAAGCACAGATTTCCACTGGTCTAATGTCCATTCCTTGTGTTCTTTAGCCCAAACAAGTCTCTTCTGCTTGTTGCCTGTCCTTAGCAGTGGTTTCCTAGCAGCTATTATACCATGAAGGCCTGCTGCACAAAGTCTCTTAACAGTTGTTGTAGAGATGTGTCTGCTGCTAGAACTCTGTGTGACATTGACCTGGTCCCTATTCTGAGCTGCTGTTAACCTGTGATTTCTGAGGCTGGGGACTCGGATGAACTTATCCTCCGCAGCAGAGGTGACTCTTGGTCCTTTCCTGGGGCGGTCCTCGTGAGCCAGTTTCTTTGTAGTGCTTGATGGTTTTTGCCACTGCACTTCGGGACACTTTCAAAGTTTTCCCAATTTTTCGGACTGACTGACCTTCATTTCCATTTATAAGGCAAGAAATCCCACTTATTAAACCTGACAGGGCACACCTGTGAAGTGAAAACCATTTCCGGAGACTACCTCTTGAAGCTCATCAAGAGAATGCCAAGAGTGTGCAACGCAGTAATCAAAGCAAAAGGTGGCTACTTTGAAGAACCTAGATTATAAGACATATTTTCAGTTGTTTCACACTTTTTTGTTAATTATATAATTCCACATGTGTTAATTCAGTTTTGATGACTTCAGAGTGAATCTACAATTTTCATAGTAATGAAAATAAAGAAAACTCTTTGAAAGAGGTGTGTCCAAACTTTTGGTCTGTACTGTGTGTGTGTGTGTGTGTGTGTGTGTGTGTATGTATATATATATATATATATATATATCTGTACTGTGTGTGTGTATATATATATATATATATATATATATATATATATATATATATATATATATATATAGTGTATGTGTAAATATAACACTACGACTTACCTCAGCTAAGACAAAGCCTAGATCCTCAGGCTACATTCACACCGTGGGCGTAGCCAGGATCAAACCCGGGGGGGGCAGAACCTCATGCTGCACACCTCAGCTGCTGCAGAACCTCATACTGCACACCCCTACACTTGAAAATAAAGCCTGCACCTTAAGATGTGGTGGTGATGAATGCAGTCTATTTATTCCAACTATCAGTTGATGTTGATGTGTTACTGAAGACGAGCAATGCCTGTCCTGGGCGTCCTTTTGGGCAGCTATGAGGTGTACCTGACTGGTGCTAAAAAAAAAAAAAAGGAGTGTTAGTCTGTGTGCTACCCGGTTTTCATTCTTTTTGGTACAGATATGATATGGATAGACAGATATGGATATATAGATAGAGCAGATTTCTAATCTGCTTTTGCTATTGAAATCATCTATGAGCTCAAAAACCTTTAAGGTGATGCAGTTTTTTAAAAAGCTGATCTGCTTTTGCAGCTGAAAAACGTATCCTCAAAAAACACAGGAAAAACGCTGTGTGTGAATGTATCCTTAGATCTCTAATAGAACAGTCATTTATAGGACATTTCAGAACTTTCCCAAATTCCTATGAAAAAATATTCAGCACATCCTGCATTGAATTACTGTACCCAATTTATTATATATTTTAGGAGTCGGTCCATTTTATACCGACTCCAACTCCACCAAAATGAGCTCCGACTCCACGACCCTATTGCAAACAGAACAGGAAGGTGAGTCGTTGAGTAGTGGATGCCTTGGGATTACAGTCTGACCTATGCATTTCCCCTGGCTACATTCTGGCCTATGCATTTTAATTCCAGTGGTCCTGAGGAAGATCAGAGCGGACAGAGCAAATGTTATACTGATTGCCCCCTTCTGGCAAAGAAGGCCGCTGTTTTCCTGATTGAGGTTAATGTCTGTCACTGATCCTTGGATGATTTCGGACCTTCTCTCCCAGGGTGCTGGTGCTGGTGCAATTGACAGTATGGAATTTGAGAGTGCGTTATTGAGAGAGACAGGATTTTCCCCTAATTTAATTTCTAACCTACTTCAGAGTAGAAAAGCTTTCACAACTAAGGCTTATGGTAACACCTGGAGAAAGTTTCTAACCACCTCAGGGGCAAAAAAAGCAAGAAGGGGTACCAATTATTGCCATCCTTGAGTTCCTAGAGAGGGGTCTACAATGGGGCCTTTCTACCTGTACCCTAAAAGTCCAGGTTTCAGCACTGGGACCTCTGTATAATTATAACCTGGCAGGTAATCGCGGTCTCTCGTGGTTCATTTGGACCGCCTCTAGATCTAGAGACGTTAGTACGCAAAGATTGCCCCCTTGGGATTTGAGTTTGGTCCTGACAGCTCTGACTGAGTCTAGATTTGAACATTTACATTACTCAAGGTTTTCATTTAAAGCGGCTCTCCTAGTTGCCTTAAGTTTAGCGACATTCAGACTCTGTCAGCAGGCCAACATTTCACACAGGAAGACAGGCTGGGTCTGGTTTTAGAATAACTATCTGCCCAAGTTAGCTTCCTGTTTTCGTAGTTCTCAGGTGGTAGTCTTTCCATCTTTTTTTTTACCAGTCCAAAAAAATTCTAAGGCGGAAAAGTTTCCTACACTGGATGTAAGGAGAGATGTCTGATTAAGAAGTACCTGTCACTCACAAAGGCCTGGAGAAAGGATAGGTCTTTGTTTCCTTTCAGGGACCTAGGAAAGGTTTTAAGGCATCAAAATGTACAATAGCTGGATGGATTAGCGAGGCCACCAGTTTAGTCTACTTGTCGTGTGAGAATATTATTCCAGAACGGTTATAGACTCACAACACAAGAGCAGTGGCAACCTCCAGGGCAGAAAGGTCAGAGGTTTCCATAGAACAAATTTGTAAGGCAGTAACATGGTCTTCACCCTCCACTTCCGATAGACATCACAGGTTGGATCTGGCCGCCTCCATTGATCTTACCTTTGGGAGCAGGCTGTGGTCCCTCCCTCAATACTAATTCTCTGTAATACTCTCCGTGGTACCATCATGGGTAATGGGATTTTTCAGAACCCATGACAGCACCCTTATATTCCCACCCATCCTTTTTTTTTTTGTGTGTTAGGTCATTGGAGGTCTTCTTGTGCTCTGTAATCCAACTGATGCGGGGAGAGTTACTGCCCTTTTATTATGTAGGTTGCCTGTCCTTGAAGGGCTGATCTTCCCTCTCCGTGGTGCTGTCATGGGTTCTGAAAAACTTGATTACCGGTGAGTAATTACATCTTTTTTTTTTTCTTTAGGTGCAAAACTTCAGCTGCATCCCCATCTTCTCCCTCACTCCCTGCTTTCTATTAACACCTAGGGTTTGCATGTTATAGCCAGACGGCTGATGTTGCATCCAAAGACGTCGGAATAAGACAATTGTGGCGTAGTAGTGTAAATAGTTTATTTGATCATAGGCAATGGACAGAGCAGAAACATAACATGGAGTGTTTCTAGAATTACTAAGCAACCGGCATTACACTAAAGAAAACATGCCAACGTCCTGACATCACCGTAAACTAAGTTTTAGATCAGTTCTTAATTATTTAGATTAATTTGAATCATTTTCATAAATTTACTGGAAAAAAATTGATTTTTTTTTTATTCTAAAATCTGTCAATTGCAAAAAAAACAAACATATTATGATACATAATTGGCATGTTCTCCCCAGCAAGTAAAAAATCCACATAAGTGTGCAAATGTAACATGTATAGGCAGTTGTATACGAGAAAAATAATCAGTTAAGGTTAAGCCGATGGAACTGTGATCCCAGTTCATTTAGTTAAATATTTAAAAAAAAAAAAAACTATAAGTTAAAATAACATTCAGGTTGTATAGCACAGGCTGATGTGATTTTATTATATTTTTAAACAATATTTACATGATCACTCAGCGGCTAAACTGGGAATTTTAAGTATAAAACCAACCAAGAAAAAAAACATAAAAAAACTGCACCAACTTTGTAGCAAAATATCTGTACATTTAAAAACAGGTCATCATAAAACTACACAATATTCGAGGAGAATCTATTTGGAAATGTTCGGAGTGATCTATTTAAATAAAAATTTAGCAGAAAAAAAAAATCCAATGTTTTTCAAAAACATTGTCCAGAGCGAATGTTTATCGAACTTTACACATTTTCGGACGTGCAAAATTTCTTTGTTTTTTTTTTGTTTTTTTTATATATATGAAAAGTATCGAAGGCAAAACAAAAGTTATGTTGTAATAAGTCTCCTCTCTAGTGGTTAAATACTATACAATTTAGTTTCTTTACAATAAACCAGTTAGTTCGCTATCAAAGCCAAAAAGGAACCATGTACTGATGGTAGGAAACGGAGTCCGTGATGAGTGAATATTAAACTATGTCCTGCTCCACGGAATCCAGGAACTCAAAACTGTAGTAATATGTTCAGCCATGAAAAAAAATCTTATGTCGATCTGATTCCTTTAGCGGTTTCCCAAGCTTCTAGCAAACAGTCTGTAAACATTTTTTTAAAATGATTAATATAATAGACTTGCAATGGATCAATATTGCCCAAGTCTCTGTGCTTTTGCGTGGACCACAGTCCAGGGGGCAAAAAAATCTGACATGTGAACTACCCCATAAACTATCATAGGTACAAGTGATTCTGTGAAAAACACGGCTAGCACTAGTATGAGAAAATCTGACATCTGAATGAGCCCTAATGACGAGGGGATTCTCTGCTCCTCTGCCCTAACCCCCCCCTAACTTGTCCATAAGTCGCGTTTGCTGCAATACCAGTCACAGGTAATAAAAAGTTGTTAAGCTGTTAAAAAAAAAATGTATTGCCCTTTAAAAGGAAATCTCAACTTTCTCTATTGCTTCATTGGGGGACACAGGAAACCAATGAAGGCTCCGAGAAACAGATTTTACGGTAAGCAACCAAAAATCCTGTTTTTTGGACATTTAAAAAGTTTAAATCTACAAACAAACCTTTATTTTTTTTTAATCATCGTGTGCCGATTTCGAGTTGCATGGCTTGTTTTGTCCTCCAGTCACATCCTGTTGAAATCACTGCAGGCGCTCAGATGTTAACAGATCATCTGTGTGGCAATCATAACATATATATAACATTCGGATTGCCATACAGATAACATATACGATATATAACATACAAATTGCCACACAGATAACGTATATAAAACATTCACATTGCCACACAGATGATCTGTTAACCTCTGAGCTCCTGCAGTGATTTCAACAGGATGTGCACAAGGTGATTAAAAAAAAAGGGGGGCTGTAGAGTCGGAGTCCATTTGGGTGGAATCAGGAGTCGGTATAAAATAGACTGACTCCAACTCCTAAAATATATAATAAATTGGGTACGGTAGTACAATGCAGGATATATTGTCAATTTTTTCATAACAATTTGGGAAAGTTATGAAATGTCCTATAAATAATGTCTGTTCTGCTCCTGATCTAAGGATCTCGGCTTTTAGTTGAGATGAATCTGTTCCACTCTTTCTGTACATGCTCAGTAGGGGGCAGTGGAGTTGGAGTTGTGGAGTCGGAGGTTTGGCTTACCGATTACACAGCCCTGAATGTAACCAAACATTTGTTTATACAATTTGTTTTTTTTACTAATTAAAACCATATACTGATACATTTTTTTTGTAATCTGATTTTTAGTTTGATTGTAAATTATTTTATTTTCTGCACATGATTACACGGGCGGTCATTTTTCTGAAGCCGCTGTTGACAGCGTTCGGAGAGATGCTTAGCAGCAGAGGAGCGTAGGAACCTGTAGTCTGGGTCTGACTCACTGATTTGTAAAGGAGATGGTTGAAAGCATGGTCTGAGATTTGTGCAGGGAGGAGGTGAGCTGTGACCATCGCCTATTGTGAATCCTGTGTTATCTATAGCTGTCAAAGCAACCATTATTTTCTTACTGCGGAAACCTCTTTGAAGGGGTTATCGCGCTCCTCTGCCTCCTGACTTCCTGCTTGCAGAGTGACGGTGCGATCCTGATGAACAGGTGGATCAGCGGTATGGTTGCGTCTCGGGCCTGAACTGTGCTGAATGTCGAGGAAGCTTTGCCTCTGCAGCATCAGAGGAGAATAGGGCACTGGAGCTGGCCACATCCTGCCCCCTTTACAGCAGCGCTTACAAGCACTTTAGAAAAGAGCTTGTAAGTGCTTCTCTCCTTGCCTAAGACACCGGCCACCTCCCAAGGCAACGAGTGAGCAGTACACAATAAAAATTAAAAATCCCTGTGTTCTGAAGAACATAGAGGATTTTTATATATATAAAGTCAGTAACAAGGATGTTTGTTTTTACAAGCCTTGCGCAATTTTACCCATTTAAGAAGTTGAGAATAACCCACAGATACAGTTTTTCATACAAAACAAAGCATGTCATGCTGCACCTGATTTTATATGGAGACTTATGAATGTTGTGACATGCTCCATTCCAGACCTTACTATGGGGCCACCCTAGAGCATGTGTGGCGCCTATGGGCCTGTATTACGCAGCCATAGGGACTACAAGTGCCACCACCCAGAGTCTTTAGGCATAAAATAATTTTAAAAAATGTATTTTTTTCTGTAGATTTAAAATGAAATTTGAAAAAAAATAACCGTGAATGATTTTTTTGAACTCGGACCGTATCACATTCTTCAGCATGCTGGGAGTTATAGTTTTAAAAACACATGCAGTACCGTTGTCTGTACCCAGATGCATCAATCAGCATTCTACTAGTCAGAAGATGGGCGCAGTAGTTGCTTGACGCGAGAGTGTCCCGGGCTATGGACATTCATCCAGGTAAGGAAATGACCTCCTGGAGCCTAATACTGTCTACAGGTATTATTGACTAGTGCTAGTAAATAATTTAAAAAAAAAAAATTATATCAAATGCTGCGCGCTGCGGACGTAATGTCGTATAAAATAAATCGACAAAAAGCATATTACAACAGTATCATCTACTTTTCTTAAAGGTGCAGTTTTCTCTTTTTTAAGGTCCTTCACTCACATCAGCCCTTGAATGGTTTTGACCTTTAAGTGCAACGTTAAGCGCCGAACCACATCCGCCGGGCGCCGTCTACGTTACACGCCGCGGAGTCCGTAATGTCGGCATCACCTATTTACAGACCGAGGTGGACCCGACGGCGGCCACTTCCAACCGACCGCTCTCGTTCAAGTCGTATGTAAGAAAGAAAAAAAAAAAAGACGACGCATTTTACATTTTGGTTAAAAATACTGAGTAACGTATTGGTGTACAGATACCTGGCCACATCGAGTTGTATTGCTCGGACTCGGTTGAGCAGGTATGTCGGATTTAGGCACTTGTTAGCTACGACTGACAATGTACATATATATATATACATTTATCTATCGGTTGCAGTCTTTTTTTTATCAGTTTGAGCCCTTTGCAGTTCAGTGAAGGTGCAGTCAAAGTGGCGGCGGTTGTGCGTCCTCGGCGAGGGATGCGGTCCCTTCTCCCGTCACACACCAGACGCACGTACCCGTTGGTTTACGAGAAGGGAGCGCCGGGCTCACACTGGTAATTCAGCACCATTGACAGAGCGCATGTTCTGGTCGTCTAAGCGCCTCCTTACACTTCTCCTCACCGCGTCGGCTCTCCTGTATGGCTGACTTCTAAGATCTGCAAGCAGAGGGGAGTGTTAGGGTCATTTTTTTTGTGGGGGGGTTTACGTTGTGTAGGTAAAACAGAGAAGTCCGGAAGCCAATCAAAGCAGCTTGAATATAGAGAGGAAAGAAAATTGATACTGATAAAAGGGGGAAAATCATATAAAAGTATCGGTGGATGAGAGCAAAAAGTACAGAAAAGGAAAAAAAGTTCCTGCATTTTAGACCATACATCTTGCTACTTATTTGCTAGATGTAATGTAAGTTAGATGTTTGAATTTCTAAGTAAAAAATAACTAATATTAAAAGGACACCACTGATTACATTTATTTATTTATTTTTTTGTTTCTGGTAACAACCAATCCTGTTAATAAATCTGTATAGAAATTGAACCTCCATTTTTTTAAACCATACCTGCAGCCACCACTAGAGGGAGCAGTATACACAATATTGGTTACTGGGCATGTAATGTGTAGCAGTATGCACTTAGCTCTCTCTAGTGGTGACCGCAGGCGTCCAGAATTTAATCTTTTAACTTTATGTCTATAGAGAAGATTTGGAGCTCTGTGTCGGAACAACAGATCTCTGACCACATCAGTATGAATCAGTATGTTGGACTGGACATGAAAAGGTGGAGATTACCTTTACACTGGCCATAGTACTTAGACTTTCATGTACACCATTAGGAACCTGATCCCATAATCAGAAACAAAGTTCTCATACGAGATGTTTCCTGTTTTAATGGGATTTTCTTTTTTTCGGAACACCTTGGCTGCAGTTTGTTAAAAAAAAAAATCAGACAAACTGGGTTTTATTCACCCTCCCCGGGTCCAGCGCCGAGTCTCCACCACTACTCCTGGCAATTGTTATTATATGCATCACTGATGTTAAGTCAGCAGCGCTGCAGCTATGATCCGCTGAGATCACTGATCGGCTGCAGCACTTTCAACTTGACGTCAGCATTGCAGACAATAACCTACACCAAGAGCAGCAACGGTGTAGGACCCAGGGCGAGTGAGAAATACACAGTGTTTGTTTTTTTTAAAAAACAAGCTGCAGTTGTGGGACAGGGACAGGAAAGCCTCTTAAACCTATGTTTCCTAAAAACAGGGGTCCCTTGTGCCCCGTTTCAATGGAGCAGGGGTCTTGTATATGCACCTCCACTCCATTTATTGTCGATGAGATAATCTAGTATAGCACTTGGCATTCTTCATCAGTCTCACAGACAATGGAACCATAGTGCACATGTATGACCACTACTCTTCAAATAGGAGACACGGACCCCCGGTCTTGTGACCAGTCATGGATCCAAGCTATGATAAATTTGGTCTAAACCCCTTCAAGGATGAAGGTTGTTTCCACTTTTACAACCAATTTTCCTTTGCTCCAATGCAACTAATATAAAACATGTAGCAATCCTATGTCTCGCCATGGCGACAGACTACAAACAAACCCTAGTGTAGTCGGATCATGTAAGTCAGATGCTTTACTATGGCTGCTCTTTGTAGTTAGGAAGAAGAAACAAATTGTAGGAAGTAACACGTGACTGCAGAACGGGACTTAACAGGGATTGTATGTAGCCTGTGACCTCAAAGACACATTTATAAGCATAGGGGCTGCATACACAAAACGGTAGACTCAATGTGTGGCCTTAGAATAACAATCATCGGTACATGTCGATATTGTCCTTTTTCACAGTGGTGTCCTTTAAATAATGGTGTCAGAAAGAAATATGCCACTAAAATGGAAGTCCGAGTGTGACATCCCAGCTGATGCCGAGCCGTGATGCTCTAACACCGGCTGCTACGACCCTCTAAATATTCCTATTCGTGTATCAGAGAAGGATTAATTATGGATTCAGAATCGATTACCCTAAAATCCACTGCGATACGATAAAGTAAAGCCGCACCTCTGGTTTACATTGATTCTGTAGTCACATATGTACAATCTGGCCTCTTTGTAGTATATTGCCGTATTTTCCACTTTTACTTTCCTGTTTATTTTCCATGGAGGCCATCAACATGCTGCTGTTGACTGATCTCTTATCCCCACTTTAAGGTAATTATGCGCTACAGAGACTTACTGGATACGGACTTGTTAATATGTTGAGCTTTAGGTTTATTAAGAATAAAATACAGGTAAAGTGAGCATAAGATCTATCAACAGCAGCAAGGCGGCTTGATGACTGTTTCCATTCAGAAACGTATTTTTACAAAGTAAATATTGGATCTGAAGACCGTTTTTGCATATTCCAAGGTCATGTCTGTAAGGAGATAACCCTTTTTTGAGGTATGTTCCAATTGAGTTTATTTACGTGTTTTTTGGAGCAGATTTTGCTAAAAAAAATTAACGTAAAAAAAGCTTCATGTCTGCTTGCAACAAGCTTCCCATTCATTAGAATGAGAAAATGAGATATGACGCATGTGTTCCTTTTTTTTTTTAACGTGTGTTGGGAAAAGCGTTCTGTAAATTATTTTCCGGCCCTTCCAAGCATACATTGCAACAATATGTGCATATTTTTCACAATTTTTATCCATTTTTTTAAGGGAGGACACCCTAAAAACTACTTTGAAAACCCCACATCAAAATCTGCATGAAAACTGAGGAAAAAAAAACTGTTCTTTTTTTTTTACAAAACCACACCAAGCAACGCATGTCTTTTAGGAGCGTTTTTTCAGTGTGGATTTTTCAGCCTGAAAAATCTACAGATAAACAAACCCTTTAAAAATAATGTATCACCAGATTTTTTTCTCTGAGAGCAGCATAATGTAGGGGCAGAGACCCTGACTCTAGTGATGTGCCACTTACTGGGCTGCTTGCTGCAGTTTTGATAAAATCCCTATTTTATCTGCTGCAGATGTAACAGTTCTCTGAATAT
Source organism: Dendrobates tinctorius (assembly GCF_039654945.1). Classification (NCBI taxonomy): domain Eukaryota; kingdom Metazoa; phylum Chordata; class Amphibia; order Anura; family Dendrobatidae; genus Dendrobates; species Dendrobates tinctorius. The sequence goes on along the minus strand of NW_027361810.1, from coordinate 25,788,890 downwards.
ATGTATAACCCTGCCCACACCACTGATTGGCAGCTTTCTGGGTATAACCCCACCCACACCACTGATTAGCAGCTTTCTGGCTACACTGTGCATAGGCAGAAAGCTTCAAATCATTGGTGAGGGCGGGGTTACACAGAGCTCATGAATATGGAGGACAACATGACTGCAGGTTTACTAGTCCTCAAGTGATAACCACCTTCTGATAAATCAGTGATTTTATCAAAACTACAGCAAGAAGCCCAGTAAGTGACACAATGCTGGAATCGGGGTCTCTGCCCCTACATTATGCTGCTCTCACATTAGATGGCAAAAAATTGGTGAAAGGTTTTTTTAAGGAAATTTGGCAAAACAGGCAATAGTGATAATACAACAAAGATGCCACATGTGACATTACTAACGATACAGGAGATGTACTCATATGTGGAGCTTCACTTTAAGTACTTGTCACCTACACACAGTGGGTTTCATCCTTTAATAACTAAAGTCCTGGTTGTAGGAATTTGCAGCTAGTGTGGGCATCAATGGACTCACTGCTCCAAGTTTGGAGACCGTAACTATAAATAAGGGGTCATGTTTGGAGGGATCCTGTTACCCGTATTAAAGCTTAGTCTTTACAAGGGGGTGTGGCTCAGTGGATCCTCTGGGGCGTGTCTTTGGGATCTTTTGCATAATTATCCTGTGTGTACCGCCTTGTTTTAAAGACCATAAAAATTAGCAATGAATAAAAAAAATCTACACAGTATATATATATATATATATATATATATACACACATACACACTGTGTACACATATATATATATATATATATATATAATAACTTGAAGAAAAAAAAATCAAAAGCCCAAACTTCTATTTTTTGTTTACTCTTCCACAGTCCAAAAAAAAAATCAATAAAAAGCATTCAGAACATCATGTGTACCCCAAAATACCCCCAAAAAAATCCCTCCTTCAAGTCCATCAGTGTAAAAAATTGCATGTCACCAAAACACAAAATTTTTTTTTTGTAAACTTCTGACTTTTTTAAACCTTAAAATATGAAAATTATTCTACAAGTTTGGATCATACTGACCAGAAGGATCATATTCCCAGGTCATTTGTACCAAAAAAATGAACACTGTAAAAAACATGCTCCCAAAAGTAATTGAATTGTCTTTTTTTTTTTAATCATTTCACCAAATTTGAAATCTATTTCTCTCGTTTTAATGTATTATGTGGTACACTAAATGGTGTCAATCAGAACTACACCTCGTCCCGCAAAAATAATTCCCTCATGAGACTACATTGACTGAAAAATAAAAAAGTTATGGCTCCTGGAAGAAGGAGAGGAAAAGGCAAAAATGGAAAATGTATGCTAAGGGAACGTTGCGCTCAATGAATGACTGTGTCGGAGCTAGAAGGACATGTTGGATACAGCTTTTGGCTTTGGTTTTTACTCTGTATACCTACACCTTTCATATTAGTAGGGGCATAAATGAATTAGAGCAGAATATTGGTCTTGGTGAGACTTATTATCACCTCATTATTACACTGACATAAATGCTGGTATGGTCCACAAAATGGCCGCCCCCACTGTGTGTATCTGACAGGATTGGGTTGTACCATTATGGAACATGACTGCTCTGGCATACAGAGAGAGGAGGAAGCCAAGTAAAAAATAATGCTTGCCAGCTCTGTGTATCCTCCACCACCGGTGTGCTAGAAGAAATCCTTACCCTCGAATGAACATTTGGAAATTTAGTGATATTATTCTTCTTTAACGCTAAATAGGAGAAAAACACAAAATGGTGGTTAAATTAAATAAAAAAATATGGCTGGGTAAGGCAGAGAATGTGAGTGAATCATTCAGTACCTCAGAAGTGTTAGGCGCCAAAGCAGGAAAAACAAGCAGATAGGGGTGAAGATAAGCAGAGAAATGCAGTGAACAAGATGGCCGCCCTATTAGTGGATAAGATGGCCGCCCTATTAGTGGATAAGATGGCCGCCCTATTAGTGGATAAGATGGCCGCCCTATTAGTGGATAAGATGGCCGCCCTATTAGTGGATAAGATGGCCGCCCTATTAGTGGATAAGATGGCCGCCCTATTAGTGGATAAGATGGCCGCCCTATTAGTGGATAAGATGGCCGCCCTATTAGTGGATAAGATGGCCGCCCTATTAGTGGATAAGATGGCCGCCCTATTAGTGGATAAGATGGCCGCCCTATTAGTGGATAAGATGGCCGCCCTATTAGTGGATAAGATGGCCGCCCTATTAGTGGATAAGATGGCCGCCCTATTAGTGGATAAGATGGCCGCCCTATTAGTGGATAAGATGGCCGCCCTATTAGTGGATAAGATGGCCGCCCTATTAGTGGATAAGATGGCCGCCCTATTAGTGGATAAGATGGCCGCCCTATTAGTGGATAAGATGGCCGCCCTATTAGTGGATAAGATGGCCGCCCTATTAGTGGATAAGATGGCCGCCCTATTAGTGGATAAGATGGCCGCCCTATTAGTGGATAAGATGGCCGCCCTATTAGTGGATAAGATGGCCGCCCTATTAGTGGATAAGATGGCTGCCCTATTAGTGGATAAGATGGCCGCCCTATTAGTGGATAAGATGGCTGCCCTATTAGTGGATAAGATGGCCGCCCTATTAGTGGATAAGATGGCTGCCCTATTAGTGGATAAGATGGCCGCCCTATTAGTGGATAAGATGGCCGCCCTATTAGTGGATAAGATGGCTGCCCTATTAGTGGATAAGATGGCCGCCCTATTAGTGGATAAGATGGCTGCCCTATTAGTGGATAAGATGGCCGCCCTATTAGTGGATAAGATGGCTGCCCTATTAGTGGATAAGATGGCTGCCCTATTAGTGGATAAGATGGCCGCCCTATTAGTGGATAAGATGGCTGCCCTATTAGTGGATAAGATGGCCGCCCTATTAGTGGATAAGATGGCCGCCCTATTAGTGGATAAGATGGCCGCCCTATTAGTGGATAAGATGGCCGCCCTATTAGTGGATAAGATGGCTGCCCTATTAGTGGATAAGATGGCCGCCCTATTAGTGGATAAGATGGCCGCCCTATTAGTGGATAAGATGGCCGCCCTATTAGTGGATAAGATGGCTGCCCTATTAGTGGATAAGATGGCCGCCCAGTTAGCTCATTAAAAGCTTATATCATTATTTTCAGGATTCTCAGAGAAATAAAGGCAAGCTGCTTTGAAGATTGGCTCCAGAGAGGAAAAATTAATACAGTAATTAACATGAAAAGAAATGGAAAAAAAAAACAGTTGTCCCAGGACACCATGAAAGACAAGATGGAAGCTCAGTACAACAGCGGACGAGTGTAAGGATCATTGACGGCCAATATGACCGTCACCAATGCTCAGTTGAATTAACGCCAAATGATGCAAATCTCAAAGGGGTTGTGTAAGAATAGAAGAACATGTCTGCTTTCTTCTAAGAACAGCGCCACATCCGTCTGCAGGTTGTGTGCGGTATTGCAGCTCGGACCCATTCACTTCAATGGAGCTCAACTGCAAAACCAAACAAGACCCGCTGATGGGGACGGCACCATTGTTACAAAAGAGCAGCCATGTTCTTATCATCCTGTACATCTCAAGGCTTTTCAGTTCCAATGCAATCCTATATGTTGCACACTACAGGTGCCAGCATGCCCTGACCATCAATATTATTGCAAGAATATTGTCACCCTTTTATGTTAATTTAGCAAAACATACAGCAAAGAGCGACGGATGGTCCAGGTATGTAATGATCAATGTTAGTGACCACCCCGTGACTGTATGTTACGGGTCTGCCCTCAGTCCCCGCTCTTGCCGCGCACCGCAAGCCCAGATATATGATAGATACCTTGTTTTGGAACTGAAAACAATGGCGGAAATGTCAGCGGATGGAGAAGACTTCGTGCTCGGGGGCAGATTTGGTTCATGCAGATGCAATATACTCATGCAGTCGTGGGATACATCAGATGCAGAAAGCCAATGACGTATGAATCAGAAGAAGGAGAATCACACCAAGGCCAAGCGGCCGCCATCACCCCTCCACGGTGTTTAGTCCGCTGGGACCCCCTATCCTGTATCCAGGACTATAATGACTCCCCGGGGGCACTGGTTCCTGATTCAGAGCCATCCCCTTTCTCCCGCCACAAAAAAAAATGGGATGCTAATAAATCTTAATGTTTAGGGATTCGATTTGCATGGGAGCCAAGACGGTGTCCAAAATAAACTATTATACTCCTCATCGGCCTCCCCGTCACCACTGGTCCTTCACTCGCACCTCTTCTCTCTTTTTCTCCTACCGAGCCACTGTCAAGGTCTCACACGCTCACGAGGTGCAACTCACGAGACGAACGTGAAGGACGTGTGTCGCGCTTCATGTGCCAGTGTGGGGCTTAGTCAGCAGAGGTGCCGGAAGACCCAGAATGAGAGGAAAGCTGAAGAAGAGGGAAGTCAGGACCGAGGCGAGGAGGGAAGTCCGAGGAGATGTGAGTATAAAAGTTTGTTGTTCTTTTTTCTAACCCCTTCCCGAAAGTTTCAATACAGCAGCACTAAAAACTCTGAGAGGAGCACTGGGGCGGCTGCTCAACCTCCACTTTCTGCTGCCATTCCACTGCTCCGCAGACTAAACACCATTTCATGAAGTGATTTAGCCGGACCCGCTGTTAGTGTCATCTCTTCTCACACATATTGAGCATAGAACCGGATGTGTAACACGTCACAATGCATTACATTATATAACAAGAATAATGTAAAAAAAAAAAAAAAAAATTGCAAAAGTTAATGCCCCCCACCACGACCACCACTTTCCATTCGCGTCCCAGACTTTATCCACCTTGGTAATGAAGACGTAAAAAAAAAAATATCACATGCAGAGCAGACGGGTGCACGATGGGGCTTATTAGTGCAAAAAGAGTAAAAAGAAAAGCTTTTTATTTTATTATTTTTTTGACCCAAAATTTTTGCGTTTTCCTTTTTTTTTATTTTTAATACATCTGTAAAGTGGTCAGAGCTTTGCTTTTTTCTGATGCAGAGCTCCAAATCCACTTCATATACATAAATGTTATAGGGCAACCAAACTTTAATTTATTTATTTCATGATTTGTCCAGTATGGAAAAAGTTCTGAAACTTTGCAAATGACTTTATTAAAGAAATTGTCTTCATTCCTGTAAAAATAATAAACTGCATGTATCTGGCTTCCAGACCCAGGCTCTTCCCCCAGTCTATTTGCCGCCTACAGCAGCACTGATATCACAACGTACACATTTGGAGTACAGATGATGGCAGTGAAGGAGTCAGAAATACACAAAGCTGTGACATACATTTTGACTGCCAGCATCTGTACTCCAACTGAGTACGATCTTATGTCAATGCCGTTAAAAGCAGATAAATAGACTAGGAACAATCAGAGGTTTGGAAGCCACTTACATGCAATTCTTTTAATTGGAAGGTGACAAATCCCTTAATAAACTAATATGCAAAGATTCATGTCAAAATTATATAAAATTTAAAAAAAAAAGTTTAGTTACTCTTTAAAAATGTACTTCCTGGCAGCCACCATTAGAGGGAGCTCACTGCATTCAGTGTCACTATTGACTTCAATGTATCAACCAGTCTGCACTTAACTCCTGAGCTCCCTCTAGTGGCTGCCAGCATGTACTTTTTTACATTCTACATCAATGCAAAAAATAAATGTTGCTCCAACCACTATAAAGATATATAAAAAAGGTTTTAAAATATTTAAGGGTCGTCATACACTTTAAAGCCCCATTATGCATTGAGTTTTGTAAGTGGCATTCAATGAGATGATGGCGGGGCATCAAAGCTTCATGAAGACAGGAGACGCTCTGATACCCCTTGGGGTGATGCCTAAACATGGAGAAATATATGAAAACCTACAGCAACCTTTTTTTTTTTTAAGAGCATCAGGTGTGAAAGAGAGTATTTTTTAGTAATGGATTTCCTCAGTGAGAATGGGGTCGCAGAAAAACCGTGAGCCACGCTTGGCTGTTCGGGCGGTAAAGGGCACAGTCTTCAGCACTGCATGGAAGATAATAGCCAGAGAAGACAAACAAGAAGACAGTAAGAAGCCAAGGACTATCGCATTAGTGCATGGTTAGTTCTCTGCTGAGGTTATCGGGGACGGTCAGCACAGATACAATGCAATATAAATAATGCCTCTTCTCATAGGTCAGGCGGGAGAGATTAATCACAGCAAGTAGAAAAGACATTCAGTGGTTTTGGCAACATTTTAAAAAAAAGACAAAGAGATAACATTTTTTTTAACAGAGTCAAGATTAGTAGAAAATCATCTGTTTTTTTGCAAAGCACAAAAATTATAGCAACTAAGTCTAGTCTTGTGAAAATCAAACATAAAAAGGATGTTTATCTGGCAGTCACCACTAGGGGGAGCTAAAGAGTCCGCTGCATACTGCTTTATTATTAGATGCAATGGATAAAGAGTATGCAGTGAGCTCCCTCTAGTGGTGGCTGCAGGCAGGTTACTGTTAATGTTGTATCCACAGGATATCCTGTAAATGTCAGGATTGTGACTCTGGTACGAGAATGCTCATCCCATGGCTGCTGTGAATGGAGAGGTGGCTGTGCAGGCACGGTTCTCTCCATTCACTCCTACGGGAGTTCAGAGAACAGCAGCGTATGCATTCTGAACATTTATGTCATATCCTATGGACAGCTTTCTAATACATCCTGTGTTTCATTTCTTCAGCAATATTAAGATCTTTGCTTGCTGTCAGTCAATAGAAGATTTTTTTTTGTTTCACATTTCAGATCTGCTTCAAAATCTAAATAAAAAAAACAAACAGTCAGTGTGAACCCACCCTTGGAGATTGGGAACGTGTACAGCCTTAGGGCCCCGTTACACGCAACGATATTGTGAACGATATCGTTGCAACGTCACCAGTGTGCTGACGTTGCAGCGATGTCGAAACGACATAATTGCGTGTGACACGTAGCAACGATCAATGATCAGATGGCTGATCGTTAATCATTGCCTAATGGTCTGAGCCATAAATCTATCGCTGGGCAGCACACATTGCTGCCTGTGACAGCAAGAGATCAACGATCAGCGAGCTCCCAGCGCCATACAGCAGACGCTGGGAGCTGGTATCCAGGGTAAACAGCGGGTAACTAAGCGCCGCGTGGCTTTTAGTTACCCGCTGTTTACCCTGGATACCAGTGTGCTCGCTGGTCCTGATCGCTGGTGAGTCTGCCTATGTGACAGCTCACCAGCGATCAGCTAACTATGTCCCAGCGATCCCATCTATGTCGGATCGTTGGTGGGATCGCTGGGACATTGAAGCGTGTAACGGGGCCTTTAGAACGGGCCACAGCAGAGAGTTATCTACACATTGGTTGTATTTAGTCTAGGCAATTATTTGTGAAGTTAAAAAAAATATTAAGTTCCGGATTGGTGACTCTCAGCCTCTGTCCACACTATTATCACGGCTTCCACTAAGAACCATGATGACAACTTATACCAGATCTGTTTTGTTTTGTCAAAGCTCCTCTACTTTGGAAAGCAGTCATAGCGCTGAAGATTGCATAACTGCTGCCTACAAAAGTACTGCGAGAATAATCTTTGTGTAAACAGAGCCTCACCTGCGCCGATACATTGTAACGCATTATTTTTTTTGCAACAGATGTGTTTTTTGCAACCCTGATAACTGTCTAGACTGGATTCAAGAATGTTACCGTTCACTGACAACAAGAACAGATCTTGAGAATGATGAAGAATGGACTTACAAAGGATAATTGAAAAAATGCTGTTTTTTTTTTTGTTTTTTTTTTACTAAAGAAGCCCTCCTTCTCCTCCTCGTCTTCCTCCTCCCTCTTTCATCAAAGTTTTAAACCGCAGAATATATTGTAATCACCATATTATATAGCACTGTGCACTTACATTTGCTCATTTTGCCTTTCTAGCCAGTTAATTCTTCTATTTTCCATTAGGTCTATGACATCACGTGATTAATAACTGACAAGCTGAATCCTTCTAAGCTCTATGTAGAAACAGGAGGTCAATTTTCCCAGTATGACTCATAAGTCAACATTTGCAAAAGTCCCTGGTAGGGGAGGAGGGGGCAGCTTGGTCATGAGTCAAAGAGGGGAATGATAAATGCAGGGAAAAGAGACTTCCTGTTTCTACATAGAGCAGAGAAAAGAGAAGAATTAGCTGGGTAGAAAGACAAAAAAAGCAATTGTAAGTAAACAATGCTGTACTATATGATGACTGCAATATATTAGGACGATAAAAACTTTGATGGGAGGAGGAGCGTTGCTTTAAACAAGTTTTCGTTACATAAGACTGGCTGGACAAATCTATTAATATAACACGCAATGCTATAGATGTTAATAGATGCAAAATGCAACAGATAACTATACAGTAGATAAACGTTAAAGGGGTTGTCTGATGCTTAAACAAAAAGACCCCTGAGGCCTGTGATTGAGTGCAGTGGTGAGGTGACTTAAAAAAAGCATAGAATCACAAAAATCGTGTTAACTTCGGACGACACAGACATCCGGAGTGACTGCAGTGACCCCCACTGATGCTGACAATGGGGCTCCGAAGTCTGAATGTAGTGGTGATGGTGCAATCACGTCAACGGGGCATCATTTACAGGGGTAAGCCGGCTCCTCTCACTTCCAAATCAGGAGGTGAGTTGAGCTGATGATGTGCCATCTACAGATATCCATTTATTGGAATGGCACGGGTGGACGATGCCCACCGCTCACGAATGCAACCCAGCCAGATATCTGTAGATGTGATGTGACCTCCCGGAAGTGAGGGGAACCAGATTACCCCTTTAAAGCAGATGTGTCACCATATTTCACAGAATAAATTTTTCCATACATCTCTTAGACCTGATGTAGCTAATGTACTTACTTTAAAAAAAAAAATCCTTGACAGAACAGCTGTATAATCTTAAAATCAGCTGGACTCTTGAAAATGCTAATTTTAATATTAGACAGGGAAATGTTCAAAAAAGGATTAGACCAAACTATTGTGAATATTCATAGTGAGTACACTAGGCTAAACAGGTCTAAGAGATCTAATAATATATGCAGTTTGAAGTGTAAAATCTGGGGACCGGGCTGCTGTAATAGGAGCTATGTTATTAGTCAATGCATGTCGCTTCCAAATGGTTTTAATCATTATATTCAATATTTTCATGCTGTCTATAACCCCTTGGTCAGTTCTCTTACCTGTGATGATATCTTCAATGGCTCCGTCCTTGCCCTCATACACGTGTCTATTATCTTTAATTTGCCTCCTCCTCAGCTCTGCTATCAGCTCCTGCTGCTGCCTCTTAGATTTATGGGAAGGAGACTGCAAGGAAGTGACAGGCACTTAAGTGTCATTATAGGTATATATATATTGTATATATATATATATATACACACACAGGAGATCAGTCGGAGGGTGACGACATTATATATACTGCATATAATTTACATAGTATGATTAATAGCTTGCTGGGAGTAGAGGGGGCTGGCTGACTGCTCATTTCCATAACTAAGCCAATCCTGTCATTTGCCTAAGCATCATCTGCAACGGAGAGGGGCACTGGCTTAGCTGCTGAAATGAGCAGTCAGCCAGACCCAGTCGCACACAGCGCCGGTCACATGCTGGACACAGAAAGATCACTCCTAGCTGATAATGTAGAAAGCAAATCCATCTACTGCAGTTTTGCTTTGGGTTTCTGTGAAGCTGATGCAGATAGCAAACGATCATCACTCTGATTTCATCTATGGAAAAAGATGGATTTTTGGTTCTTACCGTAAAATCTCTTTCTTGGAGCCTTCATTGGGGGACACAGATTACCATGGGTGTATGCTGCTGCTGCTAGGAGGCTGACACTATGCAAAACAAGAAAATTAGCTCCTCCCCAGCAGTATACACCCACCGACAGGCACCAAGCACCTCAGTTGGTGAGAAAGCAGGAGAAGCAACGAGAAACTCTAAACATATGTACCAACCCAACACGGTACAACTTAAACAGGGAGGGTGCTGTGTCCCCCAATGAAGGCTCCAAGAAAGAGATTTTACGGTAAGAACCAAAAATCCATCTTTCTTTATCGCCTTATTGGGGGACACAGATTACCATGGGACGTTTCAAAGCAGTCCCAAGGGCGGGAACAGCAATAAGGAACGAAAGAACAGGAAAAGCTCAGGTCGGCCGGTGTGCCACCACCGCCTGCAGAACCTTCCTACCAACAACTGCATCAGACGAGGCCTGGGTATGAACCCTGTAGAACCTCGCAAATGTGTGCAAGGACGACCAGGTCGCGGCCCTGCAAATTTGTAAAGCTGAAGCCTGGTGACGAACGACCCACGAAGCCGCCACAGCCCGGGTGGAGTGAGCTCTCAATCCCAGAGGGGGCCGTTTTTCCTGAAGTCTGTACGCTTCCAGAATGGTAGAACGAATCCAGCGAGCGATCGTGGATTTGGATGCCAGAAGCCCTTTCCGGCAACCTTCAGAGATGACCAGCAAGGAGTCGGACTGACGAAAGGAAGAGGTCCTGGCGAGATAGACATGCAAGGCTCTAACTACGTCCAGTTTGTGGAGTGACTTCTCAAGAGGGTGAGAAGGAGCAGGACAAAAGACGGGAGAAAGATATCCTCATTGATATGGAAAGAGGACACCACCTTCGGAAGAAAGGAAGGACGACCTTATCCTGATGGAGAACGAGGTAAGGGGAACGACATGACAAGGCCGCCAACTCAGAAACTCTTCTGATGGATGTAATGGCAATCAAGATGGTCACCTTCCATGAGAGAAGGGATAAAGGAATGTCCTGGATAGGCTCGAACGGCGCCTTTTGAAGAGCGCTAAGGACGAGATTTAGATCCCACGGGTCTATCGGCGAATGATGAGGAGGAGCCACGTGGGTGACCCCTTGAAGAAAAGTCTTAACCTGCGACAAGAACGCGAGCTCTCTTTGGAAGAGGATAGATAGAGCGGAGACCTGGCCCTTGAGGGTGCTGAGGGACAGACCCGCCTCTAAACCAGACTGGAGAAAACCAAGTATGGATGAAACAGAAAAAGACATCGGAAAGACTTTATCGTCGCACCAACGGAAAAAAGCCTTCTAGTACCTATGGTAAATGCGGGAAGAGGCCGGTTTTCTGGCTCTGATCATAGTCTGAATCACCTGGTCGAACAAACCTGATTCTCTCAGAATCGCGACCTCAATGGCCATGCCGTTAAACTCAGAGACTGAGAATTCTCGTGGTAAAGGGGGCCTTGCGAGAGAAGATCTGGACGGTCTGGAAGCCTTCAGGGAACGTCCGTGAGCATGTTCATCAGCTCTGCGTACCAAGGCCGTCTTGGCCAGTCTGGAGCCACTAGAATCACTGGTACGCCTTCCGATTTTATCTTTTTGACCACTCGATGGATCGAGGCAAGAGGCGGGAACAGATAAGGAAGTTGGAACCGGGACCACGGAATTACTAGGGCATCGCAAGCGACGGCTAGAGGGTCCCTGGACCTGGCTACGAAACGCGGAACTTTGTGGTTCATCCGAGATGCCATCAGATCGACTTCTGGTGAGCCCCAGCGCTGGCATATCTGATCGAAGACTGTGGGATGAAGAGCCCATTCGCCTGATGACCTTGACGACTCAGAAAGTCGGCTGCCCAATTTTCCACCCCTGGAATGTGAACGGCGGAGATTGCTGGAACGTAACGTTCTGCCCAGCGCAGTATCTTGGCCACTTCTGACATTACTTGCTTGCTGCGCGTGCCCCCCTGGTGGTTTATGTACGCCACAGCCGTGGCGTTGTCCGACTGAATACGGACCGGCTTGCTGACGAGGAGAGGCTGCCAGTGAAGAAGGGCCAGGAAGATTGCTCTGATCTCCAGAAGATTGATAGGGAGAAGAGCCTCCTGTGGATTCCAGCGTCCTTGGGCCGTTTTCTGATGGAACACCGCTCCCCATCCTAGAAGGCTGGCATTGGTGGTGATGACTTGTCACGGAAGAAAGGACCTCCGATGTAGAACTGACGCTGGCATTGCCCACCAAGTGAGGGATTGCCTCACTCTGAGAGGGAGGAGAATGGGATGGTCCAAGGACATCGTAGTCTTGTCCCAGGCTGAAAGAAGGGACAGCTGGAGGGGGCGAAGATGAAATTGTGCAAAGAGCACTGCTTCCATGGAAGCTACCAACTTCCCCAGAACCTTCATGTAGGACCGAATGGGAATGGGAGTTGGCCGTTTGCGGCTCTTTCCAAGGGCATCAGAATCCTCAAATTTTTCCCTCGGAAGAAACACCTGGGCTAGATTCATGTCGAATTCCATGCCCAGAAAGGTCAGACGCTGAGTGGGGATCAGAATGGACTTCTCATTGTTGACTATCCATCCGAGGCTGCAGAGAGTATCCAGGGTTATCTGAAGACTCTGAAGGCAGTCTTGTAGGGACGAGCCCTTGATCAAGAGATCGTCCAGATAAGGGATGTTGATGATCCCCCTGGAGCGAAGGATGGCCATGACAGTCGCCATCACCTTCGTGAAAACACGGGAAGCGGAAGCTAGGCCGAAGGGAAGAGCCGTGAACTGGTAGTGATCTTCCTGAATCGCAAATCGAAGATATTTCTGATGTTGCACACAAACAGGAATGTGCAGATAGGCGTCCCGTATGTCCACAGAGCAGAGGAATTCCCCGGGTTCCATGGAGGCTATCACCGACCGAAGGGACTCCATTTTGAAATGAAGAATCTTTACGTGGCGATTGAGCAACTTGAGGTCCAAGATTGGACGAAAGGAGCCGTCTTTCTTTGGGACTACGAAGAGATTTGAGTAGAACCCTGAAAACCGTTCGTTTGGGGGAACGGGAACAATCACTCCGGTGGAAAGAAGGGAGGAAATGGCCTGAAAGAACCCTGGAATCTGGGACCGCTGTCTCGGAGGTCGAGACAGGAAAAATCGTCTGTTCGGGGGGGGGGGAAGCAAATTTGATCTTGTATCCGGATGCAACAATTTCTCTGACCCAAGCGTCGTCGACAACAGACAGCCAAACATCCACGAGAAAGGAAAGTCTGCCTCCCACCCTGGAAGAACTTCCAGGTGGGGGTGACCCGTCACTTGGAGGAAAACCTGCCGGAACTGGCACCTGGAGTATTGTCCTCTAGATCTCCAGTGGGAAGCGGGCTTGTAAGATGGTTTTTTCTGCTCCCGCTCCCTAGTGGCAGATGGTCGATCTTGCTGGGCAGATCTCTCCGTGGAAGAGAAGGGACGAAAAGGCCTAAACGGCCGAAAACCCTTTCTGTTAAAAAAGCGTTTTGGTCGAGACTGGGGAAGAGAAGTGCTTTTACTACCAGTGGCATCGGAGATTATCTGATCCAGCTTGGCTCCAAAGAGCCTAGAACCATGGAATGGCAGATTAGTTAGCGACTTTTTTGAAGTGGTATCCGCATTCCATGACTTTAGCCAGAGGACTCGGCGTATAGCTACTATGTTGCTGTTAGCCCTTGCTAGGAGGTGGCCAAAAGGTATTTACCCGCATAGTTAATCTGATCTGCCAGATCTGCCAACTCGTCTTGAGGAGCTGTCGCTAATATGCCCCTGCGAAGAATTTTTGCCCAAGCGGAGATGACTTTCGCCACCCAGGCGGATGCGAAAATAGGACAGAGGGAGACGCCGGATGCCTCAAAAATTGACTTAGCCAGAGATTCAATCTGCCTGTCTGTAGGATCTTTAAGCGATGCCCCATCTGGAATGGAAAGAACCATTTTAGAGGATATCTGGGAAACTGGGGGATCCACCTCGGGAGCCTTGGTCCACTTTGTGAGCAGGTCCGCCTCAAAGGGGTACAGCACGTCTAAGTACCTGTGGCCTGAGAAACGTTGCTCAGGGTGCTCCCAGTGTTTGGGCAAGGTAGTATCGAACTCTTTGTGATTGGGAAAGGTTCGAGATGGAGGTCTTGCTCGTTTAAGGAGAACAGAGCATTCCTGAGGGGGAGCCTTATCTTGCTTAATTTTAAGGGTTTGAAAGATAGCCGAAATGAGACTATCGACCATGTCCCGTGTTTTAGAAACGTCTGCTTCTGAACTAGATCCCGACTGAGAGTCATCGCCAGACTTAAGGTCGTCATCTGAGGAAGGGGAATGAAACCTGGGAGAAGCAGAAGGACCCTGCGAGCTAGAGGACGAAGTAGACAGAGCTCGCTTCCAAGAACTCCTACCCTGTCTGTCTCTCCGAAGGTCGCGGTCAGGAGCGGACGATTCACCCTGAGAGGCGGTCGGCGCACAGGTGGCTGTAGATAGCTGAGGTAATCATTCTAAGACCTGGACCAGAGACTGAGAAACTTTAGTCAAGTCAGAGACTGACTGAGACATTACAATGGCCAACTCCGGGGGCGTGGAGTGTCCTCAGGCCGGGACTCGGTGTGCTCCTGAGATGCAACAAAGTAGAAGGACTGCAGGATGGGCAGAAGGGGGACGACCGACCCGATGCCCACTTCTTTTTACAGCGCGCACAGGCGTAATGGGTAGCGGTGGGCCTGAAGCAGAGATCCCTTGAAGGGTTGGGCATAAGTAAAACTGCGCTGAGTGTCCGCAGTAGTTAGGGAAGAAACTGCAGAGGGGAGCTAATTTGAGCCTCAGAGCAGAGCCTACCAAGATTCAGGCGAGCAGCAGAATGCCGAATTGTCCCCCAAGCAGCGCAGGAAGAGAAGTGAAGAGCAGGAAATACTTGATGATGAAAGAGGGGGGGCGGAGCTTAGCAGTTGAGCCGCGATTGGATAAAAGCGGCGGGGGGCGCGGTAAAGAGGGGGGGCTGGCATATCAAAAAAAGAAAGGAGCCCTGTGATGGGCTAGTAAAGGCGCGAAGAAAAGCGCGCTCAGAAAGGGGGGAGTGCGCTGAGAGCGCTGAAAACGAAAGTGAAAGTGAAAAAGGACACCGCAGCCCCGTACCTGACATGTGCAGAAGAGAAGGAGCGCCAATATAAAGGTACTGCCCGTAGATTCCCTGCTGTGGCTGAATAATGGGAGCATTGTCCTGTGTCACTCTGAATAGTTGAGTGAGAGAGTGAGAGGCGTGCGGCTGTGAGATCGGCGCGCGGCAGGAAGGGGGGAAAGAGGCGGGAGATTTAAACACAGTGAGCCCTGTAAATGCTGCTGCCGATGGTTTCTCTGAAGACAATGCGGGGCTGGAGGGATCGTACAGTCACTTACCTGACGTCCCTGAAGAGGATGACCACAGGGGCCCACGGAAAGAAGGCAAGCCGCTGGGGGGGGTCCTCTGTACCCGCATCCTGCAGAAGACGGCGTAAACCTCCTGCGACCGCCATCTTCGTCTCAGCCCTGTCCCGAGAGAGGGGTGAGGAGGGGGATTGGCAAGTATCAGCCACCTGTCCACAGCCCATAGCACCGGAAGGTGATAGGGTAAAAGTCCTGCCTGCGGTACTGAGAGGTGCGATGTGGGTGACACCACACTGCTCGCTCAGCCGCCTGATATGGGAAATCAGGGTGATAGCTACACCCTGTTTCCCAACGGAGAACCTGAAAAATAAATGAGAAAAGATTAAAAAGTTCAACTAAAACCCTAAAAGAAAAAAGGAATTAATAAGAGCGGATCTGGGAAGATCCCGGTCCGCCTCCTACAGACACTAAGCACAAACTGAGGTGCTTGGTGCCTGTCGGTGGGTGTATACTGCCGGGGAGGAGCTAATTTTCTTGTCTTGCATAGTGTCAGCCTCCTAGCAGCAGCAGCATACACCCATGGTAATCTGTGTCCCCCAATAAGGCGATAAAGAAATGAAGGTTTTGTATATCTATCTGTGATTGATTGCTATGGGAAATGACATTAAGGAGGCTTAGTATCTTGTCTTTTGCACACAGCTGTACAGTCAGTGGTATACTTAGAACCTTTTGGTCCTGCTGGTCCATCATGGCCTCCTGCTCCAGAAGCTTCTCCATGAGGGCCTGCTCCTGTTTTTTCCTATGCTCATTCTCCTCATCGGCCAACTACGAGACAAATAGCACAAATATAATGTATCATGGAAAAGTAGAGAAAAAGTATAATCGTCAATATACCAGCACCAATGGGAAAGATCTACTTATCAGCTATGACTATGCTCTTTAGTAGCCTGGAATTTAGAGATAGATAGATAGATAGATAGATAGATAGATAGATAGATAGATAGATAGATAGATAGATAGACTTACCTTGTACGCTTTCACAAATCTGACAAACACTGGGAAGAATACGGATGGAGGAGTGGTTTTAGGATTTTCACCAAAATATTTTACTGCATCATCAAAGGCATCCTGGAAGAGACGCAGGACAGACGTCAGGGGTTTGGGGTCACAGGACGATCTGATCTGGATCAGGAGAGGAGCCGCCTCTTCCGCTCAGATTCTACCCTTCTCCTTACCACAGAGGGTCCTACATGCTACAGTCTGGACGTCCGGCATACATACATACCGTACATTTCTATACATGCCGCACAATGATGTCCATATAGGAGCATCTTAAAGGCAACTTCTCCCGACATTTTCAACTTGCCAGGTTACAAAGTTACAGAGGTTGAACAAGCACCCCAGTCCGTCAGGTTGACCCTTTCTCCACCAATTGCACATTTGTCGCTAATTTAACTATAGCCCGCAATGTTCCCTTTATTATTAACCCTCTCGTTACCTGTGAGATTTTTGCATCGTCCTGTAACTTCTTCAGCCTGCCTTCGTTATTCTGGATGAATTCTTTCAGCATCACGTTGTGGTCGTGCATGGTGTATTCCCTCTTGGTCAGATCCATCCCTCTGTGAAGTTCCCTCACGTCCAGGAGAACATTTTCAAGAGAGACTAGATTGGGAGCAGATAACAGCGATTCATAGACAACAACGGGGGCTGACTGAGCCAACACTGCTGAATCTCACACCTGCACTGCCTGACTATGGCCAGCTGGGGGCGCTCATGTCACATTACAAGAAGGAGGATATTGACAAATATTAGATTATAGTGCTATAAAACAATATAAGTGAGAGCAGGAATGTACATGAGGAGGCAGAGTCCTCCCGGCCGCTGCTATTCATCTGCTGCGGGGTCATGGGGTAGTAAATACTCTGATAATGAAAGGCAGAATCTGTTCTCAAGATTTGGATCCAAAATGGATAACATTATTTTTGCTGCAGATAAGGCTCAGATCCACATGGTCATATGCACGAGATAAATGGTGGATGACTATTCTCTCAGCAGGCAGCTATCACTCCCGACTCCCCCCCACAACATGAGTGCTCAACTCGGCCGAGCGTTCATGTGTATTTAATGGGGACAGAGTAGAAATCCATTAAAGACTCATCTGGCAGTGGCTTATCTCTGTCCCCAAACCAAAGGATCAGGTGTTTTCTCCCCCAACAACACCTGTTGAGGCACCCCATACACCTCAGATCGAGGGTGGGGTCCACCTGAAATCAACAGGTTCGGATGACTAATGTGTATAGGGCCTCAACAGATTTAATCCCCTAGTTATAGGGTAGGGAAAAATTAACTATTCACTGGTGGTCTACGCCCATCCCAAAAGTTGGAGTTTTGGAACATCTGCCCAAAACGTATGCTCAACCTCCACTCTATTGATTGTCTATGGGACTGCCAAAATAGCAGGTGCTCTACTCAACCTTCTCCGCATGCGAGAAAGCAGATATAACGTCACATCCACAGATATCTGCCAGTGACAGGTATTGCCCACCTGTCTTATTCATTACAATGTGGAAGTAAGTGGAGCCGGATTACCCCTTTAAGGTAATGTTATTGGCAAAGGACCCTTCCAATAGGTCAGTGCCATACCAAGTGGAGAACCCCTTTAAACAGGACAGCTCCACTTCTATTAACCTTACCTGCGGCAGCTTTTTCCACATAATGGAGTTCATTGAAGAAAAGAGCAACCTGTGGGTACTTTTCCCGTACCACATTGGAGATATAGTGCAATAAGGTCTGTTTCCTGTCTGTTGACTTGGTGTCCAGAAGCTGTCAATGAATAAAAAGGAGGCAGAAAATAAAGCTATACTTTATTATGACTGTAAACAACACTAAAAATGAAAAGATTTTATAAGAACAAAACAATTAAAATGTCAATATTCTTCCGAGTTTGAAGCCGCCACTAGAGGGAGCTCACTGCATATGGATTCACAGAGTTGTAATAGGTCTAGTGAGAGCGAGCGCCCTCTAGTGGTGGCTGTAAGCAGACAGAATCTTATCATTTACCTCCATGGTTTTGTAAAGGACAGCAGAGTCTTTGGAGCTCTGTATCAGAAAAACCGCCAAACCACGCCAGGTTATGGACTGATGGCTTTAGTTTACCTTCCGCCATTCCTTGTGAACATATTAATGTGTACTTACCAAGTCCAAGCTTTGAAGTTTAAAGCCGTAGACCGCTCCCCGTTTACTGCTGTTCATGTAATTTCCAAGAGCCAATATAATCTACAAAACAGGAATAGAGAAGATCGGCCATCGCAGATTCGCCGTACGGTCACTGTGCTCAGAGCCGCACCTACCTCTAGTATCTTCTTTAGTTTCTGAGATGATTTAATAGAGACAGATGCAGCGATGATGGCGTGAAGTTGCTATAAAAAGACAATAGTAATTTGTAATAATAAAAGTACAGCGTTTCAATGTATGTATTGTATAATGTATATACACATAAGATCACACACATATATATATATATATACATACATATATACTGTATATATATATATATATATATATATATATATATACACACACACACAGAATTACATACACACCATTAACCTCATTCTTGCACTATATATATTTATACACACCATTACATTCACACAGACACACACATTCATAGACATGTACACACACTCTATACATACACACATTGATAGGTACAGTATGTACACGCTCTATATATACACAGATTTATAGACATGTACACACACTCTATACATGTACACATATTCATAGACATGTACACATACTATATATATTTATACATATTCATAGACATGTACACATACTATATATATTTATACATATTCATAGACATGTACACATACTATATATATTTATACACATTCATAGACATGTACACACACTCTATACATGTACACACATTCATAGACATGTACACACACTATACAGTGGGGAAAAAAAGTATTTAGTCAGTCAGCAATAGTGCAAGTTCCACCACTTAAAAAGATGAGAGGCGTCTGTAATTTACATCATAGGTAGACCTCAACTATGGGAGACAAACTGAGAAAAAAAAATCCAGAAAATCACATTGTCTGTTTTTTTTTTCATTTTATTTGCATATTATGGTGGAAAATAAGTATTTGGTCAGAAACAAGCAATCAAGATTTCTGGCTCTCACAGACCTGTAACTTCTTCTTTAAGAGTCTGTAGTAATGGCACCTGTTTAAACTTGCTATCAGTATAATAAGACACCTGTGCACACCCTCAAACAGTCTGACTCCAAACTCCACTATGGTGAAGACCAAAGAGCTGTCAAAGGACACCAGAAACAAAATTGTAGCCCTGCACCAGGCTGGGAAGACTGAATCTGCAATAGCCAACCAGCTTGGAGTGAAGAAATCAACTGTGGGAGCAATAATTAGAAAATGGAAGACATACAAGACCACTGATAATCTCCCTCGTTCTGGTGCTCCACGCAAAATCCCACCCCGTGGGGTCAGAATGATCACAAGAACGGTGAGCAAAAATCCCAGAACCACGCGGGGGGACCTAGTGAATGAACTGCAGAGAGCTGGGACCAATGTAACAAGGCCTACCATAAGTAACACACTACGCCACCATGGACTCAGATCCTGCAGTGCCAGACGTGTCCCACTGCTTACGCCTGTACATGTCCGGGGCCCGTCTGAAGTTTGCTAGAGAGCATTTAGATGATCCAGAGGAGTTTTGGGAGAATGTCCTATGGTCTGATGAAACCAAACTGGAACTGTTTGGTAGAAACACAACTTGTCGTGTTTGGAGGAAAAAGAATACTGAGTTGCATCCATCAAACACCATACCTACTGTAAAGCATGGTGGTGGAAACATCATGCTTTGGGGCTGTTTCTCTGCAAAGGGGCCAGGACGACTGATCCGGGTACATGAAAGAATGAATGGGGCCATGTATCGTGAGATTTTGAGTGCAAACCTCCTTCCATCAGCAAGGGCATTGAAGATGAAACGTGGCTGGGTCTTTCAACATGACAATGATCCAAAGCACACCGCCAGGGCAACGAAGGAGTGGCTTCGTAAGAAGCATTTCAAGGTCCTGGAGTGGCCTAGCCAGTCTCCAGATCTCAACCCTATAGAAAACCTTTGGAGGGAGTTGAAAGTCCGTGTTGCCAAGCGAAAAGCCAAAAACATCACTGCTCTAGAGGAGATCTGCATGGAGGAATGGGCCAATAACCAACAACAGTGTGTGGCAACCTTGTGAAGACTTACAGAAAACGTTTGACCTCTGTCATTGCCAACAAAGGATATATCACAAAGTATTGAGATGAAATTTTGTTTCTGACCAAATACTTATTTTCCACCATAATATGCAAATAAAATGAAAAAAAAAACAGACAATGTGATTTTCTGGATTTTTTTTTCTCAGTTTGTCTCCCATAGTTGAGGTCTACCTATGATGTAAATTACAGACACCTCTCATCTTTTTAAGTGGTGGAACTTGCACTATTGCTGACTGACTAAATACTTTTTTTTCCCCACTGTATATATATATATATATATATATATATATATATATATATATATATATATATATATATATATATATATACACATTCATAGATATGTGCACACACTATATATATATATATATATATATATATATACACACACACACACACACACACACACACACACACATTCATAGAAATGTGCACACACTATATATATATATACACACACACACATTCATAGATATGTGCACACACACTATATATATACACACACACACATTCATAGATATGTGCACACACTATATATATATTCAGACATGTACACACTCTATACATACAATCATAGACATGCGCACACACTATATATATATATACATACACACACACACATTCATAGATATGCGCACACACTGTATATGTATATATATATATGTATACACACACATTCACAGACATGTGCACACACTCTGTACATATACACACATTCATTCATACACGCATAGAAACTCATACTTACAAACATATTTCAACATACACATAATCCCATTGCAGCAAATAGACACACACAATGAGATAAACACCCACAGCCCCGTTCATACAGTCAATTACATTTTTATATTTACATGCATAGTCCCATTTATACAGACATAAACTGACTTATTCATACACACATGAATGATGTATAGACAGACACATACACATAACAATAGACCTATACATATAAACATACACCTTCCCACCTGCACACACAATCTCATACACAGAATGACAATCATACATACAGTCTACATATGTATATATATTAACACACAATCACATTCTGACATATAATCACATACATGAAGATACATTTAATCTTATACATATTATAAATATGAACAGATTTAATCTGCACAGTTTATGAGTATATGTGCACTCCTCAACACTGAAACTGCATCACCAAGAAGGCAAATTTGTAGAATTCTGGAAATCTCAGGATGGAGAATGGAGACACGCTGATGATCTGCAAATGATCTTCAATAAATCTCTGTTTATCCAGTATGGAGTATGAGCACCACATACAGAAATCCCCGAACTTACAGCCTTGGCTGCTATCACTGAGGTTATTAATAGTTGTCTGAGGAAGGTAATGTAGTGCTGTATTTATTTGGGCAAATCATCAGATCCGCTTCTGGCAGCTCCTGTGTAATCACCGACCAATGATGTCCCAGGTGTGTTCTATGGGAGACAAGTCTGAAGACGCTGCAGCCATGGAAGCATGTTTAGACCATGTCGGCTGCTCAAAGTAGTACAAGGAACATGCAGTCTGGCATTGTGTTGAAAGACGTTTCTTGGGACACTTTAGAGAAATTGCCACACCACTGGTTCCTCATCCAAATCAATGCACAAACATGTGATTTTTCAGATGTTGTATTAGTCAATGCCTGATGAAGAGACCTGAGTAGTCTCGAAAGCTTGCAATGTGTTACCATCTTTTCAGTTAGCCATTAAAAGGTATCAACCGCTGAGGACTCTCAATCCTGAATATTTTTCATCCAAATCAATGCAACGCTGAGCTGTTAATGTGCCTGAACTGAAGACTGAAGAGGGGTCCGGCTACCGAACATTATGCCAACCCATATCATAATCCTGGAAGGAGGACTGGTGTGACATACCCTCATGAAGGCCTTTACATGGCTTTGGCCTCATGATTTTCAGACCAATCTCCAGCTATCTCCGCATCCAGGACAAAACGGGAACTCATCACTGTCTAGGGCAGATCTCCATTCCAGCCTCCAATGCCGTCTTGCTCAGCACCATGAAGCCATTGAGAGACGTGGTGTGAGGTAAAGGAACACCTGAAGCTGGAAGTCTGGCTCGTAACCCGATGTCGCACAAACGTCTGTCTTGGTTTGGGTAGACATTGACGCCTTAGGCTTGGCATGTAACAATTTCACTTACAGTACACAATGGATCAATCGTGGAACGGCCATTTCTCCAGAGTATCCCTGAAGAAATTTGTGAACACAAGCCAAGCCAAATGTTGCTCATGCCACTGTGAGCAGCCTGTGTAGCCTAAACGTGCTACTATGGCCTGCTGCGTCTCTGGACTTGTCTCCCATTGAGCACATCTCGGACGTCATTGGTCAGTAACTTTTAAGGTAGTTGCCAGCAGTGGATCATACTGATTTGATCAAGCGCACATATCACATGAAGTACTCCTGGTTCCTCCAGGTTATCGCCATCCTAGAATGTGACGAGGTGACCCCACACTCCCTACACGGTCCTACACTACTTTATGATAAACACAAATTACATGCTCACCGGCGTCAACATCTGAATACTCTCATTGAAGTTCCCGATAAAAGCCATGATGGTCATCTTCTGCATCAGTCTCTCTATCTTGCTGAACTGCATCATAAAGCGATCTTCATCTGATAAGTTCTCCAGAGGCTTCTTCTCCCTCTCGTACTGCCGGAAGACCTTCACTTCAGCCTCTGTGGGCATGAACCTCATCAGACACTCCACAAAGTCCACAGGTAACATTTTCAGGTCAAATCTAAAATAACAAATAATGACATAAATCAGCCAGTAATAACATACATCACCAAGGAGCCTCCTCTGTTATTCCAAAGATTTGCATAAATGAACCCAACACATTTTGACATTTTCAACACTTATTGGATAGGGTCAAAGTGGGCAGGGACACACCCCTGACTGGCACCACCCAGGAGGAATATGCGAGGAACAGAACAATGCATAATTCTAAGAAAAGAAACACCAGAATTGTCATTCCATGGTGAATAATGACTGGACTGAGATGTCCTCTTTAAATTATTAACTATACAACCGCAATTTTAAAGTACAAATCGACTGTAGGAATTGGTCCACTGCTAAATAAAAAAATGTCTGCCTCCCGATAGGAGATCTGTGTCAGCTGCACTCAGGTGTAGTAAAAGGCGATCTGCGGAATGAACCTGAACCTAGTCTGATAGAGAGGTTAGAACATCTCTCCTTTAACCTCCTTTTCATGACTGGGTGATTTTTCTTTTTTTTTTACTTTCATTATTTTTCTCCCCTTCTTACAAAAGTCTTACATAGCCGTACGAGGGCTCGTTCTTGGCGCGACTAGTTGAAGTTTTAAGCGACGCCATCGCTTTACCATATAACATACTGAAAAATGGATACAAAGTCCAAATGGGGTGAAATGGTGAAAAGGAAAAAACCACAATTCTACATAATTTTTTTTGTTTGTTTTTTAGTTAGCAACATGATTTTCTAGTTCTGAGCGATTATGACAATACCAAACTACTACAGTTTTTTAATTTTTATTTTAGTAGTTAAAAAAAATTCTTAATTTTCTCTCAAACTTTTTTTGATCTGTGCCACTTTATTAGTTATTAGTTATACCCTGAGGAAGAAGTGTGGGTACTGCGAAACGCGTCGACTAAAATAACGCTTACGGTTCCCAGCCTCATTTCCGGTTATCAGCAGTGCTGAAAAAACACGTTTTTCTCCTATATCCTTTATTTGTAACTTCTGTTATTTTCCATCGATGGAGCGGCGTTGCTAGATGATATTTTGATTGATAATATTTTGGTGTACATATGACATCATGGTTACTTTTTATTGAATGTTTGGGGGAGTTGCGGTGACCAGAAAATCAGCAATTTTAAGTCTCTTTTTTTTTACAGTTAATTTTAAGTTTTCATTCATTTATATACCAAATATAATTTTTGTTTCCATTTTTTTCGCTATTTTTTTTTTAAACTCGGCAAAGAGGGGGATTCAAACTTTTAGATAGCGCTTTTTTGAAAGTTTGTGAACCCTTCAGAATTTTCCATGTTCTTGCTTAAATTTGACCTAAAACTACATCAGATTTTCATACAAATCCTAAATGTAAAAAAATAACCAAATCAAAACAAATGAGAAATATATTAGACCTTTTTCATTTTCTAGGAGAAAAAATGATCCAATATCACATATTTGTGAGTGGCAAAAGTATGTGAACCTTTGCTTTCAGGATCTGGTGGGACCCCCTTGCGCAGCAATAACTGCAACTAGTGGAAGTATCTGCCCTTTATAATACCAGCAAAATAGTCTTCTTGTCGTCCAGGAGAGCTAATTTGCATGTTTTTCCCATGGAGCATTGACAACAGGACTCCATACACAGCTGTATGTGCACACGCTGCGGATTCTGATGCGGATCCACAGCGGATTTGGCCCTGCGGATCCGCAGCAGATCCTCAAGTAATGTACAGTGCCATGTTAGCCAATGGGATTTCAAATCTGCAGTGCCCACGGTGCAGATTTTTTCCGTGCGGATTTGCTGCGATTTTAAATTCGCAGCATGTCAATTCTTTCTGCGGATTCTGCAGCGGTTTGACATCTGTTCCACTGTCCAGGTGTCAAACCGCAGGGGGAAACCGCAGGCCAATCCGCAGGAAAACCGCAGGTCAGTTTACCTGCGGTTTTACCTGCAAATCCGCGCGGAAAAATCCGTACTGTGTGCACTCACCCTTAGGAGTGTCAGTTCCCTCCAAAATCATGTGCATTGCACAATGTAATCCAGTGTAACCAGTACACACGTATTTATACTGGCACAGTCCTCCGAATGGCATATTACGCAGGTATGCTACCATAGATTAATTATGCCATTTCCAAATATTAGCTATCACATACAAATCTATCACCTTCCAATGTTTGGCTGAAACAAAGGAAAATGTGGACGACAAACACAAGATGGAACTGAGGATCTTTCTGAAAAAAAAAAACCCAGAGTCTGGAAGGAGCTGGACAGGGCCATCAACTCTGAGATACGTTTCTGTCTGTGGATATTGATGGCAGAGCGCACGGAGACGCGATTATTGATTTCTCAACAGCAAAGGAAACGCTTCACTTCATCTGCATTTGTGTTATCTGGATGCCGAGTGTAGGGAAATAAGCATCACTTAGCTGTCTAGACCACACATAGGAAAGTTTTGCTCATAGATAATAAGTATTAGCCTGTCTTGCCATTCCGTGTGTTCCTTTTTTTTTTTCTTCTGCTGCATTTATACAATGGCTGGGCTTAAAGCGAACCTGTCAGCAGGATTTAGCTAAGTAAACTACAGACATTGTCAGGTTGCCACTATTATACTGATTAAAATGATACCTGGGGTGAAGAAATCCGTCTTGTGGTTCTTGTGTAATCAGTGCGAGAAGTTTCAGTTACTGAGATGCCCGTGCTCCGGGGCTTGACTGTAAGCAGTGTCTTATCTTCCTGCTCTAAGCCAGAGAAACCAAGGAAAGACCTGACCACAGGCCGCCCTGAGGCACAGTCTGTGTCTCTCTCTGTCTCTATGATGAAGAACATATTTTGCTTCGGGGTGGCCTGTGGGCAGGTCTTTTCTTGGTTTCTCTGGCTTAGAGCAGAAAGGTAAGACTCTGCCTACAGTCCTGTCCCGGAGCACGACATCTCATTAACTGAAAACTTCTAACACTGTTTACACAGGAACCACAAGACAGATTTCTTCACCCCAGGTATCATTTTAATCAGTTTAACACTGCCAACCTGACAATGTCTGTAGTTTACTTAGGAAAATCCTGCTGACAGGTTCGCTTTAAAGAGTACTTGTCACTTGCCACAAATATGTAACTTTTTATTACCTGGTCTAAATGCTGCTGTTCTTCTGAATCCAGCAATGCTTTTCTTTTCTTCTTGCGCCTTTCTATTCATGAAATATGCCCCCCTTTTACTTGTATACTAATCTAGTGTTGTTAGCCAAGTGGGTGTGGTCCTTAACTTTTCTTTGTGGTCGTCTTCTCGAGGGTCCCATCCCTTTCACTAATAAGAGCAGATTTGCATACAGGGAAGAGGGGACCATATCTCAGGAATGGAGAGGAGCAGGAACAAAAGAAAAACGGTGCTAGATTCTGGAGAACAGTGGACTTTACACAAGGTAAAAAAATACATATTTATGAAAAGTGATAGGTCCCCTTTAAGATGTTTATACTCCTTCGATTAACATGCACCTAAGCTGCAGTTTTTTGTGGGACTGGATAACGGCAGATAATTGGGAAAGATACAGATTGGGCATTTGGATGTCAATATGCCTGATCGTTTTGTTTTCTGGTAAGATAAGCCGCTCCCACAGTTCTTTAGCCGTTATTAAAGGGCATTTACACTGCAAGATTATCGTGAACAAGCGTTGCTAAAAACAATGGTGTAAACAGGTTGTCAATCACCAAATGAAGGCGTAAAACTCTCAGCAGGGGAAAAGATCTGTTTCGCATCGTTCTCGGCAGTGCATGATCCTGTGTAAACAGGACTTGCGCTGCTGAGTACTATGACAGTCTTTGCGCACTGAGTGACCTAGTATAGATCATTTGCCTTGTTTTTGGCAGTTAAACGATCACTGACAGGTAAAAGTTTACTGATCAGCGGTTGTATCGTGCCGCCAGTCGGTCTGTGTAGATTACCAGATGACTCCACGGGCACAGCGGGGATACAATTGAAAAAAAAAAAGAAAAGATCTGTGGTCAGAGACTTAAGAGCATTTTGGAGGGCTACAATAATGTGGGCTAGGATCACATATTAGTAGTTGTGTCATGTGCCCATAGTCTAACATCTTTATTCTCAGTAGATCTGTATATGGCAGATAGTAAAGAATTCTGCATGTCTGAATGAACATGTCTATAGTCATTATGTATCCAATCAGATAATCACAGCAGCAGAAGCAGAGGGTGTTGATCTTGTGAGCAGCAGTGACATGCCCACTGTATCAACATGTAGTGTGTTGATCCTAAAAGAGGCAATGACCTGTCTAATCATATTATCATGGTAAGGAGCATAGAGATGCATGTGGCAAAGGGCAGTGTTACTGAGTGGGTAGGATGGAAATTATAACAGCAGCAGAAGAGGACAGTGTTGATCTTGTTGGAGGCAGTGACCTGTTCGTTTGTGAAGCTACATTATTAAGTACAGTTATATATGTCACAAGGGGGAGGCGCCACAAAGAGGTGACTGTGACAATGCTGCAGGTCACAGCCACATGATCGAACTTCTGAGTCCACATTAGAAGCAAGGTGTAATACCAGGTTCCCATAAAACCAACGCCTATAGTTTATGTTTTCAAGCGCACCTCCTCATGAAACCAGTTTAATATTTAGTAGGTATTTAATATCGATCTCTGGCCAAATTTTTTGTGAGTCAAACATGTAAAATAGTGGAAAGCAGTGAGCTTAGTAAATTGTATAACAGGATCTGCAGTAATCTTATAAGCTTCAGTATTTGTGTCCCCCCCTCCATGTTCACTACTTACTGCTGGATGGCGCGGCAGATCTCCTCTGCAGTCTTTCCTGCTTTTCTCAGGGTGATGGCGAGGTTTTTGGCCCTGTTTGCTTCTAGTAACGTCACCTTGCTGGAGCCTTTAGGTGCTGCTTTTTGCTTGCTGGAAGTGACATCAATGGCTGGACCTTGGGCTTTCGTCTTAAAAATTTCTTCAAATTCATCTACATTAATGTCCTAAAAGGGGAAATCATTATCATTGTTTATTCTCTGCAAGTAGAGAGTCAATACTAATGGATGATAGGGGAGAACATCTAATAGGCAAATATTGTCCACTAAGATAAACTGTTACAGCATACCTTCAGAATAGGCTGGAATGATAATGTTTCTGGCTATTATATAACTTGTTGCTGTCTCTGAGCTGGAGGATGGAGACCAACTGCTAAGATGCCTCCCATACACAGTACACAGAGATATAAGGGATTCTTGCGCCCCGTCTCTACGCCACACATGTACAGAAAGCATAGATGACTTTATTCAGCAGTACTGAGCAGTGTAGCTGTGCATCCTGCTCTGAGTGAGATAAAACACTTACTAGAGAGCGGAAGCACATGTTCTTTCACTGATATTTACAGACTTCAGTAAACAGCTCAAAAAGCTGTCAGACCGTCTTGTTCTGACCAAGACAGATTTTAGTTGTATTTCTGAGTGAATGAGGAATTTGGGAGGAGCAGTGACTCATAAGTGGAAAAAGAAGCATATGCATATCTGATACGATAAATTACAAAGTTTCTTATATTAATACGTACTATTGATTTACGCAACTTTTATGACCATTCAAAATGAGATGAACTCTCTTTACACAATGTGAGTGTCGTCCATTACCTCCAATATCCTTTCATCATCAATTTCATTGAAGACTGTGCCATTGATCTGGTTGGGTTTTAAGGCTACCCAGTTGAATACTGGCATCCTGAATTTTGTCTTGATTGGCTTCTTAATTTTCACAGCTGCAAATCAAAATGTGGAAATTATCCCCCTGATTTTCCAATGCATGGTAACACAAACGTAGAGTTCATACAATGGCATAATATACTTCTATATAGGTAGAAGTGTAATGGTACCACGATGGGTGTAGCTCTCAACTATAAATGTCTAAAAATTATCCAATAAAAGAGGCGGCTATCCTCAAATACTCTCAAGCCTTATTAGTTAACAATATTGGAATGCCATTTCTTTGTATTGTTCCTCTGTTATTCCTCCTGAAATGTTAAACTAAATTGTCATCTTGGAGTTACCATTTTCCTACCTAAAGGGGTATGTCCCAACACAGACACTATCAGTGTGGCGCCCTTGAGGGTTTAGTCGCAACAGAGGTACTGCACCTCCTCCTGAGGTGTGTTACCCCACCATCCAGGTAAGGTGGACACACCTGACCACACTCCAACAAAACATAGTAGTGTAGCAAAGCACCCTTTGGTGGCTCCCTGCTTGGAACACGAAGCGTGCTGGGAGGCGGGTGGAGTTTAGTCTGCACTAAAAGAGCGGGAAGAGTGTAGGATTAGTTAGTTTGTCACAGGAGTCTGACGAGGTCAGTCTGTGAGAGAAGATCCCCTGAGTGGGATGGATGAAGGAAGTGCTGCAGCCGACCTCAGTGACCTGGGTCAGCTGGCAAAGGAAAGGAACATTGATAGAAAAGCCTGACTCTCCATAAGAAGGAAAGGATTAGTACGGAACGTGAGGAGAAGAAGAGAACTAAGGATTAGGGTTAGAGGAGAACCCTTCCCAAGTTCTAAGCGCAAGGCTGGGGTCCGGTCCCCGAGGTTGTATGGATACTAATGGTCCTGCAGCAGACACCAGAGGAATAGAAGTTGTCACCACTTTATTCCCACACAAGACTTGGGGGCACAACAGCAACGATAGTGAGCCGGGACTTGGTAGCAAGGAGTCCCTGAAGCAGGCTACAGCTGTCTGCCGTACAAGTAGAGTTCATAGGAACATCTGACAGGAGGAACTCCAGTGTAACTCAGTACTGTGAGTACTTCACTAAAGGCGCTAAGAAGGAGACGTTCAGAAAAGGCACATATGTTGGCGGAGTGTGGGAAAGGAGTACTTCATCTTGCCTGGAAGTTGGCTGAGCTCCTGACCCGGAGGACACGGCACGGATGCGGGCTCTTGTGCCACAACAGACTGTGAGTAAAGCTTTGGAACTACATGCCCGGGTGTCCTCCACTTATTCCTGCGTCAACCTGCCCGGCACTGCTACCTCCCCTGCGATCGACACTACACCATCTACATGTCACTTCACCTACTCTGCCGTGGGACTACAGCCCTGCCTGAACTTCTATGCAACTGCAACATGGCCCACCCCCCGAGGGGTTCGTATATTTGCCTGGTATGGAGGAGTAGGAAGAAGACGCCGCCCTCAGAAGGAGGAGCGAGGGCCGGTGGCAGGAAAAGAGTCCAGACAGGAAGAAGGAAGAGAGAACGCCATGCTGGAAGAACGAGGGAGGCCCGAAGAGAGCAAGGAGGTTGAGCTGAACCTCCCCAGCGCAATGGCTGAAGGCTCCGATCTGACTTCCAAGATGGACCGCCAGCAGCTGGAGGCTGAGATCACCCAGCTGACAAACCGTCTACGGCTGAGGCAGGAGGCGCTCTGGATGTTGAACTGGCAGCACGCCCGGGAGGGGCCTACGCCATCGGCACCTCCATGCCCGGTACCCTCACCATTGGTACCCGCTATCGCTGCTGTCATGCCGGTACCTTCACCCGCAGTACCTGCCGCCGCTGCACAAGACTTCTCGCAGGCAAAACCTGTGAAGCCTGCGGCCGCTGCTGGGCGATTGGCAGCGCCTGTCTCCACCAGCGCGCTGCAATTACCGCTGGTCGTGGCCTGCCAGGAGTAGTTACTGGAGGGCTCGGGAGCTGAGGAGGAAGAAGTTGTGCTGCCGCCTGGACCTGACGCGGCTGCGCAGTTCCCACCGGAGACCCCTGCGGACCCGGAGCCGCTATTTGCTCCCCCGCCGCCTCCGACACTTAATTGGGCTATTCCGGTGGATGTTCCTGCCGTTGACTACTGCTCTAACCCTGCACCGGAGCCGGAGCATCGCCAGAAAGCCCCAGGTACGTCCACTGTCCCTACACCTGGGAAGGCCTCGGGGTGTGTAGCTGCTGCAGCGTCCGGACAGGTCGTGTTGGACCTTGTCTGGGTCTGGGATTCTGAGCCCTGGGGGGAAACACCTGAACCCCTAGCGCTAGTACCCTTGTCCACGGTGGGTAAAAGCAGATCCCGGGAGGAGGAAGAGGAGAAGGAGTACTTTTGTCAGCAGACCCTCCGCCAGCTGGCAGCCTAGCAGAGAGAGCGGGAACAGCGGAGGCTGGCTGTGCAGGGCCCTGATCTGGACCGGATGGAAAATGTCCGTGCCGGTCACTTCGGTCCCCGGGACTCAGCCGGATGGGGACAGGTCCTCAATGTGAATCATGAGCGGGGGTTTGGTTTTATCGCGGACCCCAAGCGGATCAGTGACCTATTCTTTAGTAGGAGGGATGTGGAGTCACACCTCCGGAAGGGACATCCTGCAAGTGACTTGCAACCGGGGGAATACGTTACTTTTTCCCGGCATGAGGGGTTGCGTGGCTGGTACGCCATGAACATACACCGAATCCCCGAGGATTACATTGCGGCCTATAAGAAGGAGAAGGCCTATGTCCCGCCAGCAGGAATACCTCCTACTGTTGTGATCACACCTGCCAAGGTCAGACAGGCAACATCCGCCCTTGTCAGCCATCCCATGGTACAGGTAGTTGAACCCGCTGTACCTCAGGCAGCAATCCACCCAGCTGCCAACACCTCGTCCTATGTTAACCCACAAACAGGAAGAGGATGTCCAGAAGTTCTTCCCTGGAAGCAGTCCAAGTCATCAGCTTCCAGTACCCCAGGAGGGGACCACCAACACTAAAGATAACTAACTAACTCTGTTACCCAGGAGGGTATTTGCACCTTTGTGCCTGTTTTTCTATTTTTCTATTTTTGTTATCATGATGTTTCCCTGTTGATTCCAGTTTTGTTGCCCAGTTTTATTGGCAGCGTTTTTCTTACTGAACTGTGGAGATCATGGACACTGAATGATCCAGAACTTTAATGTATATACTTGCACCTCTTTAGGTGCCCTCTCTTGGTTTTACATAGCCCTTTTTGGAATAAGGACTACCTCACTTGGAGCATGGCTCCCACCAAAAGGACACTGCAAGAGATCCCGGCTGGGAGCGGAGTCCAGCACTTACAAGAATTATTGACGTTTTGATGTGAAGTATTTTATAATGTGCCTTATGAAAGTCTTAATAGTTAGAGAACAGCTTTTATATAGAATCTAGTTAATAGCAATGACTAATAGGAATGTTTTAGTAAAGAGATGAAGGATTTGAATAGAGATAAAGATTTGAAAAATGCAGGTGACGAACCAGGCATCAACGGTTGTCACTTAAGGTTAACAATAGGAAGTAGAAAAGCACTTTTGAATTAGGTACTGTATTAGAACATAGATAGTTAGTTAAAATTGTTTGTAACGTTCAAGAATGAGTGCCTCCCACATTGGGAAGTTTAGATATGAACTGTTTAATTAGCATTATAAATATATTGTATGTTCCTGTATTTGTCCATCTTTGCTTCTTTTACAGCTCGCGGACGTGCTGTGTTTAATGGGGGGTATGTGGCGCCCCTGAGGGTTCAGTCGCCACAGAGGTACTGCACCTCCTCCTGAGGTGTGGTACCCCACCATCCAGGTAAGGTGGAGACACCTGACCACACTCCAACACCTGCATCCCACACAACATAGTAGTGTAGCAAAGCACCCTTTGGTGGCTCCCTGCTTGGAACACGAAGCGTGCTGAGAGGCGGGTGGAGTTTAGTCTGCACTAAAAGAGCGGGAAGAGTGTAGGATTGGGTCAGTTTGTCACAGGAGTCTGACGAGGTCAGTCTGTGAGAGAAGATCCCCTGAGTGGGATGGATGAAGGAAGTGCTGCAGCCGACCTCAGTGACCTGGGTCCGCTGGCACAGGAAAGAAACATTGATAGAAAAGCCTGACTCTCCATAAGAAGGAAAGGATTAGTACGGAACGTGAGGAGAAGAAGAGAACTAAGGATTAGGGTTAGAGAAGAACCCTTCCAGTTCGTGGTCTTTTCTGGAAGGGTTCAGGAGCTCAGCCAACTTCCAGGCAAGATGAAGTACTCCTTTCCCACACTCCGCCAACATATGTGCCTTTTCTGAACGTCTCCCTCTTAGCGCCTTTAGTGAAGTACTCACAGTACTGAGTTACACTGGAGTTCCTCCTGTCAGATGTTCCTGTGAACTCTACTTGTACGGCAGACAGCTGTAGTCTGCTTCGGGGACTCCTTACTACCTAGTCCTGGCTCACTATCGTTGCTGTTGTGCCCCCAAGTCTTGTGTGGGAATAAAGTGGTCACTATTTCTATTCCTCCGGTGTCTGCTGCAGGACCATTAGTATCCGTACAACCTCAGGGACGGGACCCCAGCCTTGCGCTTAGAACTTGAAAAAGGGTTCTCTCTTCCAACCCTGATCCTTAGTCCTCCTATTCTCCTTACGTTCCGTACTAAATCCTTCTTTCCAATGGAGAATCGAGCTTCCTTTCTCTGTCTCTTTCCTGTGCCAGCAGACCCAGATCACTGTGGCCTGCTGCAGCACTTCCTTCTTCCATCCCTCTCCCAGGGATCTTCTCTTTCTCACTCTCTGTCCTTCTACATCCTCACTCACTGACTGAATGAAAGACTGACTGACTCAACTCTTCCCGCTCTTTTCTGTGAACTAAACTCCACCCACCTCCCAGCACGTTTCGTGTTCCAAGCAGGGAGCCACCAAGGGGTGCTATGCTACACTCCAAGCAGGGAGCCGCGGAAGGTGCTTTGCTACGCTACTTTGTGGTGTGGGGTGCAGGCGTTGGCGCGTGGTCAGGTGTCTCCACCTTACCTGGATGGTGGGGTACCACACCTCAGAAGGAGGTGCAGTACCTCTGTGGCGACTGAACCCTCAGGGGCGTCACAGATGAGTCTGCAGGAACACACCCCTTTGACAACGACACCCAGTTGTCAATTTATGACAATTTATGAATACATTTCAAGGAGGAATAATGTCAGGAAGAATAATAAAGAAAAGATGCTCTGGAAGCATCATTTCTTGATTAATCGGAGTATGTGCTAAAACAAACATGTCAGGAGTGGTGACAGAACCTTCGTAAAGGTACTGGATCCATCAGGACAACTGTTTCTAAAAGGGGCGGGGAGAATGGAGCTGGGTTGGGAGAGGAGGAGACTGAGAGCTGCCAGGAAAGATCTGATAGGTGATGATGTCATCCTGTAGTTTACAGGAAACCAGAAACTGACTTCCTGTCTATGCATTAGCATGTACATGACCGGTTGCCAGACTAGCGATCACATGACCCTACAACCTATAATTAAAGTGTGGGACAAAGGTAAATGTAAATGAGGTGGGATAAAACAAATTACACAGCTAATATGTATAAGGGAGAGAGTAAACATTACATGTGAAAAATAAAAATGCTGGGGTGCTGCTTTAAATGTAATAAAATGTACAAAATGAAATACTGTTATGACAAGACGTGCAAAACGAGATGTAGTGGAGGGGATCAGTACAGTACAGGGGAAGGAGGGAAACCTACAGAATAGCTTGATCGGCCCGTCTTTGGCGGAAGCGTAAAAACAAGGAGAGAGGTTAATGTCACAGGTTATATATTAATAATAGCCCACCAGTGCATCACTACACGATGGGTTAACAGCAGATACAACACTAGGTCAGTGCACACACTTTTGCAGACATGCATTCTCTGGCGCGGAGTAAAACGTCTTGTAAGCCAATTAGACGTGATTTCGCTTTGCTGTTGAGGATTTTTCTATATCCGGAGCTATATACGGTTTCCAAATTACATTAATCCGTGGTTGGCTCTGAAGCCAAGATTAAGATCTAGAAGC
Source organism: Dendrobates tinctorius (assembly GCF_039654945.1). Lineage (NCBI taxonomy): Eukaryota > Metazoa > Chordata > Amphibia > Anura > Dendrobatidae > Dendrobates > Dendrobates tinctorius. The sequence goes on along the minus strand of NW_027361810.1, from coordinate 25,753,961 downwards.
AATCAACATAAACTAATCTCCTAATCTAATGTAACTAATACATAATGGACGGACACTGCTGCAGGGGCTATAAAGGGGAAGAGGGGTAGCAAGGTTTGTGAAAACCATTCATTATATAGTGGGGGGACCCAGGACCCTCATGTATCAGCCAGAGTGGAGAGCGACAGCTCTGAAGAGTGACTCTTCTGGAGGACCCGTACTGTCCATGCATCACATAGACTACACACTGGGCTTATTGGATCCGGTCTTATTTCTCCTGTGGAGGCGCTACAGGGAAATTGGACACTTGACTCCAGGCTCCGGACAGATTGCAGCTGATCACTTTCAGGCCCTACCTTATATTTAGTGGGTTCATTGAGCAAGGGGAGTGGAATACAATACTTGTCAAAAATCTCTGGATTGCCGGGACTGTTCCAGTTGTGAGGTCAAAACATCCCAAAATTGCCAACATTAATGGTGCAAACTAAAAGTGAGTGAATCTCTTGAAATTTTTTCAGGAAATTCAATTTGCGGAAAATATATCAGAAGGGAACTGAAGTAACTGCACAGCCACTAACTGTCATGAAAAAGTGTGTAACACCCTGAGGTCCCCAAGGACTATATCCAACCCTTTTCAGCCTCTTTACCACAAATACAGCCATGGTAATGTAAAAGTGACCTCAACATATACTGTATGGCTATAGGTAAACGGGTGGTAACCGTTCGACACTGCTGTACTGTCACACACTATCTGTATACTTTCTTCAGTGTTTTACAGCTTTCTCTCCCCTATCTATATTGCTTAGCTGTGAGGTCTTCTCGCTATCCGTCCAGATTCACCAAAGAAACCTCAGTATCCCTGCCTTGGCTTTTTTACAGGCTATGATAGTGTCTCCTGATTGGCTATGCTATACCATGTGATGTAATAGTTGTAAAGCATTATGGGAAAGCCAACCGTTCACATCTGAGGTCATTTAAGCCTTCTATGGTTAATACCATTTAATGCATTGTGTAAAATAGCGCTGGCCAGTTTAGACAATTTGAGCAAAGTGAATCACATATTGTTCACATTTGCCAGGCTCTTAAAATTTGCGATTTCCTAAAATTCACATTAAATTGATTCGCTCATCTCCATTAGTAATTAGGAACACTAATTGGGGCTTTTGCATTTCTACATTATTCACTAAGGGTATCTACATCTCTGGCAAAAATTAAGAGACCACCACATCAAATCCCTGTCATGGGCAGCCCATTCTCCAGAGCTGAACCCCATTGAAAACCTCTGGAATGTAATCAAGAGGAAGATGGACAGTCACAAGCCATCAAACAAAGAACTGCTTACATTTTTGTGCCAGAAGCAGTGTGAGAGACTGGTGAAAAGCAGCCAAGATGCAGGAAAGCTGGGATTAACAATCATGGTTATTCCACAAAATATTGATTTCAGAACTCTTCCTGAGTTAAAACATTAATATTGCTGTTTCTAAATCATTATGAACTTGTTTCCTTAGCATTATTTGAGGTCTGAAAGCACTGAGGTTTTTTTTATTTCTGACCATTTTTCTTTGTCAGAAAAAAAATACAACATGTTTTGCTTGGAAATTCAGAGACGTTGTCAGAAATTTGTAGACTAAAAGAGCAATTTACATTTTACTCAAAAATATACCTATAAAGAGAAAAATCAGACAAACTGAACATTTGAAAGTAGTCTCTTAATTTTTTGCCAGAGCTGTATATAATCAGGACCTTTTTTTAACAAGTGAACCTTCACAGCTCCCACCTGAGTAAGTAAGTTTGGGTCCCTGAGCAGAATTAAAGTTTTTTTTCAGAACTTTACAAAATCTGCCTTAGCATAGGGAATATTTTCAAGTAAAGAAGTAAGCATTTCTTACCCCTTCGAATTACCCTACACTCCAGCCTATTACCAGAAGTGATGAAATCCCCTTCCAATCACCTGACCACTGAAACCAATCAGTGGCTTCAGTGGTCATATGATTGGATGAGGGAACTGTTATTCTTCCGACCCTGGTAAAGACCACCAAAGTGTTAGTGCTGGAACAGCAGGGGGGACTGAAGTGATGAGTACAGACATAATTCTTGTTTTGTAGCATTTTCTGACTTCAAAGAACACTCCCTTTAAATTTAAATAAACAGTGATGTGTTCTACAGAATATTGCATTTCCTGTGCCATATGTATAATGTTCAGTAAAAAAGTAAACATAGATGTATAGCTTTATGGAGTCCAAGAACCTGTGAGCATCTTGTACAGTACGTGTAGAAGTATTCCGAGTATGAGGATGTGACATCAGCGCGTTATCACCTGGGATATAAGGCAATAAGATGACTCATGGTCATGCACTTCCTGCACACCGCACAACAAATCACTTAGCAAATAACCTAATCATGTGGGAATAAAGCAGCCAATACGGACTATGACTCGCCTTTATTAGTCAGCGGCAACTTTAAAAGGAAAAAAGACCAGAAATCTCCAACTACAGATATCAGCAGATTATGGATCTATTTGGAATTTTTTTAACAACATGAAACTTATTGTAAGGAAATCAATAAACCAGGATGCCAAATATACCACAGTTGAGTATGTAAGGTGCAATATTGCTAAGTTTTTCATGTAGCTCCTTTGATAGGAATATTGGGAACCGCCATGGACCTAATTTAGGTCCATGGCAGTCCCCCATAAACTTCCCAATTGTCTCTCCTCTATCAGATATCTTTAAATGTTTCTTGAACTTTTGTAGGGTCTGCAAGAAAATTAGAGAGGTTTTCTGAGACCTTAAAGGGTTTTTGTTTTGTTTTTTTTTTACTTAAATGCATGTCATTTAGGTTAAAAAAAATTTCAACTGGGTTTCATTAAAGATGTTGCACCGTTTGCTTTCTATAGCCTCCATATTGCATTGTCTGGGGAGCTCGCTAAAATGGTTTGCAGTTTTAACTTTTTTATCTGTTTTTTTCATGAGCCCCTCTCATCTGATTTAACATATCTTAGACTATCAGATATGAACCCCTACATTTATCCTAGACCTCTAGGAAATAAAACTTCAGATATATAACAGGTGTAGTATGTTCTATTACCTGCAAGTCCTGAGTTAAATATAACTGTGGGTGAGGCAGATCCCGGTAAAGGAGGAGCTCCTGGCGGAGGAGGTGGAGGAGGTATAGGAGGGTCCATCGCTGGACCTGGAAGAGGTGGTGCTGGTGGAGGAGGTGGTGGAGGAGGAGGTGGTGGAGGTGGAGCCGGTGGAGTAGGAGGCATTGTAGATGGCGTTGGTCCATTTTCAACTGAAATGAGTAGCAAAAGTGTTTGGTGTTTTAATATTTTCAGGAATATTTTGTGCAAACAGGCATGATGTCCATGAAAAAAATTAAGAAGTTATGGACAATGCACATGTTCTTCCATTGTGGAAAATTACAATGTTCACCTCAAATCAAGATTGTTTCATCTTAGTTTTGAATTTACCAATCAAAGACTATGACAACACTTACCGGATCCTGGTTCTGAGGGCAAAGGTGGTGGAGGTGGCGGCATTTGTGCTGATGGTAGGGATATTCCTGATACATTTGATAAAGCTCCTCCGGCAACTGAAGAACCTGACTGTGAAGTACCAATGGCGGATGATGAATCACTCAATACATCGGTACCTGACGGCACAACAGCCCCTGATGCCACCAGTGCTGTAATAGAAATGTCCCCATCGCCTTTCTTTTGAATTTTAAGTGATCCCTGCTTCTCCAGTTCATGGATTTTTCTTTCCAGAGTAGATTGTCTCTGAATGGCCTCCTCTTTTTCCTTGACCATCTTCCGTAAAGTGTGCACCTGGGTGTTTGCATCTTTACAGACTTCCTGTGCATAAATAAAAAGAGCCAATTTGGATTAACTGTGGAAAAATACATCTTTCGACACACAAAGTATTAACACTAATTTTGTAAGCATAATTTGACTCCTGTGTCTGGGAGAGATGGCCGAGATGGCTGTCAGCTGCATGATCGGATGAAAAATCATTTGGCTGACAACCGTCTAACATGTATGGCCAGCTTTAGGCTCAGTTCACATTGTCTTAGATAACTGTGGGCTGGACTCTCAATGGCCGGTGGATCTTCACAATACGGGCGGGTCCAGCTGACTTTAATGTTTTAGGACCTTAAGTCTGTTATTGTGGGGTCCGATCTGGAGAAGTTTGAGGACCTATCTGTTATTGTAGGGTCCCATCTGGAGAGGTTTGAGGACCTGTTATTGTAGGGTCCCATCTGGAGAGGTTTGAGGACCTGTTATTGTGGGGTCCCATCTGGAGAGGTTTGAGGACCTGTTATTGTGGGGTCCCATCTGGAGAGGTTTGAGGACCTGTTATTGTGGGGTCCCATCTGGAGAAGTTTGAGGACCTATCTGTTATTGTAGGGTTCCATCTGAAGTGGTTTGAGGACCTGTTATCGTGGGGTCCCATCTGGAGAAGTTTGAGGAGCTGTATGTTATTATGGGGTCCCATCTGGAGAGGTTTGAGGACCTATAAGTTATTGTGGGGTCCCATGGTTCCCATTGGTGTACCAGGTCCTCTAGAGTATAAGCCGATAGTGACCCCTTAGTGGAATTGGGAAGAATTTGACAAAAAGAAAAAGCACAAGGAATTGTACACGGTACAATGGCTGCCTCACAGTTGTGACGGCAATATGGGTACGGGTTAGGTTTCAGTAAGTGCACAGACTGCAGTGTATACGTCAGCTCCTTATGTGTCTATGGCTGCAATTATTTCAATATAAGCATTACATCGACAATAAAAATCGTACCCGGGCAACTTCCAGTTCTTTATGTCTTTGCATAAGCTGTTTTTCCAGTTCTACAATTTTCCCCATAGCTTCATTTTCTGTGTCTAGTAGTTTTTCAGAAAGCTGTGAACATTGAAGAAAAAAATTACAAAAATAAATATGTAAAGGTATCAGAATGTAAGATTAACTCACTGCTTAGTTCAGCGGCCCTCAGAATATCTGTACCAAGCACAACCCTAAGCACTTTCTAGACAAATGATAACAAAAATTAGTATTATAGAAGTTATGTTCTTGCACATAGGGGCAGTATTATAGTAGTTATATTCTTGTATATAGGGGCAGTATTATAGTAGTTATATTCTTGTACATAGGAGCAGTATTATAGTAGTTATATTCTTGTACATAGGAGTAGTATTATAGTAGTTATATTCTTGTACATAGGAGCAGTATTATAGTAGTTATATTCTTGTACATAGGGGCAGTATTATAGTAGTTATATTCTTGTACATAGGAGCAGTATTATAGTAGTTATATTCTTGTACATAGAGGAAAGTATTATAGTAGTTATATTCTTGTACATAGGAGCAGTATTATAGTAGTTATATTCTTGTACATAGGAGTAGTATTATAGTAGTTATATTCTTGTACATAGGAGCAGTATTATAGTAGTTATATTCTTGCACATAGGAGCAGTATTATAGTAGTTATATTCTTGTACATAGGGGCAGTATTATAGTAGTTATATTCTTGTACATAGAGGAAAGTATTATAGTAGTTATATTCTTGTACATAGGAGCAGTATTATAGTAGTTATATTCTTGTACATAGGAGCAGTATTATAGTAGTTATATTCTTGTACATAGGAGCAGTATTATAGTAGTTATATTCTTGTACATAGAGGAAAGTATTATAGTAGTTATATTCTTGTACATAGGAGCAGTATTATAGTAGTTATATTCTAGTACATAGGGGCAGTATTATAGCAGTTATATTCTAGTATATAGGGGCAGTATTATAGTAATTATATTATTGTACATGGGGCAGTATTATAGTAGTTATATTCTTGTACATAGGGGCAGTATTATAGTAAAATAAGCTAGAAAATGCAGCGCATAAGCTTCAAGGAAATACCTTTATTGGATCACGGTGAGTAGAGCAGGATAAAAAACAACTAGATAGTCGCAGCTACATAGGAGCAGTATTATAGTAGTTATATTCTTGTACATAGGGGCAGTATTATAGTAGTTATATGATTCTGCATAGAGGACAGTATAATATTCTAGCTATTATCTTCTGCATAGATAGCAGCATGATAGAAGTTATATTTCTGGCAAAAGGATGTAGTATTACAGTCATTATATTTTTGTTTGTTCTAAACCAAGAGATTATCTCAGAGCAATCGTCATTTTCCTTACTACCCTCCTTTTAACAGCTGATACTAAAAAAGGTGGTGAAAATGAGTAGAGGAGAAAATATTTGGAAAAATAGAGAACAAATGTAATCTGTGACCATGATAAATTGTCTTTAGATGCTTTAAGGTCTTGAGTCGCAGTATTAATGCACTTTTCATGGCCAAATTATTTCACCCTGGGGTCCAATACTGAGATCTCCAAGCTTTTACTCACATGAGAGATGTTTTCTTCCAGTTCTTCAACTCTTTCCAGCGCAGCATTCTTGGTCTCTGCATCTTCCAGGAGAGCCCCCACGTCAAACACATTATCCAGATAAGCCTGGATCTGGACCTGAAGTTTGTCACTTTCCGTGTGTTTCAGTTTCTATAAAGGTAGAAAGATCTATATTAGGAGTAAAGCCGGTTATTAGGTGCTAACCATGCACAATCAATAGCTGCCAGGGACACCGATCTGCTTCCACCATGATGTTACTATCAATGGGAGAAGTCGGACAAGTGACCTACATGGAGACCAAATGATCGGTCGGTAAAATCGAACCTGATTAATGCTTTTTTCTTGGTCGTTCAAACAGATACAAACTTAAAACATTGAATGCAACATGCGGCCATAAAAGTAAATTCTTCCTACAACTAAATATACTTACATCCAGGAATTCATCCAAGGCTAATTTGGTAAACTCGAATTGAAGATGGACTCTAAAATTCATGTCTTCTACTGAATGGACTACGATATTAATGAACTGCATACAGGCAACCTGCAAGAAGCCACAGACAGCATTAAAGGGGTTAACTAATTACAGATTCTGCAAAGTGTGCAGAAAAGCGTCCTAGTGCATACAATACTCCCATGGATTCTCCACCCATCACCCCTGTCCTAGGACTTCATTTCGACTTTTCTCTTCGTGCCACCCTGGAATTATTTTTTAACGTTGCTCGCTGGTTATGAGCGTTGCCATTCATAGTCATTCCTTACTGTCCCTTTAAGATTGGCCATGTCATACCGCCAGGTGGGGGGTTTGTATATGGATATCCATTTAAATTTGATGGAAAGGGGAACCTGTCAATTCCGAGAGGATCTGAAATGGCGTTTTGTTTCTCAGTTTTTACGAAGGGAGCGATGCGCCAAATTTAATTAGAGGCGTGCGCCACAGAAATGTACAAAGGAGGGGCATGTATCAATCAACCCACTGGAATCAAAAAGTTGTAGATTTTGAAGTGCCATTTTACCAGAATTTAAAAAAAAAAAACTTTTTTGCAGTTTGTCGCCTCTTGACAATTTTAAAAGTGTCTGTGATTTGCCAAACAAATGAGGTTTTAGTGAGTTTACGAATTGCAACGTTTTTAAAAAAAAAAAAAAAAATTCACAAACTCAATCAATTAAAGACAGTGGTGTAAAATAAAAAAATGGAGAAATATTTTTAGATAGAGGTGTAATATCTTAACAAAAGCCCAAAAATATCAAACATCGTGAGACGTTCTGGTTTAAAAACACCAAAAGTTGATACAATTTTGCAAAAGTTCTTGTTTCCCAAAAAAGTTCTAACTTTTAACGGAAGTTTCCTGGCGAAAATTGTTTTATGAATTCCCACTAAAAGACGAAATTTTCCTGCATTTTTTGGGGCACGCTTTTCTGCTAAACAGTGCTCCTTTTCGGCAAAGTGATGTCGCCCACTTGTTGGGAAAGCCACAAACGGTGTTTAAAATGCGGAATTATGGTACAAGTCAAGGAAGTCATTATTTTGGTGCAAACTTTGCCAGAATTCTGGCGCACTTGACTTGATTTGTCTCCAATTTAAGAGTATAATACCAATCTATATGCACCTCTGACCTCACTGTATACAGATCCATACATTGAACCCAATATTCCTTTGTATCACGCCAGCTCCCTCTAGTGGTGACTGCAGTTACACAGAACTTTATCCTATTGTGTGTGAATGGGAGATGGGAGATTTTCAGCTCTGTCTATAGTTCCCTACAAGTAAATATGTCCATGACACGAGATTAGGATCAGTAGAGATTGCATTAGCGTGACAAACATTAATTATGGGATAATCCCTTTAAGCAGTGATGCAGACCGTGCAGAGATTACAGACGGGGTTGTATCTTCTGACAGATTTACAGTCAAATGGTAGAAATCTACACTTTCCTGCAGGCTGCTTAGATCTCTGCTCAGATGTGATTCTGATAATAAAATAGGACTTGGAAACGTCCATATAAAAGTGCATTTCATATTTATGGTCCTAAAGGGTTAAACAGATGTCACGTCCTTTATCATCGGTCACGCGAGGACAGTGCCGGCGGTATACACATCCTCCTGAATACTGTGGCAGAACGTTCCATCTTGATGGTGCTGATGACCTGAACATTTTTTTTCTTCCTTGTTTTCTTCTTCCTTCATAAGATCCAGATCCGGTAAAGTTCATCTCGAGGTAACGGCTTCTTTTGACGGTAACGACTATTCCTCACAGACGTATCATTAATTCCTAATCTATTGTTTTTCATCAACCAGGTGTTTGGGGCCTGAAGCACAATTCTAACGCTAACAGTATCAGAGGAGATGGCTGACATTTTTAAAGGGATTTTCTCCTGTATATGAGCTACAGCTGACATTGCAGCTCATCCCCAATACTGTAATAGAAGAGTTGCCCTAGAAAGGGGAGGGAAGGACAAACCCTTTTATAAACCTAAGACAACCCCTTTAAAGAGAACCTGTCACTTGCCATAAATGTGTTATTTTTCCTGGAGTAAATGCCCTTGTTCTCCGGAATCCGACGTTGCTTTTCTTTTGCTCCTGCGCCTCTCCATTCCTGAGATATGGCCCTTTTTTTCCTCTTGTATATAGATCTACTGCTGTTATACAAGTGGGCATGGCCATCGGTGCTTCTCTGTAGACCTCGCCCCATTGGCTAACAAGACTGCATTTACTGTATATGCAGGGAAGAATGGGCTATATCTCAGGAACGGAGAGGCGCAGGAACAAAAGAAAATTAACGCCGGATTCAGGAGAACAGCGGCATTTACATCAAGTTATAAAAAAATACATATTGATGGTGAGTGAGAAGTCCCCTTTAAAAGGGCAACTATCAGTCTACTCTATATCTTACAGAAGGTACCATGTATAGGCACATGACTGATGCGGGTTCCAGAGGCAGTAGCCACTTCTATATCCAGAATGAGGCTCCCTTGACACTAAACCAGCCCGGTTAAGTGGCTGCTGACCACCGCATATAAATGGAAAAGTGGCCATACATGTGTGTGGATCTCTTTTTCCACTTGAAAGGATGCTGTTTTTGTTGCTCCCGAAGAAAGTCATGCACATGCCAGACCACCTCTCCATTCTTATACCGGTCCACCAGACGAGATGGGTGTCAATGGTCCCCTATTCTGGAGTTATAGAGGTGGAAGCCAAATCCATAGATGTCGAAAATTAGACTACTCCCTTGAAGGTCAAAAGTGGGTAAGGCATATATAAGGCGGGAAAAAGGGCTGGGTTAAGAGGTGACTTAAACACCCTTTTGTGCCACCCGGTTGAGGTGAAGCTTAAACGCCTCCAGAAATGTTGGTGACGATGATGTCCCCAAAATCCAATGGGGTCTGACAGTAGTTTTCCCGTAGTAGCAAAGAGCAGGAGAAGTAACTACATGTAAATGGGAAATAATCCGTCAGTGAGGGTCTGTGAGAAGAAAGGGCACATCCTTAAAGAGGATGTGCCCTTTCTTCTCACAGACCCTCACTGACAGATTATTTCCCATTTAATGGTCACAGTTAAAAAATAATAAAATAAATTCAGTTGTCAAATTTTAAAAAATTAGATATTAAAGACGTTATCCGGTCACAATATATCATCACTAGCACCAGCTGTTCTGCAGCACCCGGCAGCGGCTGCTACACATTAACTAGAGCCAATCCAGAGCAAAAAACGTCCGATCAGTGAAGGAGCCGGATGTCGCACCCCCACCGATCTGATACTATTAACCTATACTAAGGATAGGTCATCAATATATCGTGGCCACACAACCCCTTTAATCTTTTTCTCCTATTTTTATTTTTTCAATTCATTTTGCAAATTACGTTAAATTTGGTGTGGTGTAATTCGGCAATCTTGCAGCTTTGTACTTTCTTTATTTTTGTCCATCACTTTATACTAACAGACATTTTTTTAGGTCAGCCAGAGGGGGCTGGTATGTGAGTATCTTTTTTTTCTCATTTTAGGACCACCATGGACCCATTTTTTAAGCTAATAAAATGTCTTTTTTTTCTTAAATGCATGTATTTCGGACTAAAAATCATTTTTTTGCAATAGGGTTTCATTAAAAATGTAGCACCATTTGCCTTTTATAGCCTCTTTGTTGCTCTTTGTTTATTACTGGCTGCAGAATGAGTTAACTGAGAATCTGTCAGGGAGCTCATTTTGACAGTCTGATGGGGAGCTCGCGAATCTTATCTGTCTTTTCCCGCGCTCCTCTCAGCAGATTTATGACGACAAACTACATCAAAGTTGAAAATGCAGGAAAACAAAGAGCCTGTAAAAACCGAAAACTGGGCAAAATGTTTACTGAAACCCAACTGCAAAAATGATTTTTAGTCCAAAACACAAGAATTTAAGTTTGCGTCAACTTTATTTAATGGAAATGAGGGTGAACGGTGAGAACATTACCATGAAATCTATATTGTTGTCTTCATTCCTGAAATGTTCCATGAGCTTCTCGAAGCGTTGTTTCTCACCACACACCTGGAAGGGGAAAAAGAGAAAGAATTGTCAATATACTGTACGCCGGCCTAAAGTTGATGACAGAATTGGTTACAGACTGATGGCCTAAGCTTCTGATTGTCCGTCAGTGTTAAGGGGGCTTTACACATAGCGATATCGCTAGCAATATCGCTAAAGCGTCACCGATTTTGTGACGCAGCAGCGATATCGCTATGTGTGATACTTACCTCCGACCGGCTCCCCCGCTGTCCGTCGCTGATCTCGCGAGATCGTGCAGCTCCATTTCTCGTTGGGCGCCTCCTGCTGGCGCCGACGAGCGACGCGTGGACGCGGGCGGGAGGACGTCAGGATCGCCACGTCTGAAAGGTAAGTAACAATCGCTGCTGCGTCGCTCCATCGCTGTGAGATCTGCCTGTGTGGCAGCTCACTAGCGACCATTTAGCGATGCACCAGCGATCCTGACCGGGTCGTATTGTTGTTGGGATCGCTGGTGCATCGCTAAATGTAAAGGGGTCTTTAGATCTGGAAATCTGACTCCAGGCACTTCTGCCAATCAGGTACTTAAAGGGGATGCAGCGTCCTTTTTATTGGCTACCAGGCAAAGGTCCATATTCTTAATAGTGGCCATGCCTTGCTTTGCACCTCAGTCCTATTCATTTGGACTGGAACACTGTGGCCCCCTCAAATGATTGAGTCGCCCCCCCCGACCTATTGAATATTAAAATACTCTTCGAAAGATAAGCCAATCATTTTATAAATCCAGATGCACCATATAATAATCTAATAAATAAAGCTCAATGTGTGTATGTATGTATGTGTGTGTGTGTATGTATGTGTGTATGTGTGTATGTATGTATGTATGTATGTGTGTATGTGTGTGTGTGTATGTATGTATGTATGTGTGTGTGTGTGTGTGTGTGTGTGTATGTATGTATGTATGTATGTATGTGTGTGTGTGTGTGTGTGTGTGTGTGTGTGTGTGTGTGTGTGTGTGTGTGTGTGTGTGTGTGTGTGTGTGTCCGGGACTGGCATCCGCACCGTCGCAGCTACAACCACAAAATTTTGCACAGTCACACGTCTGGACCCCGAGAGCGTCATAAGCTATGTTGTGAGGTGAAATTTTAACCCCTCGCATTCCAATTCACCAAACAATTTTCATAATGGGGAAAAAGTGAAAGGAAAAGAGTTGGAGGCAAATTGACAGCTGCCAGATGTGAACAAGGGGGACTGAAAGAATGAGAGCGATGGCGCCAAAGAGTATATACCGTACAGTTGCTAAGGTGGGGCCCTGACATGGGATACTCACCAGACACGGGGATATGAACACACACAAAATGCGCCACACACTACCACGTGCTTCAACACATATACCACCCTCAGCACACATTTCACCACACATACACCAACCTCGCCACATAAAAGCCGAAACACAAAAGTCGCCACTCAAAACTCGCCACGCTGTCCCAGAGCCGTTTAACAGATGAATAATGAACTGTGATTGGCTGCTATCAGCAACAGTTTTCTTTGTAGACAGTTGTAGTAACTGAGGCCTATTATTCTTATCATTTCTATGGTGTTATCGTCCTTCTGTAAAGCTGGAAATAGCACAATTTATTACCGTGCCAACACAGACCACCCTCTGACACAGACTGCAGGGGGAGCCCAGTATCACACAGGATAGAATTAGATACACGGCTCAGCAGTCAGTATCACACAGGAAAGGATTAGATACACAGCTCAGCAGTCAGTATCACACAGGATAGGATTAGATACACGGCTCAACAGTCAGTATCACACAGGATAGGATTAGATACACGGCTCAGCAGTCAGTATCACACAGGATAGGATTAGATACACGGCTCAGCAGTCAGTATCACACAGGAGAGGATTAGACACACAGCTGAGCAGTCAGTAACACACAGAATAGGATTAGGTACACGGCTCAGCAGTCAGTATCACACAGGATAGGATTAGATACATGGCTCAGCAGTCAGTATCACACAGGAGAGGATTAGATACACAGCTCAGCAGTCAGTATCACACAGGATAGGATTAGATACACGGCTCAGCAGTCAGTATCACACAGGAGATGATTAGATGCACGGCTCAGCAGTCAGTATCACACAGGATAGGATTAGATACACGGCTCAGCAGTCAGTATCACACAGGAGAGGATTAGATACACGGCTCAGCAGTCAGTATCACACAGGATAGGATTAGATACACGGCTCAGCAGTCAGTATCACACAGGATAGGGTTAGGTACACAGCTCAGCAGTCAGTATCACACAGGATAGGATTAGATACACAGCTCACCAGTCAGTATCACACAGGATAGGATTAGATACACGGCTCAGCAGTCAGTATCACACAGGAAAGGATTAGATACACGGCTCAGCAGTCAGTATCACACAGGATAGGGTTAGGTACACAGCTCAGCAGTCATTAACACACGATAGGATAAGGTACACGGCTCAGCAGTCAGTATCACACAGGAGAGGATTAGATACATGGCTCAGCAGAAAGTATCACACAGGAGAGGATACTTAGGTTATCGTTTAGTTAATTTGTGTTGCAAATCTGTAGTGTTGAATATATGATGTGAAATGTTTTTATGTGCAATATAATCATTATAATTTGTTATAACTAACCACAGTTGGTTACTATGCCCAGGCAACTCCGGGCTCTTCAGCTAGTAATAAATAATAATGATAACGTGCAACAAAAAAAAAATGTTCATAAATAATAATGATGGTATTACTATTACTGCTAAATCAAATAGCAAATCATAACAAAAATAATAAATAACAATGAAGCTAATACTACTATTACTACTAATTCACAACAAAAAATAATCACAAATAATAATGATACCACGACTACTATTACTACTACTATTAGTAATAAATCACAACCAAAATAAATAATGATAATAATAAATCACAATAATAATATTTATTATTATTATTAGTAGTAGTAGAAGTAGTATTATATATTATTAGTAGTAGTAATATTATCATCATTATTATGTATTATTTTTTGTAGTGAATTACAACAAAAATAATAATGATGATAATGATGATACCACCACTATTAGTACTAATAATAATAATAATAATAATGATAATAATAGTAAATCACAGCAAAAATAATGACGATACTACTACTGCTACTGAAAATAACAATAATAATAATAATAACAACAATACTATGACTAATAGAAATTATTAATAAATCACAACAAAATAACTACTAATTATGATACTACATATAATAATAATAATAATAATAATAATAATAATGATGGTACTACTACTACTAATAATAATATTACTTATAATAATAGAGAAAACACAACAAAAATAATAATGTTGATAATACTAGTAATAATAATAATGATACAGAATACAAATATAGTAGTAACAACAGTTGATCTTATAATCGTATAACATTTTATTACCATACATGGAAAAAATTTAATCATAAAAAAAATCAATTACCAATCTATAAAAAGACACTGACACACAAACAAGTTCCTATTTTCTAACAAAGGAAAATCCAAGGAGAGCTCCTATATCTAAAGCACATGACAGTATGACAACACGTAACCATAAAACAAAAAATTCCCTGGAGTATTTTTGTGTGGTTACCACGGAGATGCCACTTATCTCATGCAAATAACGCTACTTTAATTAAAATATAGAGGGAACCATTGGAGACCCTTTATCCCAACCGTACCAAGCTCAAAAAGTCATCCAGAATCCTTCACATTTTCACTTTCAATGAATTTATGACGCATTTAATACTTTATTTTTACTTATACTATATGATTATTTATGATTGTATCAATTGTTTTCAATTTGATTATGTTTTATAGTATATTTTTTTGTTTTGATGATACATTGTATATAGTTTTATTTATCCCAATGTTTATTGTTTTGCAATATTTTATAATTATATCTTAGGTTTTTACTATACATTGTAATCATGTATTATTTTATTTAATAAAAATTTTTATTATTTTCTTTTTTTGTGTTTGTTTTTTTTTTATAATTGCATCTTTTGTGGGGTTTTTTGCCATGTTTTTCAGTCTTATAAATCATTATCAATAACTTAAATCACCAAGATTTAATTTCAGGAGGAAACCACAATAAACCCTTAAGAACATGAGCCTTCTCCTTGGACTACAGGAAATGTGGGATTACGTTTTGTTTTTTTTTACCTCCTTGAAGTTATCAAATGCTGATAAAATAATTTCATGTCCTCCTCGGACAAGGCAGACGGCTGCGAGCAGCTCTAAAACGAGTGCTTTTGTTCTGTAGGGAAAAAAGAAAAAGAAAAGAGAAAAAAAAAAAATCAATATAAATAATACAATAAATCTTACATCCCTTACAACGAATGGGGAAATTCTCCACCCTCCGAGCTGATAGGACAAGAATAATAGAGTTGTACTAGAAGATTATTTCATGGGGGGGGAGAGGAGGACAGGTGATAGTTACCCCTTTAAGTGACCTTAAAAGGTTTTTCGACTCTGTAAAACTAAAAAAAAAATTGGTTGTCCTCTTCTCCAACGTTGGCGGTCCGGAACAGAAGAGATGACATCCTGACCACCGGTCATCCGACACCCCAGTAAATCAATTACATCGTATAGTCATGACGTCGCTTCCGGTGTAGCAGAGTATTTCGGTGCGGCAGATTAAAGGGTAAGGATGGCTTCTTTTTTCTTCTATGAGTGCTCACTCGCTCTTCCGAGAGAATCGGGTTGATTATCCTAACGACACTCGGCTCAGAGTTTGATCCGAGCGCCAGTTTGCTGTGATCAGATTATCACAGGTAAGAAGATGGAGAATTTACTCTCTCCATCCTCTCCATTGTATGTATCTACAGAAATCGAACTGCACTCGGTTGACATCGGAGCGCAGTTCGATGTTTTACACGCAAGCATAAACTCGATTGGTTGCATCCGATTTGCGGAGCCACGATTTTTTCTTAAGCCTAAATCGTCATGAAAAAAGAAATGCAGATCTGCGCTGCCCCATAGAATAACATCGGTCCGAGTGCTATCCGATAAAACATTGCATAGTGCTTGGTCGTGAGCGAGCCCCAAGTATGACTTCCCGCTCTTAAGCTGTAAAATGCTAACCCCCCCAAACAACAAAATCATCTCTATATATTGCTGGCCGTAGACACAAGATATCTGACCTAATTTTGCCTTATGGAGAATTTCACAACCAAATGTCTAGGAGTGAGCAGAAGCCATTTGCCTCGACAGGACAGGGACAGACGGAGATCTTCATGCTACAGGGGACATCAGACGCCATGTCCGGAGAAACCGGGAAACCGCTAGTCTTGACGATCCTCATATAAGCTTGTGTTTAACTCTTTACATTACACCATGTCCCTCATTTAGCAGGCACGGTGGCCGCGGGAGCATTGATCACCTCATGGTGCCGTTACCTAGTACATAAACGTGACTGCAATGGATCTCTGCCGGCAGATTGGTAATAAACTCCATTCACAAGCACAGGAGGAAATAGACTAAGGGCACATTTCATTAACCGAGCGATCAAATATAGTTATTTGTATCGGCTTTCACGGAGGCATTTTCCAGCGCACGGCTCGCTGCCGAGCTCTTAACATTAACAGTCAAGGCGGCCATTTATTATGCTCCTGACTTGTCTAATTTACTAAATTCCTCTATTTCTCCTAAAATAGCAAGTCTCTAGCCCTTTATCCAGTACATTGCGCAGTTCCTCTGTTACACCTCCTGGTAATAACGTTACCGTTCCTTTGTCTCTGACACTGTCCCACATAAAAGATTGGTAAGTAAGATGAGAAAGCTTGGGCTAGGGGAAAATGTGTGTAGATGGGTAGGGAGCTGGCTTAGTGATAGAAAACAAAGAGTGGTTATTAATGGGGCATACTCAGATTGGGCCAGGGTTACTAGTGGGGGACCACAGGGTTCTGTATTGGGCCCCCTACTATTTAATATATTTATTAATGATCTAGTGGATGGCTTACACAGTAAAATATCAGTATTTGCAGATGATACAAAACTATGTAAGGTCGTTAACACAAAGGAGGACAGTTTGCAACTACAGACAGATTTGAGTAAATTGGAGAATTGGGCTGAAAAATGGCAAATGAGGTTTAACACAGATAAGTGTAAGGTTATGCACATGGGAAGGAGAAACAGATGCTACAATTACTTACTAAATGGGAAACTGCTGGGGAAATCAGACATGGAAAAAGACTTAGGCATCTTAGTCAATAAGAAGCTAAATTGGAGTGCCCAGTGTCAGGCAGCTGCCACCAAAGCAAATAGGGTCATGGGATGCATTAGAAGAGGTCTGGGGACACGAGATGAAAACATAATTCTCCCTCTGCACAAATCACTCGTCAGAACACACTTGGAGGATTGTGTGCAATTTTGGATGCCGGTGCTCAAGAAAGACATTACTGAACTTGAAAGTGTTCAAAGGCGGGCTACTAAAATGATGAATGGAGTTGGTTCACTACAATACCCAGAAAGGTTATCAAAATTAGGTCTATTTCTAGAAAAGAGAAGACTTAGGGGAGACCTAATATATAAGTACAAGTATATCAGAGGGCAATACAGAGATCTCGCCAATGAACTGTTTGTACCAAGGACTGTGACAAGATCAAGGGGGCATTCTCTTCGTTTGGAGGAAAGACAATTTCTGCACCAGCATAGAAGAGGGTTCTTCACGGTAAGAGCAGTGAGGCTCTGGAATTCTCTTCCTGAGGAAGTGGTGATGGCCAACTCACTGAATGAATTTAAGAAAGGAATGGATGCTGTTCTTGTAACAGTATAGAAGGTTACGAATAACAGAATATTATAGGTAGATGGTTGACCCGGCTTAGGGGAAGGAATTTTTTTCCCTATGGAAAATTGGCTTCTACTCTGTGGGTTTTTTGCCTTCCCCAGGATCAACAATGCAGAACAGCTGCACTAAAAATAGGCTGAACTAGATGGACATAAGGTCTTCCTTCAGCCTTCAAAACTATGTTACTATGTTACATACAATAAGAATATCTAATTGCTGTTTTATTGATACATTTCCAGGAGGCATAGCGGAGACACAGAACTGTGCAGAAAAGGAAAGATGACGCATTTATATTATGGAGAATGCGAATATTTGCATTACCAAAAAAACAGACAAAAAATGAGATCTCTGATACCTGAACAGATGATGAAAATTTGCAAACATTCCAGATAATCTGTCAACATCTTATGCAATTAGCAATTAAAGGGAAGCTGTCGCCTGATTCAGGCTGCCCAGCGCTGCTGCAGGTGATTGACAGGTCTGTCCCAATAGTGAGTGACATGTCAATCACCTGCAGGATCTTTAATGTACGTCATATCTCGTGTCCCTACCTTTGGTGTGAGTTTGCACGCCGAGCCCACATCTTTCCCCACTATACATAGCAGTGTTGAAGCCCTGTTATGTACTGCACAGTTGATTGGACGATTGCAGCTTCAAGTCTCCTCATCTTTACTGCTACTCAGATGTAGCTGAGCTGAGATTGTGATGTAATGTCACTACTGGTATCCTGATAGCTTCATGGACATTACTTGTTACCGCCACTCCATATACCTGAGATACTCACCTTGGGTTTTTATTGTTCAGACTTAGTGCAATTTCATTGACAGCATGCGGATGGGACATGACCATGTTGAAACCGTACTGCAGAGAGGAAAAAAAAAAAAAAAAAAAAGTATTTCATTATAGAAAGTGGAAAATTATAAAACCGTTCATTGGGGCACTGCATACTGCCTTATTATTGAGATCAAGGTATACTCTGTATGCATTGAGCGCCGTAACTCCCCCTAGTGGTGGCCACAAGCAGACAAGAGTTTTATTTTCTGGCTATGCAGTGGATGTGGAGCTATGGCGCACACTTGTGATTCCTTCATGCAGCAACGAAGTGTATAACAATATTTGTTGACATAAGTGACGTTACCTGGTAATTCATGATCGCCCGCAAACACATGACACAGACATGGACGTCGTCCTTTTTACAAACTAATCTTGAATTTTTTAGTGTCCGTCTACTAGGCAAAGTATTATACCTGCAACACAAATGTTTAATAGAGTCAATGTACATAGCATATATGTATCTAATGCCTTATTGTAGGGTTGCTCATCTGCTGATATAGAAGTCACTACATCTTAAAGGGAACCTGCCATAATTTTCAAACAGTATTAACCTGCAGATGCAGGGTTAATCTGCAGGGTAATAGCGTTACAATGCTGTACTGCCAACACACTGAAAGCCCGGCTACTGGGAGAAAATTAACTTTATTCCTCTCGGGAGCCGCCGGCTTTCAGTCATAGAGGTGCGAAAGAGAAGCTATAGTCACTGCTCATCTGTGTGTGGTGGCTATATCCATGAACTGGCACTTTGACTGACCGCTCTTTCAGCAGTGTACCTATACAGAGCTAGCTGTCAATCAAAGTAGAGGCGTGTCTTACAGCTGCCACTTACTGTGTACTGAGCAATGACTGAAGATGCACCTCTATGACAGAAAGCCGGCGGCTCCAGGGAGGAATAAAGTTTAATTTCTCCCAGCAGTTGTGCTTCCAGTACTGCGGCCCGGGAAGCTCTAGTACGCTATTAATCTGCAGATTAACCCTATATCTGCAGGTTCATACCATTTGGAGACATGACGGCTTATTTTAGGTTAAAAAAAAAAAATAGGGAATATTAATTGAAATGCTAAAGGGAAACGGTCCTCCTGTTTTTACAAATGAAAATAGTGGCATGGCTCCATAGGCACTTGTCTGTAAATAACAAATATTTCCTTTTTTTCAGAGATTCGATGTGCCAGCCATGAGAAATCTAAAGTAGAAGTCATATGCAAATCAGGCTGGAAGTGTTGTGGGGGCGTGTCATTGCATCTGTAAGAAGCCATACCAAAATGCACCCCCCGTCTTATTTGCATACGGTGTCTACGCTAGATTTCTCATGACAGACTCATCGGATTCCTACCACAAAGTATATGTAAATACTTATGTCCCCCCAAAAAATTGAGAAAAGTATTCAAGGTGTGATACCGTTATTGGCTAACCAGAGAAATTATATTTGCAAGCTTTCAGGGCTCAAAAGGCCCCTTCATCAGGCTGGATTACAAGTGAATTACTGAGAAGAGACGGCAACATACTTTTCTCAATTTTTGGGGGGGACATAAGTATTTACATCTATTTTTATGGCTAACACGGTACCACAATTTTATTTTGTACTGTACCACAAAGTATCAAATTGGGATACAAGCACAACCGCACCACTGCCTCTATGTGTTGAAATGGGTTCCCTTTAAATACACACAAGGGTGGAGCATAACAGGTCCAACATTTTCCATTTCTTCTCTCACCACTGCAGCCAATCAACAAACACCAAGGCAGCAGCAGACACATAGCGTTGGAGCCGGGAAGGGCAAGTAAAGACTACTTTTTATTTTTACACCTGGCTGTGACCATTTAGCTTCTATTCTTAATAGAGGCTGCTGGATCCTAAGACGGCCTGATATAAAAAATTATTTAAAACGAGATCTTTTAAAGCGGATCTGTCATGAGATTTCACAATACACACTGCAAACATTATTAAATAGCTCTCTAAACATCTGATGATGCCGGTGTACTTACTTTGAAAGTCCATGTCAGAATGGCTGTATTGTATAGTTCTGATAATAAAATGAGCATTTTATGAGTCCAGTTATAGAGTGAGAGAAGTTATAAGTGCAAGTGTATTCAGTGCCCGCCCATCCAGCCTGAGTGACAGCTGCAGCTCATACTGAGCAGTGTGAGATCTCAGCAGCAGGGAGGAGGGGCACTGAGGAGCGGTCATTCGGATAGATTGGCAAAGATTAAGTTTAAACTCTGATAAAAAGATTATACAGCCATTATGGCATGGCTTTTCATCACCAGTTACACCAAGTACACTAGTCTCATCAGGTCTAACATATCTATAATGTATGCTGTTGTTATAGACGGTTGACGGTGCTCCACTGCTGTCATGGCGGCACTGATGAATGTCTGCAGGCTGCCTTCGGTTACTGTCTGTCAGGGCACCGGAAATAGCTTCAAGTGTCATAATGCTACATAAGCCCAGTAATTACTGGAGACGTTTGATTCCTAATTTACGCTGACACTTATCTGTGAGCGTTTCAAGGTTCGAGCATCATTTGCCTTTAAGAGGAAAAAGCTGCGAGTATTGTAAATAGTAACAAGGTCCACATTAACTGATTAGCTATGATGAACATGGACTGGACGACCCTAAACTAATTCTATTGTTGCCATTTTTTATAATCTAATATGTTACACATATTTATAAAGAAAAATGTCGAGCACAGGAGCAGACATTGAGCTGCCGAATCCAGGACCGGAGCAGCTACCTGACAACTGGTGCATCCGGCATAATATAATATCAGTAACTTAATGTTTGAAGGGATTGTGTCAGCATAAAATGACTGATCAAACCAAGCACAGATGCGCAGCACGCTCTTGCCATGGCCATATGGTTCAGTGCACCTTCCCATCTACTTCTTTTCCATCAATCTCCATCCACCTTCTGGTCTGGGGAAAGATGGCAAAACAAGTCAGTGGAACAGTGCACTGAATTGTGTGGCCACAACAAGGGTGCAACGAGAACCCGTTCTTGGGTTGAACCACGTGGTTAACGGAAAAGTGCACAATCACGACCAGTCCCGTGTGGAAGAGGTCCCATTGATGCCAGCAGTTATTTCAGATGGATGCGAGTCCGAAGATGCACAGTTAGGCCACGGTCACACTTGCGAGTGCAATGCGAGAAACTCGCGCGAGTCTCTCGCCTCAATACCCGGCACTGCCACCGGCACTCGGGAACGGAGTGTGCGGCTGCATATCTTTCAATGCAGCTGAACGCTCCAGTCCGAACCGCCGGTGGCAGTGCCGGATATTGAGGCGAGTTTCTCGCATTGCACTCGCAAGTGTGACCCCGGCCTAAGCTGAAATGTATTGCGGCGCACTGCAATACACATGGCCGGCCAATCAGAGGCAGGAAGCTGATGTTGGCGTGCCAGTCAATGGTAGCGCATGGCAGTGACATTATGCGCTGCCCATTGCTTGCACAATAAAGTCATTTTCCGGCTTCTGCACTGGCTCTAGAAGAGAACGCCACACTTAATGGGAGCAGAGGATGGTAAGAAGGATTGTTTATTTTTTATATTTTACATTTGTTACTGAAAAACGGAGAAGACATTTTTACTGGAAGGTGCCCAGGACGGAGGAGATTATACCAGGATGGGGGACATCATAACAGAAAAGGGCCCATGCTGGAGGAGATTATACCAGGAAAGGGAGACATTATACCAAAAGGTGTACAGGATGGAAGGCATTAAACCAGGATGGAGACATTAGTACAGGAAGGGGCCAAGATGGGGGACATTATTACAGGAAGGGACCTATGAAGGAGGAGATTATACAAGGATGGGGGACATTATACCAGGATGGAGGACATTATATCAGGAAAGGGAGACATTATACCAGGAAGATGTACAGGATGGACAACATTACAACATTATACCAGGATGTTCAACATTAAATTGGGAAAGGGAGACATTATACCAGGAAGGGGTCCAGAATGGAAGACATTAAACCAAGATGGAGACATTGTTACAGGAAGGGACCAAGATGGGGGACAGTATAACAGGAGGGAGCCCATGATGGAGGAGATTATACCAGGAAAGGGAGACATTATACAAGGAAGGTGTACAGGATGAAAGACATTAAACCAGGATGGAGACATTATTACAGGAAGGAGCCTGTGATGGAGGAGATTATACCAGGATGGGGGACATTATACCAGAAAGGGACCAAGATGGGAGACATTTTAACAGGAAGGGACCCATGATAGAGGAGATTATACCTGGAAAGGTAAACATTATACAAGGATGGTGTACAGTATGGAGGACATTATACCAGGAAGGTGTACAAGATGGAAGACATTAAACCAGGATGGAGACATCATTACAGGAAGGGGCCAAGATGGGGGACATTATTACAGGAAGGGACCTATGATGGAGGAGATTATACCAGGATTGGGGACAGTATATCAGGAAAGGGAGACATTATACCAGGAAGGTGTACAGAATGGAGGACATTATATCAGAATAGGAGACATTATTCCTGAAAGGAGTCCAAGATGGGGGACATTATACCTGGAAGGGGACTAGCATGTGGGGCATTATACCAGGAAGAAATTAGTACTAAAAGGGGCCCAGGATGGGGACATATTTGCAGGACGGGGCCAGGAAGGGAGACATTATTACAGGAAAGAGCCCATGATGGGGACATTACTACATGGGGCAAACAAGTATGTTTTCATAGGATCTGGAACAGTACATGTGCCCATACATCTTACGAACATGCAATTTTGCATCAGGGCCCATTGGACTCTAGTTACGCCAATGGTTTGAACAGTCATTTTGCGCTGACAGATTCCTTGTAAAGCTCATTTATGTACTGTACATGTTTTTGGCTGGGCAATCTCGTGGAGAGTAGGATTTCTTCTATGATTCTATATAATGTAATAATAAGCTAAAATATTTTAGATTTATATAACGTTTTTATACATACATAACATTATTTTATAGCACATGGTAAATCTATATTAAAATGAGCATCGATTACTATTTTAAAGTGCATGTAACGTACTGATCGCCGATCGTCTGAGATGCTCGAGCACGCTAACTGCTGGTGAAAATGAAAGGTTTTTCTTGGGTTAAATTGGGATTTTACAGCCCATCGACTGCTGCTTAGAATATCCCATCATTTACAGCAGCAAATAATGCCCCCGGCCATATGACATCATCCCAACCTTGCCGGCAATGTATTCCTGAGTCCTCCTGTAACTGCTCATTACAGAAAACACAGGGCTTGATTATGAACAGATCCAGGGATGTAACCTGACAGCCACAGTGTCTACTGAGACATCATAACAAAGAGATAAAAAAGCCACTTTTTGGTAGTGGTAGCCCAGATGACCTCAACATTTCCTGCACAATACTCAACTCGGAGGAACTGAGAATAATTAGTTCTTGTTTTGTTGGCAGCTCAGTAGATGACAGCAGACGGGCGGCTTCTATATCGAGCATGGATATATGGTTGGAGAAGTTTCCACGATAATGCAAAAATTACTTCTGTTTTTTTTTGGGGGGGGGGGTTGTTTTTTTTCTATTCTTGTTTTTGGCATTTTCGGAAGAAACTTTGGACTTCCTTATTGTAATTGACTCTCCGCTATTGTAAAAAAATGCTCATTTTTGGGGCCAAAATTTGGTTGAAATTCAGCCCGATGTGTTTGGGTCATCACTTATTTTCCATCCATACGGCCAGGAAAGGAAAATGGACGATGGGGCATATCGACAGGCATCACTTTATAACGGATGAGATGGAGATGGGATATGAATCTCTATGCCTAACTTGAAATAGATCATTTCTCTAGGATACAAGTTGTCAACTACAAGTCATTTTTGGGTGTCGGGCAGGACATCATGGCCTCTACTATAAACGGAAGCTACAACACAGCCTTAAAGGGACATCTCGCCACTCCTCATGTATCTGTTTTAGTAAATGCCCAGTGAAAGCACAATTCTGGATCAGCTTTTCTTATAAATTTGCATGGTGCCATTCCTCTGTTCTTCCTTCTGTAAATATGTGAATAAATTGACAACTAGGTGGTGCTATTCCACCTATCAAAGGGGTGTGTCCTTACAGTTTGCCATTGTCAACACTTATTGGATAATGTGACAGCTGGCTGAGGACACGCCCCCCTACTGTTGACACGCAGTTATTAATTTATTCCAAAATTTATACGAGGGATAATGGATCGCCCTCACCCAGGGCAGCGGGGTACTCGGCACCGGGCCCGTGGAGTTCAATGGGAGACGTCACGGCAGCTGTGACCCGGTCCGTGGCCCTGGGCGCCCATTGTAAAAGGGGAATAGAGTGGATGATGATGTTTAAAGTTTATAAGTGAATGATTTGTGACGCCAACTGTGGTGTTCGGCAATGAAGGTGTTAAAGAGAATCTGTCACCCCTTTTTTGAGATATCATATAATGATATCATTCAATTGTGTGTCACATAAGGATTCTCTTAGTACTTTTGCTTCCCCCTGACCCCGCACCTTTCATGCATAAATACCTTTTTATATCAGTTCAGATGTATGTAAACTGCCGCGGTTCGGTCCAATGGGCGGGGCTTA
Source organism: Dendrobates tinctorius (assembly GCF_039654945.1). Taxonomy (NCBI): domain Eukaryota; kingdom Metazoa; phylum Chordata; class Amphibia; order Anura; family Dendrobatidae; genus Dendrobates; species Dendrobates tinctorius. The sequence goes on along the minus strand of NW_027361810.1, from coordinate 25,728,824 downwards.
TTCAACTGCTCCCCCCTCCCTGTCTTGCTCTACGCATTTCTTCTTGTGTAAAGCAAGACAGGAGGGGAGGAGCAGTTGAATAAGCCCCACCCATCGGACCGGACCGCGGCAGTTTACATACATCTGAACTGATATAAAAAGGTATTTATGCATGAAAGGTGCGGGGTCAGGGGGAAGCAAAAGTACTAAGAGAATCCTTATGTGACACACAATTGAATGATATCATTATATGATATCTCAAAAAAGGGGTGACAGATTCCCTTTAAGCCGATGCTGCAGACAGATCCTCTGGGACAGATGGTGTGGTGCAGCAATGATGTTGTGGCCCTCCACAGGTAGGGCTGAAGTCCCAGGGCAGTGTAGATGAAGAGATAGGGAGGAGACGTAGATGGTGCGGTGTCAGGCACAGCGATGTAGCAGTGCTAAGTGTGTTGGTGCAGGAATAAGCGGAGGACACCAGGGCATGTAGTTCCAAAGCTTTACTCACAGTCTGTTGTGCATACAGGTGCCCGCATCCGTGCCGTGTCCTCCGGGTCAGGGACTCAGCCAACCTCCAGGCAAGATGAAGCACTCCGTTCCACCACTCTGCCAACATATGTGCCTTTTCTGAACATCTCCCTCTTAGCGCTCGTAGTGAAGATCTCACAGTACTGAGTAACACTGGAGATCCTCCTGTCTGATGTTCCTATGAACTCTACTTGTACGGCAGACAGCTGTAGCCTGCTTCGGGGACTCCTTGCTACTAAGTCCCAGCTCACTCACGATGCTGTTGTGCCCCCAAGTCTTGTGTGGGAATAAAGTGGTGACAACTTCTATTCCTCCGGTGTCTGTCGCAGGACCATTAGTATCCATACAACCTCGGGGACCGGACCCCGGCCATGCGCTTAGAACTTGAGGAAGGGCTCTGCTCTAACCCTAATCCATAGTTTTCTTCTTCTCCCTACGTTCCGTACTAATCAATCTTTCTTATGGAGAATTAGGCTTTCTGAATGTCTCTTTCCTGTGCCAGCAGACCCAGGTCACTGAGGTCGGCTGCAGCACTTCCTTCATCCATCCCACTCAGGGGATCTTCTCTCTGACTTAGTCAGACTGACCCAGTCCTAATGAGCTCCCGCTCTCTTGTGCAGACTAAACTCCACCCACCTCCCAGCACTCTTCGTGTTCCAAGCAGGGAGCCACCAAAGGTGCTCTGCTACACTACTGTGTTGTGTGGGATGCAGGTGTTGGAGTGTGATCAGGAGTCTCCACCTTACCTGAATGGTGGGGTACCACACCTCAGGAGGAGGTGCAGTACCTCTGTGGCGACTGAACCCTCAGGGGCTCCACAATAACAGAGGAATGGCACAATGCATAGTTATGAGAAAAGATGAAAGATAAAATCATTTACTAAAACAGACAGATCGGAACAGCTTTTTACAGTGAGAATATTCCACTACATAGTGCCCAAATATAAAATTACACTTGCTAACTTTTTGGGAAGCTCCAGGAGAACTTTTGGACTCATGGAAGAGTAAGCAAATCCCCTAGACCCCATGAAATTGCAGCTAAGGCTATGTTCACAAGTCCAGTAGTTTTTACCATTTTTGCATTCGGTTTTGGTTGATACAAACGGAAATGTAATGATCCATTTATAGAATCCATTAATTTGAATGGGGATGAAAATATCAGAAAATGTCTCCTGTTTCACCGCAATCTGTTTTTGAGCTGGATTAAGAGATGTAGTCTGCACGACTTTTTTTGTCTGCCCCCCCCCCCCAAAAAAAAATGAATAGAAATTGGATCTACTTTTTTTTAACACAGAATTCTCTGGGAAACAGATTATAAAGGATGGACATCTAAGATTACATCCATTAAAGAGGATGTCCCGTCTTGGGGATCAAGTCTGCAGTCATTCTAAGTGACTGTAGATTTGTGAATCGTCACAATGCACAGTGTCCACGCTGTCAGGATTCTCCGATGCCAGCAATATTAACAGGCAGGTGCGTTAACACAAGTATGTGATATGGTCACATGCCTACTAGATGCGCACGGCCTTGCTAAATACAAGTGAAGTCTAGTCGGAATGTGGGCGGAAGGATACAAATCGCTCAGTCTTACCGACAGCATCGGAAAATCCTGACAGCGTGCACAGTCTCAAGCAAGGACAACCCCCTTTAATGGATCAGTTTTTTACACACTGAGCATGGCCAGAATGCTAGGGTTGTTCAGAGACAATTCTAGTAAAAAGGGATCCATTACAAACAGAACAAAAACAGTAATCTAAGACAGCATCCATTTTTGCTTTGTATTGGAGTCTTGGGAAGGCTGGGACTGAACTGTGGCTAGGCAGAAAGTGGATGTGCATGAAGAAAAGGGGTATAGCCACTTTGGAAAATTTCCCGTTGCGCTGTCCACTCCACAAAACTCACCCCCTCCTGGATGCCAGTCAGCACAATATGCCAATTATGCAAATAATAAGTCTCTAATTAATTCTCCTTTAAGGGACCAACGTAAAATGGCCCTATGGATCATGCATAAGATGTAATCTCCTATATATAGTGCAGGCAGCACAACGGTTTATACCGCAGATCTTAGTAATGGCAATGCATGGCAGAAATTCTCAGGAGACCACATGCACACTGCTGGTAGGAAACATCTTTTGCAAATAGAGGTCAGAAGAAACAAAGAGATTTTAATCTCATTCACTCCTGTGGAAGCTATAATGGCCGCAGTATCAATATATACTGTAATCGCAGGCGAGCTTATCGCTCGCTTAGACAAAGAGCGTTTTAATGGCATTTCATGGCAATCGTCTACAGTGCACAGTGCCAATCTGATCACTCCATAATGACTCTGCGTGACACACATTTCCTGACCGCTGGGACCGAGCAGCAATAAATGCCACTATTCATAGAGGAGGAACGAATAACTGGAATTACAACTGCCCGGAGTCACTGCTACATGTATATGAAGGCTGCCTGGGGCTTGTAGTCCTACAAGACGTCCTCTGCTTCCACCAGTCATATACTACATAAAAGCTGTATGTTCTGTCTAGGAAGGTCACTGAGCAAGTTACAAGGGCACATGGTAAAGGATATCATTTTTGACAGTTCATCAAATTCTCCATTCACACCTAGAGCTGCATTCATAATTCTGCTAGGCTCTAACTAGTCATAGGTAATCTATCAAAGCAAGGGTATGCGCACTCTGACTTTTTTTAGGTTTTTTTTTTTGTTTAAAGAAACGGAGATGAAACTGTTTTTTTTTGTCCTGCAGAGGTTTGAGAAATGCCTGGTGGAAAAAAAAAGTAACAGCATGCAGATCATGATGTAAACCTCTCCAAACTAGGCACTGTCCAATCAAAAGGTTGCGGAGAAAAAAAAAAAAAAAACACTTCAGGAAAAAAAAAAGTTTCCCAAAACTTTTCCAAACCTGTTCAGAAAGTGAAAAACTTCTTCAAAAAGGCTCCCAAAAAAGGAAAAAGTTTCCTGAAGTGGATTCAGCTTGAAAAACTGAAAGTTTTTGAAAATGTCAAAAATATTAAAATTTGAGAGTCCTCAGTGGTGTAATATTTTTCAATCTACTGGCTATCACTGTCCAAATATATGTATATTTCCGGTATGGAAGTGTGCACATAGTCCGCTGCAGTCTGTAAGAGAACATCATTGCCCCCAAGAATAATGTCCATAGCTCCACAGACAGTCCTGGGTGAATACAAATAGTGTCCAAGCTCTGCATCCTTTGTGGGGTGAGTTTACGACAATTGTTCTCAGGTCACCCCTCATACACAAAATCAGCCAGAGGGGCTTGGAAAAATAAACCGTAATTATAGTTGCCAACAGTCTCATATTTGTTGGGAATATCCCAAATTTTTGGTGAAAAAACTGGCAAATTTGAGGCAGTTCAGTTCTGGAAAGGGGCTGAGTTTCCATAAACTCCACTCCCAATTGGGAGTTCCTAGAAGGTGGAGCTTAAATAGGTGGTTCAACTTTGGGGACAATTTTTTATTCTTACTGAAATGCATGTATTAGGAGCTAAATATCATTTTTGCAATTTGGTTTCGTTAATAATTTTGCATCATTTGGCTTTTTACAGGTTCTTTGTTTTCCGGCACATTCAACTTTGATGTGGTCTGTGGTCATAAATCAGCTGAAAAGAGCTCAGGAAAAAAAAAAGAGTTATCAACGCCTTGTCAGACAGTCATAGCAGAGCTGACTGACTGATGCTCAGTTAACTCATTTTTCAGCCAAGACAAAGGCTATATAGAAGGCAAAATGTTTAATAAAACAAAATTCCCCAAAAATTATTTTTAACCCCAATTACATTCGTTTAAGTCCAAAAATTATCATGAGATTTTTTTTGGGTTATTTCTTTGGAATACAAAATCAATTTCGTGTTTGAGGGCGGACAATTAAATACTGTAAAATAAATGCCAAAAAAAAATAATCCCAGATAATGAAGCCGCCATCACTCAGCAGTGATTCTGTAATCATAAATCATAAACTCGTCATATGCAGCTATCAGGGAAAATCTCACAAGACAAGTAACTACAAGACAGCCCGATTCTACCGCCTTTATTACTCATGGGAAGCCGCTGATGTGTCTGATAAATGGCTTCCCGTTTCTGAAATACATCAGCGCTGACACAGACTGTTGAATTAAACATTTTAATAAGTCTAGCGCACAAAAGGTGGGACCGGTCCACATCCAAACCTCATGACGGAAAAACAAAGGACTTCGCTGGAAAGTTGTGCCGTGTGTTTAGAAGTATAACAAACTTTTGGTGTTCTGGGCTTCAGTATATTGAATACGATAATTCTAAACTGGAAATGCGGGAAGGAAAATGATATGATCTAGAAATATAAAAATAGTCACCTTTTACAGGGGTTTTCCTTCTATAAATATGGGATTCTTGGGGTTTCTACTATTGGGACCCCATAATTCCCAACCTGCATGTTTCTATACCACCCATTTATTAGTGGGAGCGGTACAGGTGACAGGACACCCCCGCTAAGATTAGACATTTTTGGAATATCCAACTAGTACAACTATAATAGAAATCCCATAGTGGTCCTAACATTTCAGATTATTTTTAGGCCTCATTCAGACGGCCGTTTTTCACATTCTCATTTTACCCTTGTTTTTTAACTGGTAGAACACATACTTACCGTATATGGGGCTTTTCATATCACCATATTTGTTTTCTGCAAACTGAGTGGTCGAGAAACAAATAATTGGAGACACGTCCAGCTTCGATCCAAGTCAAAAATCAAATACGGCAATTCAAGTCTATGTGTCCATGAAAATCATGTAACGCAAACAGAGGCCATCTATGTGCAATCCGTGTGCTGTCCATGATTAACACTGTAATGGGTCAAAGAAGTTTTGCAACTTTTTTATTGATTTATTTTCTTAGCATATGTAAAAAAAAAAAAAAAAATCACTGATAAAATACTGACAGTAAACACTGGCCACACACTGATGAAAAATCACAAAATTTCCAGCACCGTGACATGTTGTGATGGTCCTGGGGAAGGTGCATGGTCTATGCTCAGGAGCTGAGCCTGCTCCATGCATTTTATCCTCCTTAAAAGAGGAGGATAAAAAGTAAAATCCAAAAACTAAAATTGTCTGCCTTTATAAGAGGTTAAAAATGGTATATTGCCCCATAGAAGCCTAAACGATCCTTATCATATCATTGTCATATAGGGAGGTGGACCCCAAACGATGGACCCTTATCCCCGTATAACCTGCTGCAAATGAAAAATCTTGTTTTTTTAACATCATGGAAGAGCAACATGCAGATGGTAATTTGTGCACATATTATTACTGTTATTATTATTTATTGTTATAGCGCCATTTATTCCATGGCGCTTTACATGTAAGGAGGGGTATACATAAAAACAAGTAGAATAATGTTAAACAATACAAGCCATAACTGGTACAGGAGGAGAGAGGACCCTGCCCGCGAAGGCTCACAATATTCCCCGATGACCTTCGGGACGTAATCACGCTATTATGTTCTCTACATAAGGCTATGTGCACACGCTGCGGATTGGTCTGCGGATTTTTCCGCGCGGATTTTTGCAAAATCCGCAGGCAAATCCGCAGGTCAAAAGACCTGCGTTTTACCTGCAGATTAGCCTGCGGTTTAGCCCTGCAGTTTCACACCTCTACAATGGAGCAGATGTGAAACTGCGGCGGATTCCGCACAAACAATTGACATGCTGCGGATTTGAACCCGCGGAAATATCTGCAGCATGTGCACAGCGTTTTATGTTTTTCATAGATTATAATGGCACTGTACAACGCAGCAGAAACTGCTGCGGATCCGCAGGGCCAAATCTGCAGCGGATCCGCAGCAGAATCCGCAGCGTGTGCACACACCCTAAGACGTTTTATCATTTCCCGATTCCAGACATTAATAAACAATTTGCTTTCTCTAACACTTTCCTTTTAAAAAGCCACTCACAATCTATAAAGTAATGTTGGCGTCCGACGCATGTAGTGAGTGGAGCGTGAGCCGTGGCTGTTAATCATCCGGTGATCTATATCTTTATAGTAGCGAAGCAATCTCCTCTCCATACTCTGTTTCCATATATCACCAAACACTTGGACAGAACTATTGATTTTACGCTTAGGTGGCCATACGCCATCGCAACGCAGACTTATCTGCATGTGTCGTCTCCACAAATTGTAAGGTGTTTAGTAATCGAGGGCGGTGAAAAAACAAGCATGTTACCCCAGTATTCACCTCCAGATAATAAAACGTATTGGAATGGACGCAATATATTCAATATAGTCAAGAAAATGCTAATACTGTTCCTAAGGAAGAGCCATTATAAGTGATTTAGGGACAAATGTCTCTTCCGCCTCTACAGCGGTCTCCCCTGCAATCACAGGAGAGAACAAAGAGAACTAAAATACTGCACATCTGAGACTGGGGCTGAAAAACCACCAGACACCAGGGACTAGGCCTCTAATCCACCAAGGAAAAACAATCAGTGTCAAAGCTAGGCCTCAAATCCACCAAGAGTGAACCAATAGTCACCAGGGCTGATAGTACTAAACCATCAGACACCAGGAAATAGTCTTCTAATCCACCAAGGCAAAACGATCAGACACCAGGACTAAGAGTACAAAACCACCAAGGACTAGGTCTCTAATTCACCAAGGCTAAACGACCAGCAACAGGGCTAGGAGTACTAAACTACCAAACACCATGTACTAGTAGGTTTTTAAGCCACCAAGGCTGAGCCAATAATCACCAGGGCTGATAGTAGTAAACCATCAGACACCAGGAACTAGACATCTAATCCACCAAGGCTAAACCACCAGTACCAGGCTGATAATACTAAACCAACAGACACAAAGGATTACCAAGGCTAAATCAATAGACACCAGGGCTGGTAGTTTTATACGACCTTCATATACAGTGAATTAGAGAATTAGCCAATCCCACCAAAATTGTCAGGTTTGGCAAATAATAATCTAAAAATATATGGTCAACTTTAGAATACTAAACCATAACACACCAGGGCTTGGAGGCCTTGGTCAATGGACGTTAAGAATTGGAGCATTAACCAGTGATCATCAAAGAATGTAACACTTGATCTATGGGGTAATAGAAAAAGAAGTATTATTTACTCCTCTGTTCTGGAACCTGAGATACTAAATCACAAGGAACATAGTACAATAAAGACAAGATGGTGTCTGAAAAGAGCTTTGGGCACTGGAAACAGTTTTTGAAACTGATAAACCAAACTAGGAAGAACGGATATCGCACTGTCATTGAAAGTTAATGGGACTGGCAGATAAGAGCATGATGCAGTAGAGTAGCGTTGGCTACTGTTCAGGGCAAGGCAAGTACTTTGCGCCCCATAACCCATGAATGGATAGTATTCCCTACATCTCTTCCACCAGTCCAGCATTCAATCTATGTGTCTATTGTATTGTAAGAAAATACTTATGTAATTGTTTGCCTGTTGACCCTGTATTTTTTTTCTGCTTTTTGCCAAAATCCAACATAAAGCTTTTAAAATACAAAGTTATACAGTTATAATTTTTGTTTAATCTTTTATTACATTTAAGTGTTTTTTCTTAATGCAACTATTTTATTACTCCAGGCCTAGCCCTAACCCTAATCACAGACATACGGGAGAAAATGTGTACCCTTACAGAATTTAGTGCCCAGGGTAGCCGCCTCACACTAGGTCATTGACATGATGTTTGGAAACAAGAAGTAATCCATGGCCATTCCCAGTACCAAACCCTCTATTGTGACTGATAAGGTGGCTGCTTGAATAAAGGAAACCCCTCAATTGTTTCTAAATATCCCATGTAGTGGTGGGTTCTGGTAAAGTGATACTTGTGAACTTAACTTCCAACGGACCTAATATCTTGGACTCCAACGATGACAAAAAACCGCACTACTACTACATACCGTAAGGTAGAATGTCTGCCTGAGCGTGTAATACTATTTCCACTAGGTGACGGTAGGTTGCTTCCTCTATGTAGGTCTTCAATCGAACGACTCCAATGTTTCGATTTATCAACATTGTTTTCTACATTATTTTCCAGACTTTCAAAGTCAAATCTGAGCATAAATAAAAAATGAAGAAATCAGATATAAAAGAAACTTTTTTTCATTATATTACGGTACTCTTGACAACGTTATAAAAAAAAAATCAGCTGTAATAAACAATATTGATGTAGGTAAGACTCACAGGGGTCCAGGAGACTAAGATATGAGAAGTTCTTTGATGATGCCCTCCCATTAATTGGGTTTAGGAAATTCTGCTTCAGAAACAGCTTCCCCTATCTCAACTTCCTTAACCCCTTTGAATATGTTAATGGATTTTCAATGCAATATCAGCTTCATTTTTGGTCCTTTAGGCTGGGGCCGCATGGTGACTTAGGCCATGGCACTTTGGCCAAAGATGGCTGTATGCTGTAGAGTAATGCAAATAAATGGGGTTGCATTGGGACCCGTAAGGTACCACAACAAAAAAGTTGAAAAAAAATCAAAACTAGTTAGATTTTTTGCAATTTGCTTTTTGCGGCTGTGATACTTTGGGGGTCGCAATGAAACCCCATTCACTTGCACTATTCTGAGATAGTTGTGGCATAGAATGATCTTTGGCCGCATCATTCTTGTTGCCGTGATCCCCAGCCTTAAGAGGATGCGAGGACTCGTTTCTTCTGTCTCTCCTACAAGCAAGAGGGGTTAACAGATAAATTAGATAAAACACAGAACTTTATTAGATTTTCACCAATTAATTGTGCCTCAGTCCCAGTGACCAAGAAATGGCACGTCAGGTCGTGTTTACTCATACACAATTATCAGCACACAAGAGGCCCTTTGTGCCGTCTGCCATTTCCAAATGTTAGTAATTCTATTACGATGGAATTTTTCCATCACGGCAGTTTTAGGGAAAAGTGAATAAAGTAAGAAACGCTGCCAAAATTCTATTTTAGAATGGAGAATAAGAAATAAATTTCATTTAGGGATATTGATTTTAAAATCAGATGAGAAATTGAATAATTTATTAGCGAAAAACAGTGTAACATTTCTTGATGGTCTAAAAAATGCAGAAAAACAGACCCCAAAATGATTGCTAATCAGGTATTGCATATGTAAAGGACTACTGATCATAAAGAAGGGCCCTAAAATGAAGCTCCGTGTTGGGGAATTCATACACTGGGAAAGGCGAAAGCACTCGATTTGGGTCTCCAATGGAAAAAAATAATTTTCTTCCAGAAAATAAGACAATAAAAGATGTCAATTAAAGTAGATGGCTAATGCAAATTTGAAAGGGGGACCTCTTGGCAAAAACAACAATATAACCGGTAACCATCCATTATTCTAATACCTTAATCAGCCATCTTTTTGCTTCCATTGCAGTGAAGAAAGATTCTGATACCCTTTGCCATCTAAGATGTATTCTCAAGACTGAATTCATCCACATGATAGAGGATAATTTTTCGATTGTTGGGGGGGGGTCCAAATGCTGGGACCCCCAGTGATTCCGAGAGCCCTAGCAGATGATGTGGAGGCCGATCTTGAGCATTGCCGCTCCATTGATTCTAATATGAGTGCCGAAGATTGCTGCACGTAGCACTTGGCAATCACAGAGTGGTAAGAGCGGTAGTGCGCATGATCGACCACTACTCCATGCAGCCAAGGCTCTCCAGAGCTCTGGTTCTCTTTCGGCGCAGCAGTCGGCCCTCCAGCAATTAGAAAAATATCCCATAATGTGTGGATAAGGGGATACCTTTCAAACTTGAAAGCACACCTTTAACATCGCCCTGGAGCCCTGTGCAGCCGTATAGGGCCAGAAGAAGCTGGGCCAATTCTTATGCCGGGTACTATACTTGTTGTATGTACAGCATTTATGGGGTTACAAGCATCTTTGAGGATAGTTATGATACTCACGTGACCGCGTATTGTGCAAAAGAGAGGTATTCCACGATGATATCCAGACCCTTGTTCTCTTCATTCAAAAATTCTCTCACCCATCTGTCAAAAAAAAAATTCATCCTTAATCATTTATGTGGTAGAAATTTACTGCAAAATTGGAATGTGACACCTAAAAATACAGAATAATGACCAATTCATTAGGGACAATAATAGAGAAGAAGGTCAGGACAGCTGTGGCTACACCAAAGATTCGGGACTATGGAAATTTTTGATCAGCCTTTAAATGGCGTATCTATGACTAGAAGGCCAAAGGACTGCTGAATTCTGATGTACGGAAAAAAAATGTCTGTATACAGTTCAAAGTTCACATTTTGTTCAGAATTTTTGCTTTGCTGCCTGGCAGTGCCCGGCTATAAATACCAGCGAGGACCCATGAAGTTCTGTAACTCTTTAGCTGAGGACTATCACAGATCAGCAGACATCACCACACATCCTGCTTATTTATAGCTAAAGTATGTTTTCTTTTTTGTTGTTTCATACTTTATTGTTATATGCATGCATTATATGTATATATATATATATATATATATATATATATATATATATATATATATATATATATATATCTATATATACACAGTACAGACCAAAAGTTTGGACACACCTTCTCATTCAAAGAGTTTTCTTTATTTTCATGACTATGAAAATTGTAGATTCACTCTGAAGGCATAAAAACTATGAATTACCACATGTGGAATTATATAATTAACAAAAAGTGTGAAACAACTGAAAATACTGTGTCTTATATTCTAGGCTCTTCAAAGTAGCCACCTTTTGCTTTGATTTCTGCTTCGCACACTCTTGGCATTCTCTTGATGAGCTTCAAGAGGTAGTCACAGGAAATGGTCTTCCAACAGTCTTGAAGGAGTTCCCAGAGATGCTTAGCACTTGTTGGCCCTTTTGCCTTCTCTCTGCGGTGCAGCTCACCCCAAACCATCTCGATTGGGTTCAGGTCTGGTGTCTGTGGAGGCCAGGTCATCTGGCGTAGCACCCCATCACTCTCCTTCTTGGTCAAATAGCCCTTACACAGCCTGGAGGTGTGTTTGAGGCCATTGTCCTGTTGAAAAATAAATGATGGTCCAACTAAACGCAAACTGGATGAAACAGCATGCCGCTGCAAGATGCTGTGGTAGCCATGCTGGTTCAGTATGCCTTCAATTTTTAATAAATCCCCAACAGTGTCACCAGCAAAGCCCCCCCCACACCATCTCACCTCCTCCTCCATGCTTCACGGTGGGAACCAGGCATGTAGAGTCCATCCGTTCACCTTTTCTGCGTCGCACAAAGACACTGTCGTTGGAACCAAAGATCTCAAATTTGGACTCATCAGACCAAAGCACAGATTTCCACTGGTCTAATGTCCATTCCTTGTGTTCTTTAGCCCAAACAAGTCTCTTCTGCTTGTTGCCTGTCCTTAGCAGTGGTTTCCTAGCAGCTATTTTACCATGAAGGCCTGCTGCACAAAGTCTCCTCTTAACAGTTGTTGTAGAGATGTGTCTGCTGCTAGAACTCTGTGTGGCATTGACCTGGTCTCTAATCTGAGCTGCTGTTAACCTGCGATTTCTGAGGCTGGTGACTCGGATGAACTTATCCTCCGCAGCAGAGGTGACTCTTGGTCTTCCTTTCCTGGGGCCGTCCTCATGTGAGCCAGTTTCTTTGTAGCGCTTGATGGTTTTTGCCAATGCACTTGGGGACTCTTTCAAAGTTTTCCCAATTTTGCAGACTGACTGACCTTCATTTCTTAAAGTAATGATGGCCGCTCGTTTTTCTTTACTTAGCTGTTTTTTTCTTGCCATAATACAAATTCTAACAGTCTATTCAGTAGGACTATCACCTGTGTATCCACCAGACTTCTGCACAACACAACTGATGGTCCCAACCTCATTTATAAGGCAAGAAATCCCACTTATTAAACCTGACAGGGCACACCTGTGAAGTGAAAACCATTTCCTGTGACTACCTCTTGAAGCTCATCAAGAGAATGCCAAGAGTGTGCAAAGCAGAAATCAAAGCAAAAGGTGGCTACTTTGAAGAACCTAGAATATAAGACACAGTATTTTCAGTTGCTTCACACTGTTTTGTTAATTATATAATTCCACATGTGGTAATTCATAGTTTTGATGCCTTCAGAGTGAATCTACAATTTTCATAGTCATGAAAATAAAGAAAACTCTTTGAGTGAGAAGGTGTGTCCAAACTTTTGGTCTGTACTATATATATATACATACACACACACACACTTTACATATACTATATATATACTTTTATTGCCTTTAGCTCACTGAAGTCAGGTATTACTGAATGGGAGTTAATACGTATATTTGAAATTATGCAGGAGATAAGGGACACGGAATAATATACTTTCATAAATAATTAAAATTTGCCAAATTTTAATATTATTCTTAATTTTTAAGTGCCCAAAAGTGTGGTGAGATAGAAAAATATACCAGAGACAGAGCAGATGTCAGGTATAGCCTAAGCACGTCACTCTGGCTTACGCTGGGGGTGGTCCTACAAGAATTAAAAAGGTCGTTCTTTTTGAACAATTCCTGATCCTTCTTTAAAGGGGTTGTCCACTACCAGGACAACTTATTGTCATTCCTCATGTTTGGCCCTGTTAAAATAAAAACACCTATACTCACCTTGTCGGCGCCATTCCAGCAGTGTCGGCACTCTTGGGGCTCACGTATGGTTCTTACGTCACGTGGGCCCTGCGCCAAATCAGGGCCGGCTTCACTGTCCCCGCCTTCAGACAAATTGTTAACAGGAAGTCAGAGCTGCGGCGGCTCTGTGACTTCCTCTTGATGTTCGATTTGTCCAAAGGCGGGGACTGTGACATCAGCGCTGACTGAGCAAAAGGCTCACGTGACGAAACAACTAGCGATGAGCGAGCGTGCTGGGATCAGGTGTTATCTGAGCATGCTCGGGTGCTAACCGACTGACTTCAACATGCTCGAAAACTATGTTCGAGTCCCCGCAGCTGCATGTCTCGCTGATGTTCGACAGCAGATACCTTTTTCCCTCTGGTCAATTCCTTTAACAAACTATGCAGGAAAAATTACAAAATCCCTAAATTTGCAGCAATTGATTTTTTTTCTTTTACGGAGCTCAATGGTTTTGTTACTGCAGGTGCTAAATTAATCATCAGGAAGGAACACGATATGGAATGAGGTGGCCATAGGACTCTTATTATATAGACTTCTCCTTTTTAATAATTGTATTTTAGCGACTGTCCGGTAACCTACGAACAGTAATGATGAATGGGATCGTACTTCCAACGTCGTGAACATTTTTATGGAAAGAGTAGACTAAACTTTGTGGGTTTTAGCTAAAAATAACTTTATTCGAAGACGTGGTTTTTCCATTTCACTCAATTTATAATGTTCTCGCTTATAGGAAACCGCTCACAAATGGGTAACATAACCAGGCTTGAGCGGGCATCCAAATCCAATCTCCTTCTCTCTTTGGCAGCGAAAACTGCTTAGCTCACCAATCTGGCGACATCAAACCGGCGCTTATATGCCTTATAAAACCTAATAGATGTAATTATTAGGTATACGGCAGATGCATATCCGCAGCCTGCAGACAGCAGAGGCAGTAAAAGCAGAGCAGACTTGTACAAAGTGCATTTAATTACAGGAAATGTCAAATCTGTCAATCAAAAAAAATAGAAAAAAAAAATGCTGCACATTTTCTTACCCTATGTGGTTTGTTCTCAAAGAGATTTCCAGTTCTCGTAGAACCTGAGTGGACTCCTGTACTCGCCTCCGAAACTTCTGAAGAAAAAGAAATGGAGAAGAATGATTTTTGCAGATGACTGATGGAACTGGATGGAGTTTGTAATATTGGTGATAGCTTCTCAATGGAAAAAGGATCTTGTGCCCCCTCCTTCACCCGTATGGAAGGAGTACCAGTTGTGCATGTGCACTGGTGCTCCATTAAAGGACTCACACAGACAATCCAAGTACTTAGCTATATCCATCAGTCCCTTAGACAACGAACAGAACAAGAGCACTCATGTGCAGCCAAGCTCTACTCATTGTCTATAGGGTTCACAAAAACAAGCCAAGTACTTAGCCATCTCCATCAATCCCTTAGACAATGACCAGAACAATAACGCGCATGCGCAGCCGGAGCTCCACTCATTGTCTACCGGACTCACGAAAACAAGTCAAGAACTTCGCAAACTCCATCAGTCCCTTAGACAATGAATGAAACAGCAGCACCCATGCACAGCCAAGCTCTGCTCATTGTCTTTAGGGTTTGCAAACACAAGCCAAGTACTTAGCAATCTCCCTCAATCCCTTAGACAATGAACAGAACAAGAGCACACATGGGCAACTGGTGCTCCATTCATTGTCTGATAGACTCACACAGACAATCTAAGTACTTCATTATCTCTATCAGTCCCTTAGACAATGAACAGAACAATAGCACGCATGCACAACCAGATATCCTTTCGTTATCTATGGGACTCACAAAAACAAGCCAAAGATTTTGCTATTTCCATCAGTCCCTTAGAGAATGAATGAAATAGCAGCACACATGTGCAGCCGAAGCTCAACTCATTGTCTATAGGATTCACGAAGACAAACTAAGTACTTAGCTATCTCCATCAGCCTCTTAAACCATGAACAGAACAAAAGCGCCTATGCACGATCAGATCTCTATTCATTGTCCAATGGACTCACACAGACAATTTAAGTACTTTGATATCTCAATTTAGTCCCTCAGACAATGAACAGAACAAGAGCGCACATGTGGGCCGAAGCTCCGCTCACGGGACTCACAAAAATAAGCTACATCCATCAGTCCCTTGGACAATGAATGAAACAGAAGCATGCATGTGCAGCTCAAGCTCTACTCATTGTCTATAGGATAAATGAAGACAAGCTATTTTCATCAATCAGTCCGATAAACAATGAACAAAACAGCAGCACGCATGTGCGATCAGAGCACCATTCATTGTCTATGAGATCCACGTGACCTGAAAACAGACTAGCCCGCTCAGACAATGTTTATGTGTGGAGTGTAAAACATTTTCTCAATGTAAGTATATGTATCTATATGTATCCTTGTTCTGTGGATTATAGATATGATGGCTCCATACAGTGGATTCTGTGAGCATGGAAAGCTGCGTAGTGGTCATTCCAAACCTTAATGCAGCAAATCAGAGTGGCCATAAAATGGCAGATGTCTGGCTAGTGTTCCCTGAAGATGTAGATGGCGGCGCCTTTCTCATAATCGCTCTCTGGTGGAGAACCTGTAGTGACAATGGTGACCACATGTACAACCTTGAGGGATTCCTACTAAAAGGGGATCAAAAGAGTGAACATAATTTTGATATTCTCTTTTAGAAAGAGTCTATATCAGTGGTCCACAGGATCCAATGATACTTATGATTTGTCCCGAATCAAACATATTATTTCAACAGAAGTGAGACAAGAAACCACCAGAAAAACACTTATAGGATCGCTAAATCTGTTGGATCGTCGCCTTCTATCTACAGATTCACATTAGATTGTTGGTCGATCCGACCACTAAAATCTAATGTCACATGAGCACCACTAGTAAAGTTTGGGCACTTAGCAGCCACAGCATTTACCAACAAGACTTTCCAGAAGGTCGACCGGCACAAGTTTTAGACTACTCGGAAAAGTCGGTATACCAAGACATTACACAATGTGACAATTTTAAATTTTTACGACCGCGTAATTCATAAAAGGCCCAGCCTTATTTCTGCCCATATATAAACTTCGCAAGAATTACACTTGTGTTTTCATAAGAAACATTAATACTAGAACTAATTGCTCAAATCTCCATAGAAGTGGTCATGGAAAACTATCACTTCAATAAGTAAAAACCGGCTTCAATTTAAAAGGGTTTCTGTCGCTCGGCCAATTTTCCCTTTTAAGACATATAACCATGAATGAAATCCCTAGTTTTCCAACCAAACTTGACATACTTGTGGAGTAACGTTGACCCAAATCTCCTTATACACTTCTCAAAAAATAAAAGGGAACACTTAAACAACACAGTGTAACTCCAAGTCAATAATAATATAATAATAATAATAATTTTTATTTATATAGCGCCAACATATTCCGCAGCACTTTACTATTAGGCGGGGACATGTACAGACAATAAATTCAATACAAGTTAAGACAATTTAAACAGTGACATTAGGAGTGAGGTCCCTGCTCGCAAGCTTACAATCTACAAGGAAATGGGGGGGGACACAGTAGGTGAAAAATGCTTGTTATTTCAGGTCTGGCAATTATAATAAATAGGGATTTTCATATAAAGCTGCATGATCCGGTCATCAGCCCGTGTGTTTAAGTGCAATAGTCAAGTATCAAGTGCAGTTATCGTGTGCATGGAGGGTGTGGAGACAGATGAATAGTAGGGTGCAGATTCAGAATAATATTTGGAAGGAGGGAACAGGGCAAAGTTAGTTTACTGAGTAGTTGATGTGGTAGGCTTGTTTGAAGGGATGGGTTTAAAAACGCGCTTGAATAGGTCGGGGCTAGGTATCAGTCTGATCGTCTGGGGAAGTGCATTCCAGAGAGCTGGAGCAGCACGAGAGAAGTCTTGGAGACGGAGGTGCGAGGTTCGGATTACAGGGGATGTTAGTCTTAGGTCATTTGTAGAACGGAGGGCACACGTGTAGGGCGATAGACAGAGATGAGAGAGGAGATATAAGGCGGTGCAGAACAGTGGAGAGCTTTGTGGGTGAGAGAGACTGGACCCTGTAGCGAATAGGTAGCCAGTGTAATGACTGGCACAAGATGGAGGCATCGGTGAAGCGGCTGGACAGAAATATGACCCTGGCTGCCGCATTCAAGATGGATTGGAGAGGAGAAAGTATGGTAAGAGGGAGACCGATCAGAAGAGAGTTGCAGTAGTCCAGACGAGAATGAAGAAGAGCGACAGTAAGAGTCTTAGCAGTTTCAAAGGTGAGAAAAGGTCGGATTCTGGAGATGTTTTTAAGATGCAGGTGACAAGAGCGAGTGAGTGATCGGATATAGGGAGTAAAGGAAAGTTCAGTGTCGAATATGACCCCAAGACAGCGGGCATGCTGCTTGGGAGTTATGGTTGAACCCTCCAGGGTTATTTCGATGTTAGGTAGAGTGAGGTTAGTAGAGGGGAGAAACACAAGAAGTTCAGTTTTGGAGAGATTTAGTTTCAGATAGAGGGAGGACATGATGTTAGAGACAGCAGACAGACAATCCTTGGTATTTTGAATTAGGGTAGGGGTGATGTCAGGGGAAGAAGTGTATAATTGGGTGTCATCAGCATAGAGAGGATACTGGAACCCAAATCTGCTGATTGTTTGTCCAATAGGGGCAGTGTATAGAGAGAAGAGGAGGGGGCCTAGGACTGAGCCCTGCGGGACCCCGATAGTAAGGGGACGAGGAGAGGAAGAGGAGCCGGAAAAAGATACAGTGAAGGAGCGGTCAGAGAGGTAGGAGGAGAACCAGGAGAGCGCTGTGTCCTTGAGGCCTGTAGAGCGGAGCATAGTGAGGAGGAGCTGGTGATCCACAGTGTGAAATGCGGCAGAGAGATCCAGGAGAATCAGCAGGGAGCAATGACCTTTCGATTTAGCTGTTATTAGATCATTAGAGACTTTAGTGAGGGCAGTTTCAGTGGAGTGTAAAGAGCGGAAACCAGATTGTAAGGGGTTGAGAAGAGAGTTATCCGAGAGATAGCGGATTAGACGGGAGTGGACCAAGCGTTCCAGGAGTTTAGAGATGAAGGAAAGGTTAGAGACAGGTCTGTAGTTAGCAGTGCAGTTCTGGTCCATGGATGGCTTTTTAAGTAAAGGGGTTATGATGGCATGTTTAAATGAGGAGGGAAATATACCTGAAGAAAGAGGTTAAATATTTTAGTCAGGTGAGTGGTGACCACTGGTGAGAGAGACTGCAGGAGCTGTGAAGGAATGGGGTCACTGTTGCAGGTTGTAGGCCGAGCAGAAGCGAGGAGCTTGGAAACTTCTTCTTCTGAAACAGGCTCAAAGATGTCTAGTGAGCTTGAGGTGCGGCAGGGAAGGGGATCCAGGCACTGAGGAGATTGGGCTGAGATATCCTGATGGATGTGGTTGATTTTTTCTAGGAAGTAAGTGGCCAGATCCTCACCGCTGAGGTTGGTGATGGGGGCCTGTACTTTAGGTTTCAGGAGGGAGTTTAAGGTTTCAAAAAGTCGTCTTGGGTTGATAGATAGTGAGGTGATGAGGGTGGTGAAGTAGGATTGTTTGGCCAGGTGAAGGGCAGAGTTAGGCTGTGTTCACACACAGCGCTTTTTTAGCGGTTTTTACTGCGGTTTTCACTATAAAACCGCTATAAAACCGCTAAAAATAAGCTGCACAGTCATTTCTATGCATTTTGCACTTTTTGTGCACATTGATGCGTTTTTTACCACGAAAAAAACGCATCGCGGTAAAAAACGCAGCATGCTCATTAATTTTGCGGATTTTTCCACGGTTTTGGCTTCTCCCATGCGTTTAGAAACCGCTGCGGTAAAAAACGCCTCAAAAACGCATCAAAACCGCGCAAAAAACACGCAAAAACCGCCGCGGAAAAGTAGGTGCGGTTTCTGGGAAGGGATTCAAGTTTTTGTGCAGAAATTTTCTGCAACGTGTGCACTTAGCCTTATAGTCAATCACACTTCTGTGAAAACAACCTGTCCAGTTATGAAGCATCACCGATTGTGAATCAATTTGTACTGCTGTTGTGCAAATGGAACAGACAATAGGTAAAAATGATAGGTAATTAGCAATACAACCCCTATAAAATAGTGGTTCTGCAAGGGGTGACCACAGACCATTTCTCTGTTCTCATCCTTTTTGGCTGTTTTGGTCACTTTTCCATTTTGCCATTGCTCTCACCCCTGGAGGTACAGTAAAGCAGCACAAGGCGGTAACTACAACCCACAGAAGTTGCTCAGGTAGTGCAGCTCATCCAAGATAGCACATCAGTGCCAGCTGTGGCAAGAATGGTAGCGGTGTCTGTCAGCACAGTGTCCAGAGCATGGAGCAGATACCAGGAGACAGGTAAGTACACTAAGAGATGTGGAGGGTGCCGTAGGAGGGCAACAACCCAGCAGCATGACCACTATCTCCTCTTTTGTGCAAGGAGGAACAGGATGAGCAGTGCCAGAGTCCTGCAAAATGATCTCCAGCAGGCCACTAACATACATGTGTCTGCTCACACTGTCAGAAACACCGTGCAGGGCAACTGGCATTTGCCAGCGAACACCGGGATTGGCAGATTCGACATTCGACGTTGGTGCCCTTCAGATATTAGAGCAGGTTCACACTAAGCACATGTGACAGACATGACAGAGTCTCGAGACACCGTGGAGAACATTCTGCTGCCTGCAACATCCTCCAGCATGACCGGTTTGGCAGTGGGTCACTAATGATGTGGAGAGGTATTTCTTTGGAGGGCCTCACAGCCCTCCATGTGCAAGGCAGAGGTACCCTGACTTCCATTAGGTACCGGGATGAGATCCTCAGACCCACTGTTAGACCATATGCAGGTGTAGTGGGCCCTGGGTTCCTTCTGATGGATGACAATTCTAGATGTCATGTGACTGAAGTGCATCAGTAGTTCCTTCATTGGACTGCTCCAGACCTGAATCCAGTTGAGCACATCTGGGACATCATGTCTCATGCCATCCACCAACACCACATTGCACTGTCCAAATGTTGACTGATGCTTTAATCCAGGTCTGGGAGGAGATCCCTCAGGAGAACATTTACTACCTCATCAGGAGCAGGCCCAGGTGATGTAGGGAAGTCATACAGGCACGTGGAAGCCACACACACTACTGAGCATCATTTTCTTGCCATTAAAGTTGGATCAGCCTGTAATTTGATTTGTCACATTGATTTTGAGTATGATTCCAAATGCAAACCTCTATGGAATATTAATTTTGATTTACATTGATCATTTTTATGTTTTATTGTTCTCAATGCATTCCACTATGTAATGAATAAAGATCTTCAACTGGAATATTTCATTCAGTGATATCTAGGATATAGTATTTTAGCATTTCCTTTATTTTTTTAGCAATGTACTTTTCAGATGGGATTAAACAAAAGTAAAGTGGTATCAAGAACATCGTCTATATATCTACCCCCAGTATATAGTTTGCAGAAACTTGCACAAAGTATGTCTCAAGTGATGGTAAGACTGTCTAGGAACTTATCACAGAATATTTAAATTGTAGGTGGATGTTAAGAAGTGTTACAACCCATCAATCAATCAAAAGCAATGTACTATCCAAATAACAGGTGATAACTTGCTGATTGGTGGGTGTCCTGACACTGGGATCCACATCGATTGTAAGAATGGGGAATTTGCATCCCAGTTACAAATTGGAATGGCAGGTCGTACACTTGATCACCAATACATTCATTCTTTTGGGGGCCACTGGAGTACAGAGAGTGATGAGTGCAGAATTCATCTGCCCCGTAGAGAATGAATGGAGTAGTCGTCAAGCATCCACACTGCCGCTTCATTATATAGGGAATACTGTAAAGTGATAGTGTCTAGCATGGTCAATACCACTTCATTATAAAGGGAATAAAGGGGTAGCGGTCAAGCAGCACACTACTGCTCCATTATAAAAGGAAGAAAGGGGTAGTGGCCTAGCATACGCACGGTCGCTCCATTATAAAAGGAAGAAAGGGGTAGTGGCCTAGCATACGCACTGTCGCTCCATTAGTAAGGGAATAAAGGGGTAGTGGTCGAGCATACGCACTGTCGCTCCATTATAAAAGGAAGAAAGGGGTAGTGGTCTAGCATGCGCACTGTCGCTCCATTATAAAAGGAAGAAAGGGGTAGTGGTCGAGCATACGCACTGTCGCTGCATTATAAAAGGAAGAAAGGGGTAGTGGTCTAGCAGACGTACTGTCACTCCATTATAAAAGGAAGAAAGGGGTAGTGGCCTAGCATACGCACTGTCGCTCCATTAGTAAGGGAATAAAAGGGTAGTGGTCAAGCATACGCACTGTCGCTTCATTATAAAAGGAAGAAAGGGGTAGTGGTCTAGAATGCGCACTGTCGCTCCATTATAAAAGGAAGAAAGGGGTAGTGGCCTAGCATGCGCACTGTCGCTCCATTATAAAAGGAAGAAAGGGGCAGTGGTCGAGCATACGCACTGTCGCTGCATTAGTAAGGGAATAAAGGGGTAGTGGCCTAGCATACGCACTGTCGCTCCATTAGTAAGGGAATAAAACGGTAGTGGTCAAGCATACGCACTGTCGCTTCATTATAAAAGGAAGAAAGGGGTAGTGGTCGAGTATACGCACTGTCGCTCCATTATAAAAGGAAGAAAGGGGTAGTGGCCTAGAATGCGCACTGTCGCTCCATTATAAAAGGAAGAAAGGGGCAGTGGTCGACCATACGCACTGTCGCTGCATTAGTAAGGGAATAAAGGGGTAGTGGTCTAGCATACACACTGTCGCTCCATTAAAAGGAAGAAAGGGGTAGTGGTCTAGCAGACGCACTGTCTCTCCTTTATAAAAGGAAGAAAGGGGTAGTGGTCGAGCATGCGCACTGTCGCTCCATTATAAAAGGAAGAAAGGGGCAGTGGTCGAGCATACGCACTGTCGCTCCATTATAAAAGGAAGAAAGGGGTAGTGGTCAAGTATACGCACTGTCGCTCCATTATAAAAGGAAGAAAGGGGTAGTGGTCTAGCATACGCACTGTCGCTCCATTATAAAAGGAAGAAAGGGGTAGTGGTCGAGCATGCGCACTGTCGCTCCATTATAAAAGGAAGAAAGGGGCAGTGGTCGAGCATACGCACTGTCGCTGCATTATAAAAGGAAGAAAGGGGTAGTGGTCAAGTATACGCACTGTCGCTCCATTATAAAAGGAAGAAAGGGGTAGTGGTCAAGTATACGCACTGTCGCTCCATTATTAATGGAATAAAGGGGTAGTGATCGAGCATACGCACTATTGCTCCAGTATAAATGGAATAACGGTGTAGTTGACGAGCCTGCGAACTGTTGCTCCATTATGAAGGGAATAAAGGGGTAGTGGTCGAGCATATGCACTAGCGCTCCATCATAAAGGGAATAAAGGGGTAGTTGACGAGCATGCGCAATGTCACTCCATTCTAAAAGCTTATCAACCGATGCAGATTCCAAGGGTCTGCTCTCTACCGATCAACAAATTATCACCTGTGGATAGGTGACAACTTCTTTTCACTGGACAACCCCTTTAAATTGCCAAGATCATTATTACCCCAATCCTGGCAGTTTCAGTGGGAATGGATGTGAATTACAGCCTGATTCCTGTTGTAATTTCAGGGGTACACTGGACAGTACCCACAAGATCACAGTGCCGACCATATCCATCTTTGTCCAGTAATCAAAGCCCGCTTGGTCCCTGGTAACCCCAGACTCCCCAATGACCTCCCACTACTTTGTGAAAATGCAGACAACCTTTGATAAGATGTACATAAAGTAACAGCACACAGTAATGGTAGACAGTAGACAGAATTGATCAGGCTGGAATGAAGGCAACCAGATCCCCCGTGCTCTCCTCTCAGACATCAGCACAGGATATGAGCACATATGGATGCCTGGACGGTAATAATTACACCTATTTTTCAGTAAAGTCACAGTATAAGATATTTCTCAGTTACTTTAGCCAATTTTTGTCTTTTTTTATACAGATGCATTGCCTCTTCATGTCCCAACCACTTGGTTAAAAGCCAAATTCAGCTGGAAATAATGGTTCCATTTTGTAACTCCGTTTTTGGATGCCTATGTGACATTTCTAAATTTTCGGCTTTTTTGGTCTCTCACGAGAACGTTCCATTACACGTCCCCTTCTCAGGTTCTGCTGAATATGATGTATGAGCAGTCGTGGACCATCTGAAAGATTATATGGCACCGGCCAGAAATATTCTCTTACCTTTCTCGTTACCGCTGGGTCTAGATATCCTTTCAGCTTCTGAATATACGTGTGCGGGGGATTCTTTACTTGAAACCGTTCCTAGAAGGAAAAGGTAGAAAATGCTGTAAACTTTTTGTTACATTTAAAAGTAAAATTTTGACCTCGTGACTAGGGGGGAGAACTGCAATGCTTCTTGGGAAAAAGACATGCAAATTATCTCTATAGAAAAAGGAATGCAGCTACCCTACAAGTCAATATCCAGACCCTTAACAGGCCCAGTGACTGACAATACTTACCCTAACATCCTTCCCCAAAATGAAAAGACAACCACCCCCGGAATACTGCTTGGGGTTTTTTGCCCTTCATCAGTGCAGATAAAGCACTGGTTGTCTGGGTGAGAACCTTTAAAGAGCATCTAAGAAACGATACGGTTTCTGGTTGTGGCTACCGATAGATGGTATAGGGGAAGAGACAAGAAGGCGGATTCTGGTACAATCAAAGAATTCCAGAGTTTGGGGTTTGGATGGTATGCAGTTTATTCTCGATGTGTTTCGAGGTCGCACCAACCTCTTTGTCAAGAGAATCATAATAGCTATATAGGACGTTTTATAGGTCATGCACTGCTCCCTGGGGAAAGAAATGCTTTTGCAGCTACTTCTTGGCATTGAGTGCAACACCAAAGTCTTTTACCCAATAATTACATGTTGCCAGTTCTTTTAGGGCAGCCACTAAGAAAGTTAAATCGACTCCTTGAGCGATCAATCTATCTACAGTATCTACTGTATATCTTTATATATATTGGCCGTATATATTTTCTATCTATATATTTAGCTATCTGTCTATCTACCATCCCTATTTACAGTATCTATCATATATATATATATATATCTATCAATCAATCATCTATTACCTATTACATTTATCTATCATCTATTATCTATCTAATATATCTACTGTATCTATTATCTATCTATCTATCTAGAAAAAATGAACAAAGAACAGCACCTTAAAAAAATAACTGGGTACAAAGCCGCCTAGGTACATACCAGTCCCTGTAATATCTATCTATCTATCTATCTATCTATCTATCTATCTATCTATCTATCTATCTATCTATCTATCCCTTACAATCTACATTGCTACAGATGTGATTCACGACTCATTACATAATTACATATTTAATCGTTATTATTTGGAAATTACTCATCTTTGAACACCAAAGATAAATGCCAAAACCTTTTGCAATAGGCAACAAGCCTGAGCTTAAAAAAATAAAATATCACTTTCCACAACTCACATCCTCTGTGAATGAGTTGTGTGATGAGACGGATTTTCACAATGAACCCGAAACACCGTGGAGCTGCTATTATTCTTAGCCACTCGCCCAAAAGAATAAAAATGTAGAGAAAGTCAATATTTCTATGCTTTAAGTACAATGGGTAATGGGCTTATCATCTTCGTACAATCTCTTTTTTTTTTTTTTTTAAACGGTTTCCTGATGGTAAACTAATCACAAGGTGCCCTAAAACTGTAATCTGTAGGGGAAGGCAGCAACAAGTGCGCGATTTCCCTGCAGCACCCCCACAGGGAAAGTTAAGTATTGCACTGTTTCCATAGGAATCAATTGTCCTTCTATTTACGCAATGTAAGAACATATTGAGTCCTCCAGAATGAGAGCCCATCTTTGTAGCTGACCTCCTGTCTGGATAATAGATAAGGCTCCTGTATGTCAGATCTTTCTTTATATATTTGATCTTTTTTTTTACATCAGATACTCTAAAAATCCTTTGGAAAGGGCAACAATAGGTTTAATGTACTCATTTTGGATGGGATCCTTAAGCCCCCGTCTCACATAGTGAGATCGTTAGCGAGATCGCTGAAACGTCACAGATTTTGTGACGCAACAGCGATCTCGTTACGTGTGACACATAGCGGCGACTGCTGGATATTGCTGATCGTGCTGACCTGGGCCATTTTTTGATCGTTGGTGTCCCGCTGGCCAGCATGCATCGCTGTTTGACGCCGATGAGCGACCTCGTTGGCGATGCAGAGCTCAGGGACGCAGGCGGGAGTCGTCAGAATAGCTGCTGTGTGACAAGGTCCCAACGACCGCCGAGGTCGTTATACGGATCGCTGTATCGTCGCTGCGTCGTTGAGTAGATCTGCCTGTTTGACAGCTTACTAGCGACCACGTAGCGACGCACCAGCGATCCTTACCAGGTCGAATCGCTGTCGGGATCGCTGATGCGTCACTTAGTGTAACGGGACCCTTAGTCCATAAGGGTTATAATAAAATGAAAGGGTCTGCTTTTTTTCCCCCCAAAAAACGGCTCCCCTGCTGCGCATTGGCTGGGTCTGATACTGCAGCTCTGCTCATTAAGTTGCCTAAAGCTGCAATATCAGTCATAACCTGGAGACCAGAGTGGCGCTGTTTTTAGAAGAAAGTAGTTTATTTCCTTTAATACAACAAAAGTAGAATTGAGAAAAAAGACTCACGCTGCCCAGATCACTTCTACATCCAGGGTAGTCGGCACCTTTTGGGGCAACTTGGCCCTACAACATTGGGCCACAACACACACCATGACAGCATGGGGTGTCGTAAATGGCTGCCGTGGTCTGGTACACTTCAGTCCTCTGGGAAGGGCAAATATTTTTTTTTTTTTACTCAACTCTACACTCAAGTTGTACGCTGTGAAACTACAGATCCCAGCATGTCGTTAGTTCTGGTCGGCTTAGCTTATAGGGTTGCATCAGACGTCCTATTGCATAATATGAGTCTGGGCTTCGTCCTTTTGGCCGTCTATGTGGTGCGTCTACGCTAGGAGCCAACTTGTCACTTTAGAGATAGAAGATTTCCACAGAGGTCGGCTCCGTCATGAAGGAAGGAACGCTGGATAATCTCCGAAAAATGGAGAATCCTAAATTTTGCCAAAAGGTTATTTCCTATCTGAAGATGGAAAATCCTCACCGCTGACTGTCCCAGGGATCTGATCCGGTAGCGTCGTGCTCCGTAGCGGTGTTCCGCCATGCAATGTGGGCTCATATAAGTACCGACCCGCAGTGCTGAATGCTGCACCATGGAAATGTATGGGGTCCTATACTGTACCCCTGATCAACAGAGGCACAAAGGTTTCTCTTTATTTTCAATAAGTCTATAAGAAAGAAAAAAAAATCCTCACTTCGTCAAACGCCATATTACTAAGGTATTCTCAATTTCTAAGAGTATGGCGCCCCACAAAGGCTCCGGAAAGCTGCACACGGCTCTAAAATACAGAAACAGGGGTAATAGTGCGAACAGAGGTGTACTATGTCTGTACACAGAGCCATTATGGCTACCCCAAGATCAGGTTAGGTTAGGAGTTGTAGTGTATTGCGTTTGATAGGAAAAAGTTATACACAGAAAAGGGGTTGCTCACCTTTTTTTTTTTTTTTTTAACGTAAACGTACGTATTTGGGGCTAAAATTCATTTTTGCAATTGGGTTTCATTACAAATTTTGCACCCTTCGGCTTTTACAGACTCTTAGTTTTCCTGCATCTTCAACTTTGATGTGGTCTGTGGTCATATATCAGGTATGAGGAGCTCAGATAAAGTCAGGAACTCTCCGACTGGACCTACACAATCAACTTCCCATTCTGCAGCCGGCAACAGACAGTGCAGCAAACGGCGCAAAAGAAACTTACAATAAAACCAATTACAAAAATATATAAATTTAAATGGGTATTCCCATCTCCAAGATCCTGTCCCAATATGTAGTAGTAACATAGTAACATAGTAACACAGTTTTGAAGGCAGAAGGAAGACCTTATGTCCATCTAGTTCAGCCTATTTTTAGTGCAGCTGTTCTGCATTGTTGATCCTGGGGAAGGCAAAAAACCCACAGAGTAGAAGCCAATTTTCTCCATAGGGAAATAAATTCCTTCCCCTAAGCTGGGTCAACCATGTACCTATAATATTCTGTTATTTGTAACCTTCTATACTGTTACTCACAAGAAAAGCATCCATTCCTTTCTTACATTCATTCAGTGAGTTGGCCATCACCACTTCCTCAGGAAGAGAATTCCAGAGCCTCACTGCTCTTACCGTGAAGAACCCTCTTCTATGCTGGTGCAGAAATTGTCTTTCCTCCAAACGAAGAGAATGCCCCCTTGTTCTTGTCACAGTCCTTGGTACAAACAGTTCATTGGAGAGATCTCTGTATTGCCCTCTGATATACTTGTACATATATATTAGGTCTCCCCTAAGTCTTCTCTTTTCTAGAGTAAATAGACCTAATTTTGATAACCTTTCTGGGTATTGTAGTGAACCAACTCCATTTATCATTTTAGTAGCCCGCCTTTGAACCCTTTCAAGTTCAGTAATGTCTTTCTTGAGCACCGGCGTCCAAAATTGCACACAATCCTCCAAGTGTGGTCTGACGAGTGATTTGTACAGAGGGAGAATTATGTTTTCATCTCGTGTCCCCAGACCTCTTCTAATGCATCCCATGACCCTATTTGCTTTGGTGGCAGCTGCCTGACACTGGGCACTCCAA
The DNA here is from genome assembly GCF_039654945.1 of Dendrobates tinctorius. Lineage (NCBI taxonomy): Eukaryota > Metazoa > Chordata > Amphibia > Anura > Dendrobatidae > Dendrobates > Dendrobates tinctorius. The sequence goes on along the minus strand of NW_027361810.1, from coordinate 25,700,923 downwards.
TTTAGCTTCTTATTGACTAAGATGCCTAAGTCTTTTTCCATGTCTGATTTCCCCAGCAGTTTCCCATTTAGTAAGTAATTGTAGCATCTGTTTCTCCTTCCCATGTGCAGAACCTTACACTTATCTGTGTTAAACCTCATTTGCCATTTTTCAGCCCAATTCTCCAATTTACTCAAATCTGTCTGTAGTTGCAAACTGTCCTCCTTTGTGTTAACGACCTTACATAGTTTTGTATCATCTGCAAATACTGATATTTTACTGTGTAACCATCCACTAGATCATTAATAAATATATTAAATAGTAGGGGCCCAATACAGAACCCTGTGGTCCCCCACTAGTAACCCTGGCCCAATCTGAGGATGCCCCATTAATAACCACTCTTTGTTTTCCATCACTAAGCCAGCTACCTACCCATTTACCCACACATTTTCCCCTTATATTAGGTGTAATATAAATATTATTAGCAAATATCTCCAATTAGAAAAGTAGTATAGTTCTCCTGATTCACTACGTCGCTTACCCCATGTGCAGGGCATTGCAGCAGCTTACGTATCCAGTGTTACAACCACTAGCAACTAACTGTCACTATATGAGAGGACGTAACCATGGATATCTTAGCTATAGCAATGCCCTGCACATGGGGTTAAGCGACATCGCAAATCAGAAAAACTATACTACATTTATAATTGGAGGTATTTGCAAATATTATTATTACACCTACTACATATTGGGATAGGATCTTGCAGATGGGAATACCCCTTTAAGTAAGAAAAAAAAAAATTGTCCCCTATGGGGGAATAACCTGGTCATATCCAGTGACGACAGAATGTTGGGTGTTGTAGTGTCTTGTTTTTGCATAGAGGAATAATAGAACTAATAGTCATGTTGAGAGTTGTAGTGTACTGTGATTGTAGAGAGCAGGAATAGACTCATCGTGGACATGTTGAGAGTTGTAGTGTACGGTGATTGTAGAGAGCAGGAATAGACTCATCGTGGACATGTTGAGCGTTGTAGTGTACGGTGATTGTAGAGAGCAGGAATAGACTCATCGTGGACATGTTGAGAGTTGTAGTGTACGGTGATTGTAGAGAGTAGGAATAGGCTCATCGTGGACATGTTGAGAGTTGTAGAGTACGGTGAATGTAGAGAGTAGGAATAGACTCATCATGGACATGTTGGGAGTTGTAGTGTACGGTGGATGTAGAGAGTAGGAATAGACTCATCGTGGACATGTTGGGAGGTGTAGTGTACAGTGATTGTAGAGAGTAGGAATAGACTCATCGTGGACATGTTGAGAGTTGTAGTGTACGGTGAATGTAGAGAGGAGGAGTAGACTCATCGTGGACATGTTGAGAGTTGTAGTGTACGGTGATTGTAGAGAGCAGGAATAGACTCATCGTGGATATGTTGAGAGTTGTAGTGTACGGTGAATGTAGAGAGTAGGAAAAGACTCATCGTGGACATGTTGGGAGTTGTAGTGTACGGTGATTGTAGAGAGTAGGAATAGACTCATCATGGACATGTTGGGAGTTGTAGTGTACGGTGGATGTAGAGAGTAGGAATAGACTCATCGTGGACATGTTGGGAGGTGTAGTGTACAGTGATTGTAGAGAGTAGGAATAGACTCATCGTGGACATGTTGAGAGTTGTAGTGTACGGTGAATGTAGAGAGGAGGAGTAGACTCATCGTGGACATGTTGAGAGTTGTAGTGTACGGTGATTGTAGAGAGCAGGAATAGACTCATCGTGGATATGTTGAGAGTTGTAGTGTACGGTGAATGTAGAGAGTAGGAAAAGACTCATCGTGGACATGTTGGGAGTTGTAGTGTACGGTGATTGTAGAGAGTAGGAGTAGACTCATCGTGGACATGTTGAGAGATGTAGTGTACGGTGAATGTAGAGAGTAGGAATAGACTCATCGTGGACATGTTGGGAGTTGTAGTGTACGGTGATTGTAGAGAGTAGGAGTAGACTCATCGTGGACATGTTGAGAGTTGTAGTGTACGGTGAATGTAGAGAGTAGGAATAGTCTCATTGTGGACATGTTGAGAGTTGTAGTGTACGGTGAATGTAGAGAGTAGGAATAGACTCATCGTGGACATGTTGGGTGTTGTAGTGTACGGTGAATGTAAAAGAGTAGGAATAGACTCAACGTGGACATGTTGAAAGTTGTAGTGTACGGTGATTGTAGAGAGTAGGAATAGGCTCATCGTGGACATGTTGAGAGTTGTAGTGTACGGTGAATGTAGAGAGTAGGAGTAGACTCATCGTGGACATGTTGGGAGTTGTAGTGTACGGTGATTGTAGAGAGTAGGAGTAGACTCATCGTGGACATGTTGGGAGTTGTAGTGTACGGTGAATGTAGAGAGTAGGAATAGTCTCATTGTGGACATGTTGAGAGTTGTAGTGTACGGTGAATGTAGAGAGTAGGAATAGACTCATCGTGGACATGTTGGGTGTTGTAGTGTACGGTGAATGTAAAAGAGTAGGAATAGACTCAACGTGGACATGTTGAAAGTTGTAGTGTACGGTGATTGTAGAGAGTAGGAATAGGCTCATCGTGGACATGTTGAGAGTTGTAGTGTACGGTGAATGTAGAGAGTAGGAGTAGACTCATCGTGGACATGTTGGGAGTTGTAGTGTACGGTGATTGTAGAGAGTAGGAGTAGACTCATCGTGGACATGTTGAGAGTTGTAGTGTACGGTGATTGTAGAGAGCAGGTATAGACTTATCGTGGACATGTTGGGAGTTGTAGTGTACGGTGAATGTAGAGAGCAGGAGTAGACTCATCGTGGACATGTTGAGAGTTGTAGTGTACGGTGATTGTAGAGAGCAGGTATAGACTTATCGTGGACATGTTGGGAGTTGTAGTGTACGGTGAATGTAGAGAGCAGGAATAGACTCAACGTGGACATGTTGAGAGTTGTAGTGTACGGTGATTGTAGAGAGTAGGAATAGGCTCATCGTGGACATGTTGAGAGTTGTAGTGTACGGTGAATGTAGAGAGTAGGAATAGACTCATCATGGACATGTTGGGAGTTGTAGTGTACGGTGGATGTAGAGAGTAGGAATAGACTCATCGTGGACATGTTGGGAGGTGTAGTGTACAGTGATTGTAGAGAGTAGGAATAGACTCATCGTGGACATGTTGAGAGTTGTAGTGTACGGTGAATGTAGAGAGGAGGAGTAGACTCATCGTGGACATGTTGAGAGTTGTAGTGTACGGTGATTGTAGAGAGCAGGAATAGACTCATCGTGGATATGTTGAGAGTTGTAGTGTATGGTGAATGTAGAGAGTAGGAAAAGACTCATCGTGGACATGTTGGGAGTTGTAGTGTACGGTGATTGTAGAGAGTAGGAGTAGACTCATCGTGGACATGTTGAGAGTTGTCGTGTACAGTGATTGTAGAGAGTAGGAATAGACTCATCGTGGACATGTTGAGAGTTGTAGTGTACGGTGAATGTAGAGAGTAGGAATAGTCTCATTGTGGACATGTTGAGAGATGTAGTGTACGGTGAATGTAGAGAGTAGGAATAGACTCATCGTGGACATGTTGGGAGTTGTAGTGTACGGTGATTGTAGAGAGTAGGAGTAGACTCATCGTGGACATGTTGAGAGTTGTAGTGTACGGTGAATGTAGAGAGTAGGAATAGTCTCATCATGGACATGTTGGGAGTTGTAGTGTACGATGGATGTAGAGAGTAGGAATAGACTCATCGTGGACATGTTGGGAGGTGTAGTGTACAGTGATTGTAGAGAGTAGGAAAAGACTCATCGTGGACATGTTGAGAGTTGTAGTGTACGGTGATTGTAGAGAGTAGGAGTAGACTCATCGTGGACATGTTGAGAGTTGTAGTGTACGGTGAATGTAGAGAGTAGGAAAAGACTCATCGTGGACATGTTGGGAGGTGTAGTGTACAGTGATTGTAGAGAGTAGGAGTAGACTCATCGTGGACATGTTGAGAGTTGTAGTGTACGGTGAATGTAGAGAGTAGGAATAGACTCATCGTGGACATGTTGAGAGGTGTAGTGTACGGTGAATGTAGAGAGGAGGAGTAGACTCATCGTGGACATGTTGAGAGTTGTAGTGTACGGTGATTGTAGAGAGCAGGAATAGACTCATCGTGGACATGTTGAGAGTTGTAGTGTACGGTGAATGTAGAGAGTAGGAAAAGACTCATCGTGGACATGTTGGGAGTTGTAGTGTACGGTGATTGTAGAGAGTTGGAGTAGACTCATCGTGGACATGTTGGGAGTTGTAGTGTACGGTGAATGTAGAGAGCAGGAGTAGACTCATCGTGGACATGTTGAGAGTTGTAGTGTACGGTGATTGTAGAGAGCAGGTATAGACTTATCGTGGACATGTTGGGAGTTGTAGTGTACGGTGAATGTAGAGAGCAGGAGTAGACTCATCGTGGACATGTTGTGAGTTGTAGTGTACGGTGATTGTAGAGAGTAGGAATAGACTCATCATGGACATGTTGGGAGTTGTAGTGTACGGTGATTGTAGAGAGTAGGAATAGGCTCATCGTGGATATGTTGGGAGTTGTAGTGTACGGTGATTGTAGAGAGCAGGAATAGACTCATCGTGGACATGTTGGGAGTTGTAGTGTACGGTGATTGTAGAGAGTAGGAATAGGCTCATCGTGGACATGTTGGGAGTTGTAGTGTACGGTGAATGTAGAGAGCAGGAGTAGACTCATCGTGGACATGTTGGGAGTTGTAGTGTACGGTGAATGTAGAGAGCAGGTATAGACTCATCGTGGACATGTTGTGAGTTGTAGTGTACGGTGAATGTAGAGAGCAGGAGTAGACTCATCGAGGACATGTTGTGAGTTGTAGTGTACGGTGATTGTAGAGAGTAGGAATAGACTCATCGTGGACATGTTGGGAGTTGTAGTGTACGGTGATTGTAGAGAGTAGGAATAGGCTCATCGTGGATATGTTGGGAGTTGTAGTGTACGGTGAATGTAGAGAGCAGGAATAGACTCATCGTGGACATGTTGGGAGTTGTAGTGTACGGTGATTGTAGAGAGCAGGAATAGACTCATCGTGGACATGTTGGGAGTTGTAGTGTACTGTGAATATAGAGAGCAGGAAAAGACTCATCGTGGACATGTTGGGAGTTGTAGTGTACGGTGAATGTAGAGAGCAGGAATAGACTCATCGTGGACATGTTGAGAGTTGTAGTGTACGGTGGATGTAGAGAGAAGGAGTAGACTCATCGTGGACATGTTGGGAGTTGTAGTGTACGGTGGATGTAGAGAGTAGGAATAGACTCATCGTGGACATGTTGGGAGTTTTAGTGTACGGTGATTGTAGAGAGTAGGAATAGACTCATCGTGGACATGTTGGGAGTTGTAGTGTACGGTGATTGTAGAGAGTAGGAATAGACTCATCATGGACATGTTGGGAGTTGTAGTGTACGGTGATGATAGAGAGTAGGAATAGACTCATCGTGGAAATGTTGGGAGTTTTAGTGTACGGTGATTGTAGAGAGTAGGAATAGACTCATCGTGGACATGTTGGCAGTTGTAGTGTACGTGATTGTAGAGAGTAGGAATAGACTCACCGTGGACTTGTTGGGAGTTGTAGTGTACGGTGATTGTAGAGAGTAGGAATAGACTCATCATGGACATGTTGGGAGTTGTAGTGTACGGTGATTGTAGAGAGTAGGAATAGACTCATCGTGGACATGTTGGGAGTTGTAGTGTACGGTGATTGTAGAGTAGGAATAGACTCATCGTGGACATGTTGGCAGTTGTAGTGTACGGTGGATGTAGAGAGTAGGAGTAGACTCATCGTGGACATGTTGGGAGTTGTAGTGTACGGTGATTCTAGAGAGCAGGAATAGACTCATCGTGGACATGTTGAGAGTTGTAGTGTACGGTGATTGTAGAGAGTAGGAATAGGCTCATCGTGGACATGTTGAGAGTTGTAGTGTATGGTGAATGTAGAGAGCAGGAATAGACTCATCATGGACATGTTGGGAGTTGTAGTGTACGGTGAATGTCTAGAGGAGGAGTAGACTCATCGTGGACATGTTGAGAGTTGTAGTGTACGGTGAATGTAGAGAGTAGGAATAGACTCATCGTGGACATGTTGGGAGTTGTAGTGTACGGTGAATGTAGAGAGTAGGAATAGTCTCATCGTGGACATGTTGAGAGTTGTAGTGTACGGTGATTGTAGAGAGCAGGTATAGACTTATCGTGGACATGTTGAGAGTTGTAGTGTACGGTGAATGTAGAGAGTAGGAATAGACTCATCGTGGACATGTTGGGAGTTGTAGTGTACGGTGAATGTAGAGAGTAGGAATAGACTCATCGTGGACATGTTGAGAGTTGTAGTGTACGGTGATTGTAGAGAGCAGGTATAGACTCATCGTGGACATGTTGGGAGGTGTAGTGTACAGTGATTGTAGAGAGTAGGAATAGACTCATCGTGGACATGTTGAGAGTTGTAGAGTACGGTGAATGTAGAGAGGAGGAGTAGACTCATCGTGGACATGTTGAGAGTTGTAGTGTACGGTGATTGTAGAGAGCAGGAATAGACTCATCGTGGACATGTTGAGAGTTGTAGTGTACGGTGATTGTAGAGAGTAGGAATAGACTCATCGTGGACATGTTGAGAGTTGTAGTGTACGGTGAATGTAGAGAGTAGGAATAGACTCATCGTGGACATGTTGAGAGTTGAAATGTACGGTGAATGTAGAGAGCAGGAATAGACTCATCGTGGACATGTTGAGAGTTGTAGTGTACGGTGATTGTAGAGAGCAGGTATAGACTTATCGTGGACATGTTGAGAGTTGTAGTGTACGGTGAATGTAGAGAGTAGGAATAGACTCATCGTGGACATGTTGGGAGTTGTAGTGTACGGTGAATGTAGAGAGTAGGAATAGACTCATCGTGGACATGTTGGGTGTTGTAGTGTACGGTGAATGTAGAGAGTAAGAATAGTCTCATCGTGGACATGTTGGGAGTTGTAGTGTACGATGGATGTAGAGAGTAGGAATAGACTCATCGTGGACATGTTGGGCGGTGTATTGTACAGTGATTGTAGAGAGTAGGAAAAGACTCATCGTGGACATGTTGAGAGTTGTAGTGTACGGTGATTGTAGAGAGTAGGAGTAGACTCATCATGGACATGTTGAGAGTTGTAGTGTACGGTGAATGTAGAGAGTAGGAAAAGACTCATCGTGGACATGTTGGGAGGTGTAGTGTACAGTGATTGTAGAGAGTATAAATAGACTCATCGTGGACATGTTGAGAGTTGTAGTGTATGGTGAATGTAGAGATGAGGAGTAGACTCATCGTGGACATGTTGAGAGTTGTAGTGTACGGTGATTGTAAAGAGCAGGAATAGACTCATCGTGGACATGTTGAGAGTTGTAGTGTACGGTGATTGTAGAGAGTAGGAGTAGACTCATCGTGGACATGTTGAGAGTTGTAGTGTACGGTGAATGTAGAGAGTAGGAATAGACTCATCATGGACATGTTGAGAGTTGAAGTGTACGGTGAATGTAGAGAGCAGGAATAGACTCATCGTGGACATGTTGGGTGTTGTAGTGTACGGTGAATGTAGAGAGCAGGAATAGACTCATCGTGGACATGTTGGGTGTTGTAGTGTACGGTGAATGTAGAGAGCAGAAATAGACTCATCGTGGACATGTTGAGAGTTGTAGTGTACGGTGATTGTAGAGAGCAGGTATAGACTTATCGTGGACATGTTGGGAGTTGTAGTGTACGGTGAATGTAGAGAGCAGGTATAGACTCATCGTGGACATGTTGGGAGTTGTAGTGTACGGTGAATGTAGAGAGCAGGAGTAGACTCATCGTGAACATGTTGTGAGTTGTAGTGTACGGTGATTGTAGAGAGTAGGAATAGACTCATCGTGGACATGTTGGGAGTTGTAGTGTACGGTGATTGTAGAAAGTAGGAATAGACTCATCATGGACATGTTGAGAGTTGTAGTGTACGGTGAATGTAGAGAGCAGGAATAGACTCATCATGGACATGTTGAGAGTTGTAGTGTACGGTGAATGTAAAGAGTAGGAGTAGACTCATCGTGGACATGTTGGGAGTTGTAGTGTACGGTGATTGTAGAGAGCAGGAATAGACTCATCGTGGACATGTTGGGAGTTGTAGTGTACGGTGAATATAGAGAGCAGGAAAAGACTCATCGTGGACATGTTGGGAGTTGTAGTGTACGGTGAATGTAGAGAGTAGGAATAGACTCATCGTGGACATGTTGAGAGTTGTAGTGTACGGTGGATGTAGAGAGCAGGAATAGGCTCATCGTGGACATGTTGGGAGTTGTAGTGTACGTGATTGTAGAGAGTAGGAATAAACTCATCGTGGACATGTTGGGAGTTGTAGTGTACGGTGATTGTAGAGAGTAGGAATAGACTCATCGTGGACATGTTGGGAGTTGTAGTGTACGGTGAATGTAGAGAGCAGGAATAGACTCATCGTGGACATGTTGGGAGTTGTAGTGTACGTGATTGTAGAGAGTAGGAATAAACTCATCGTGGACATGTTGGGAGTTGTAGTGTACGGTGATTGTAGAGAGTAGGAATAGGCTCATCGTGGACATGTTGGGAGTTGTAGTGTACGGTGAATGTAGAGAGTAGGAATAGACTCATCGTCGACATGTTGGGAGTTGTAGTGTACGGTGATTGTAGAGAGTAGGAATAGACTCATCGTGGACATGTTGAGAGTTGTAGTGTACGGTGATTGTAGAGAGTAGGAGTAGACTCATCGTGGACATGTTGAGAGTTGTAGTGTACAGTGAATGTAGAGTAGGAATAGACTCATCGTGGACATGTTGGGAGCTTTAGTGTACGGTGATTGTAGAGAGTAGGAATAGACTCATCGTGGAAATGTTGGGAGTTGTAGTGTACGGTGGATGTAGAGAGAAGGAATAGACTCATCGTGGACATGTTGGAAGTTGTAGTGTACGGTGGATGTAGAGAGAAGGAATAGACTCATCGTGGACATGTTGTGAGTTGTAGTGTACGGTGATTGTAGAGAGTAGGAATAGACTCATCGTGGACATGTTGGGAGTTGTAGTGTACGGTTATTGTAGAGAGTAGGAATAGACTCATCGTGGAAATGTTGGGAGATTTAGTGTACGGTGATTGTAGAGAGTAGGAATAGACTCATCGTGGACATGTTGGGAGTTGTAGTGCACGGTGATTGTAGAGAGTAGGAATAGACTCATCGTGGAAATGTTGGGAGTTTTAGTATACGGTGATTGTAGAGAGTAGGAATAGACTCATCGTGGAAATGTTGGGAGTTGTAGTGTACGGTGATTGTAGAGAGTAGGAATAGACTCATCGTGGAAATGTTGGGAGTTGTAGTGCACGGTGATTGTATAGAGTAGGAATAGACTCATCGTGGAAATGTTGGGAGTTTTAGTGTACGGTGATTGTAGAGAGTAGGAATAGACTCATCGTGGAAATATTGGGAGTTTTAGTGTACGGTGATTGTAGAGAGTAGGAATAGACTCATCGTGGACATGTTGGGAGTTGTAGTGTACGGTGATTATAGAGAGTAGGAATAAGCTCATCGTGGACATGTTGGGAGTTGTAGTGTACGGTGATTGTAGAGAGTAGGAATAGACTCATCGTGGAAATGTTGAGAGTTGTAGTGTACGGTGATTGTAGAGAGTAGGAATAGACTCATCGTGGAAATGTTGAGAGTTGTAGTGTACGGTGATTGTAGAGAGTAGGAATAGACTCATCGTGGAAATGTTGGGAGTTGTAGTGTACGGTGAATGTAGAGAGTAGGAATAGGCTCATCGTGGACATGTTGAGAGTTGTAGTGTACAGTGATTGTAGAGAGTAGGAATAGGCTCATCATGGACATGTTGAGAGTTGTAGTGTACGGTGATTGTATAGAGTAGGAATAGACTCATCGTGGAAATGTTGGGAGTTGTAGTGCACGGTGATTGTAGAGAGTAGGAATAGGCTCATCGTGGAAATGTTGGGAGTTGTAGTGCACGGTGATTGTAGAGAGTAGGAATAGACTCATCGTGGAAATGTTGGGAGTTTTAGTGTACGGTGATTGTAGAGAGTAGGAATAGACTCATCGTGGACATGTTGGGAGTTGTAGTGTACGGTGATTATAGAGAGTAGGAATAGACTCATCGTGGACATGTTGGGAGTTGTAGTGTACAATGTTCGGGGGTATTAATCTTAGATGTGTGGGGGGCTGCGGCATGTCCATCTATAATGTTCACACAACACAATCATTATCATTTCCTACCAGACTAATACAAGCAGGATCGGGCGGAGGATGGGTGTCCTCTTTCTAATCCGCACAAGTATTCGTAAACTAACACCGATGATTCACTTTACATCGTAATAAGGAAAATGGTCCAAATCTTTTCTAGATACAATAACTCGGAGACAAATTCCCAGATATTCTGTTTATTGGAGGGTCCGGCTGATAATAAATCACTAGCTCCAGTTCAGTCCAGCGGAGACCACCTCTGAGAGAGGAACGAGACAATGGAAGGAAAATACTTCTCTGTCCATTTGCCTCGATCTTGGCCAGAACCAGATGTCTTCAATCTTCACTCCCGATTTATGTGTCTGTCTGTAAATCTGATAGTTTTCTGTTTTTTTTTTCCAAGACCGGAAACAAAATATATTCAATTTACCACTGCCAAATTGGATTTGTAAATTTGCCGGCGAGTTTTGCCAGAGACACAATGTAGAATAAACAGGATATTATAGACGGGTAATATTATAGCTCAGATTGGAGATGAAATACGTACAGTATACCTGCTTATGGGGAGCTATCCTAATACTGCACTAGATTAGGGTAGGAAACAGATATTTGTTGGTTCACTAAGGGTTAACTCCTTATTAATCAGTTTGTTATTCTCAAGGTATAGATAATTTACTGATCGCTGGGGGTCCGACCTCTGGGACCCTGCTACAGTCCTAAGAATGAAGCTCTGGAGCCCGAAGTGTAAATGCTCCATTCATTGTCTATGGGACTGTCGGAAAAAGCTGCTCAGTCTCATAGACAATGAATGGAGTAGAGGTTGAGCATGCGCACCTCTGCTCCATTTAAGAGGGGGCTTGCGTTTTCGGGATCACTGAGGGTTCCAGCAGTTGACTCCCAGACTTTTAAGTTATTACACAAGGAAAAGGTTTTACTAAAATGAGGCCAGAATGTCTTAAAGGGGTTGTCTAAGACTTAGTTATTGATGTGGAGTCCCGAATCGGGCACCCCTACCGCTTGCCAAGAAATGTACAGTGAACACCACAGTTCCACACACTGACTAGTGGCCGTTACCACGTACTACAGCTCAGCTCCTATTGAACTGAATAGGAGCGGAGCTGCAGTACTCAAAATTGTCCAGAGCACGGTGTTTGGCACTATGGTGACCCGGCTCTATATACCAGGTATGTCTGGGCAGCAATCAATGGGGGACATCCAATGATCTGATACTGATGACCAATCTGGAGGAAAGGACATCAATAACTAAGCCCTTGATAAGAAGGTCCACGCACTATGGGCCCGAGTCTCGACCATTTGTAGGGGGAGGGGAGGTGTTTAAAATCACTTTTCGATTTCTTTTTTGCCTTATTGCATTCATTGAGGTTTCTTTATACAGTCATATGTAAAAGTTTGGGCACCCCTATTAATGTTAACCTTTTTTCTTTATAACAATTTTGGTTTTTGCAACAGGTATTTCAGTTTCATATATCTAATAACTGATGGACTCAGTTATATTTCTGGATTCAAATGAGGTTTATTGTACTAACAGAAAATGTGCAATCTGCATTTAAACACAATTTCACCGGTGCAAAAGTATGGGCACCCTTATCATTTTCTTGATTTGAACACTCCTAACTACTTTTTACTGACTTCCTGAAGCACTAAATTGGTTTTGTAACCTCATTGAGCTTTGATCTTCATAGCCAGGTGTATCAAATCATGAGAAAAGGTATTTAAGGTGGCCACTTGCAAGTAGTTCTCCTATTTGATTCTCCTATGAAGAGTGGCATCATGGGCTCCTCAAAACAACTCTCAAATGATCTGAAAACAAAGATTATTCAACATAGCTTTTCAGGGGAAGGATACAAAAAGTTGTCTCAGAGATTTAACCTGTCAGTTTCCACTGTGAGGAACATAGTAAGGAAATGGAAGAACACAGGTACAGTTCTTGTTAAGCCCAGAAGTGGCAGGCCAAGAAAAATATCAGAAAGGCAGAGAAGAAGAATGGTGAGAACAGTCAAGGACAATCCACAGACCACCTCCAAAGACCTGCAGCATCATCTTGCTGCAGATGGTGTCACTGTGCATCGGTCAACAATACAGCGCACTTTGCACAAGGAGAAGCTGTATGGGAGAGTGATGCGAAAGAAGCCGTTTCTGCCAGCACGCCACAAACAGAGTCGCCTGAGGTATGCAAAAGCACATTTGGACAAGCCAGTTACATTTTGGAAGAAGGTCCTGTGGACTGATGAAACAAAGATTGAGTTGTTTGGTCATACAAAAAGGCGTTATGCATGCGCTGTATTGTTGACCGATGCACAGTGACACCATCTGCAGCAAGATGAGGCTGCAGGTCTTTGGAGGTGGTCTGTGGATTGTCCTTGACTGTTCTCACCATTCTTCTTCTCTGCCTTTCTGATATTTTTCTTGGCCTGCCACTTCTGGGCTTAACAAGAACTGTACCTGTGTTCTTCCATTTCCTTACTATGTTCCTCACAGTGGAAACTGACAGGTTAAATCTCTGAGACAACTTTTTGTATCCTTCCCCTGAAAAGCTATGTTGAATAATCTTTGTTTTCAGATCATTTGAGAGTTGTTTTGAGGAGCCCATGATGCCACTCTTCATAGGAGAATCAAATAGGAGAACTACTTGCAAGTGGCCACTTTAAATACCTTTTCTCATGATTTGATACACCTGGCTATGAAGTTCAAAGCTCAATGAGGTTACAAAACCAATTTAGTGCTTCAGGAAGTCAGTAAAAAGTAGTTAGGAGTGTTCAAATCAAGAAAATGATAAGGGTGCCCAAACTTTTGCACCGGTCAAATTTTGTTTAAATGCAGTTTGCACATTTTCTGTTAGTACAATAAACCTCATTTGAATCCAGAAATATAACTGAGTCCATCAGTTATTAGATATATAAAACTGAAATACCTGTTGCAAAAACCAAAATTGTTATAAAGAAAAAAGGTTAACATTAATAGGGGTGCCCAAACTTTTACATATGACTGTATTTGGTGCCAAATTCTTCTAAACGGTGCAAGTAATTTATGAATTTTGTGCAAAATCATTTTTGTCTTTTACCTTTTTTTGTGCCTTTTTAAAGCAAAAAGTCCCACTGTCCTAAAATACTGCACACGTTAAGCAGAAAAAATGCAAAAAAAAAAATCAGCGGGGAGGGGGACTTGAGTACATCTGCACCCAAAACTTTAATGGCTTTTTAATATGTCACAATTGATAAATTGGTTGAAAACAACTGGAAAAGCCCTGAACTCGGGCACAATAGCGAATAAAACAATACGGGCGACCACATATAAAATAAACTTTAAAAAAGGGCTACATTAAAAGAAGAATAAGATGAAAAGCCCCAAAAACTAGATTAAAAAAAAACTCTCAAACAAAATGCGATATGTGATTTTTCACCTAGAACGACTTGGGTGGGCTCCGAAGCCAGATCCAGAGCTATATGTAACCGACTAACAATGGGGCCACAACATTCATTAATTCTTCTTTGCCCAAGTGTTCACAATTTTTCTCCCACGCATTTCAAGGTTTGGGTTTTAGGCCATTTAGGGACACGGAGAAGAAAAGAGATTGTTACAGATTAATTCCATGGAAGAGGAAAAGAGCGATTCAGCATTCATTCCTGTCCCATAGCGGAGAGAGCTAATGAGGCAGAGGTCATGTGGGGAGGGAAGAAGGGGTGATCCAATGCCAGACCCTCAAGCGGCATCTCCAGCGTGGCATGGTCCACTGCCAACTCATTTCATAGCTCATCATTGTGGCAAATATATGTCTATGTGCTGTTAATTACCAAGGTATCACCCTTCAGCTCCATGAATCAGCGTTCCAATGACACGGCGTGGAAATTAAAAATGTATAAAATGTCCTATTACAGCAAATGATGGCATCCAACTTTCAGGAGGGCAAAGGAATGAGTCGTGCTTCACATAAATATGTCCTATCCATCCATAATGGATTCTCATTTTGATGCATTTTTCAGTCAAGGGCTTCACTTACCAGTGGCCATACTGTTCAGCCACATCTGTTACACGGTATGGAGAGAAGTGTAAGGTGGAACATCTCTATCACTGAATTCTATTTTTTCATCCAGCTCTCCGCCCCCCCCAGTGTATAACATCCAGCCCCTCTCCTTCTGTGTATAACATCCGACCCCTCTCCCTCTGTGTATAACATCCGGCCCCTCTCAATCTGTGTATAACATCCGACCCCTCTCCCTCTGTGTATAACATCCGGCCCCTCTCCCTCTGTGTATAACATCCGGCCCCTCTCCCTCTGTGTATAACATCCGGCCCCTCTCCCTCTGTGTATAACATCCGGCCCCTCTCCCTCTGTGTAGAACACCCGACCCCTCTCCCTCTGTGTATAACATCCGGCCCCTCTCCCTCTGTGTATAACATCCGGCCCCTCTCCCTCTGTGTATAACATCCGGCCCCTCTCCCTCTGTGTATAACATCCGGCCCCTCTCCCTCTGTGTATAACAACCGGCCCCTCTCCCTCTGTGTATAACAACCGGCCCCTCTTCCTCTGTGTATAACATCCGGCCCCTCTCCCTCTGTGTATAACAACCGGCCCCTCTCCCTCTGTGTATAACAACCGGCCCCTCTTCCTCTGTGTATAACAACCGGCCCCTCTCCCTCTGTGTATAACACCCGGCCCCTCTCCCTCTGTGTATAACACTCGGCCCCTCTCAATCTGTGTATAACATCCAGCCCCTTTCCCTCTGTGTATAACATTCGGCCCCTCTCCCTCTGTGTATAACATTCGGCCCCTCTCAATCTGTATATAACATCCGGCCCCTCTCCCTCTGTATATAACATCCGGCCCCTCTCCCTCTGTATATAACATCCGGCCCCTCTCCCTCTGTATATAACATCCGGCCCCTCTCCCTCTGTGTATGACATCCGGCCCCTCTCCCTCTGTGTATGACATACGGCCCCTCTCCCTCTGTGTATAACAACCGGCCCCTCTCCCTCTGTGTATAACATCCGACCCCGTTTCCCCCCAGTGTATAACATGCGGCCCCCTACCCCCGGTTTATAATATCCGGCTCCATTTCCTCACGGTGTATAACAATCAGTCCCATTTTCCCCCACTTATAAAACATTCAGCCCCCCGCCATGCCATCTGCCAATACTACCATGTGACAGAACGGCCAGTGATGCAGAACTCACTGATAGCGGCGTGGTCCTGTAATAGGAGCCACCGGAGTAACAAGTCCGTCCATGACATTTCTTCCCTCTTGTATCTTTCCCCATCACCTGTGAGTGATATTATTGAAAGGTAGAAGGAACCGCAGCAACTCAGCCATGAAGTGGAGACCCCGCAACGTTACAGAGCGGGGTCACCGAGTGCTGAGGAACAGAGGACAGAAAAGTCATCACCGATCTGCTGACCCCATAACAGCAGAGTCCAGACCTCCTCTAGTATTAACATCAGCACCAACACTGCGCCCCCGCCGGGAGCTTCATGGCCGATCAGCGGCATGCAGCCTTACATCACCAAGCACAATTCTGAGCGTCAGATGGAGCAGTGTAAAACTGCCACCACTGGACTCTGGAGGGAACGTGTTCTGTGCAGTAACGGATCACACTTCGCTAGATGGACGTGTCTGAGTTTGGTGGATGCCAGGAGAACAGTACCCGCCTGACTGCATTGTGCCTGCTGTACAGGGATATCACTATGGGGCTGTTTTTCAGCTTTTGCCCTCAGCCCCCCTTAGGTCAAAGGAAGGGAAATCTTAATGCTTCAGCACAAGAAATTTGGGACAATTGTATCTTTCAGCTATGTAGGAACAGTTCCAGCATGACTATTATTTATTCACTGACTCCTTTAACATCATACTCTATCGATGTGAGCAGAAATGTTCCCAATACAAAGAAATTAATAGAGTCCCAATAAAAAAAAATGGAGAAAAGGAAATGGTGATCCAGCGACACAGGTATTGTAAAATCCAAGGAAAAAACTCTATTGTCAAAATATATAAATAAAACGCATGGATTGAATTCTATACTTGCATTTTATTATACTTGATGATTTGCCTGGTTCTGGGATGTCCGTGCGAGACTCTCTGCATCCCTACAACGTGGTGAGATGACTTTCTTCATATTTTTCTTCTCAAATAAAATAAAAATAGCCCATCATTATTTATTGAGGAGTCCAACCCTTTCCATGACAGCAAAAAAATGGGCGGCACCATGACTCCTTTATTGCAGACCTAAGCACATGTGGTTGTGCACAGGACTGCATCTCAACACCATTGCCCAGCCTATTTGTTCTGCTCATCACTGGGGTCCCAGGACCTGGACCCTTACCGATGACAAATTGACAGCTGATGCTAAGGATCAGCCGATCAACATGTTTTTGTGGATAATCCTGCTAAATCTTAGCTGCCAACAGTCACCGATTTACCAGGACTGTCCCTATCTGTCAGTAATAATTTGAGCAAATTTGGAGATGAATGGGGACTCAAAAGGAGTTGGGTTTACAAAGAGTAGGGTTTAGTAATCCCAGGTAAAAGGTGGGTCGGAATGGCGACAGAGCTTAAATGTCTTTATGCAACCATACTTGGAAATGTCAGGGTGGCTTCTCGAAGAAGTGAAGACCTCACGGACATTTGAAGCGTTGGGAAGCTGTGACGCTAGTCACTTTTCACGGTCAAGTCATGAGTCAGAGTGTTCAAGGAGTCCAAGGTCAGAAGCCCGGAGGGTACGTCATAAACTGAAGGAAGAGACAAAAGAATAGTCAGGTAACATTCCGTGGTCAGAGTACCGGGAGGATAATGGATCAGAGCTGAAGGGGTAAACAGGCGGATGGTCAGAACAAAGTCCAAGGTCAGGCAACAGATCAAAAATACTGAACTCAAGGCACAGGAAAGAAAAAACCTCACTTGCAGAATGTACGTCTGGCAGAGTTCTGGGTGACAAAGCTCAGTTAAGTAGCATGGCAATCACCTGGGATAATGAACACTTGGAGACAGCCGACGCCTCACAGTCTCCAATTGTTTAGTCAAGCTGTCTGTCAATCAACACAGACAGCTCAGCACGCCCCTGTACCAGATTGGATGGCCAAGTTGTCAAAGTACTGACAGCTTCAGCACATGCCTTTACCAGACTGGAAGGCCAAGCTGTCAGTAACTGCATCCCAGACACACTGAGGAGTGGAACCATGACAGAAGTATACTGGCACCAATACAATAAAAAGCTCCCAAAAAAGCGGCATATCTGTATGTTTTCTGTGCTGTGAGTGGGCACAGAGGAAGCTTGGATGGGGGATGGTGTGGAATTGGGGGAAACATTTTCAGTGAGGTATTTCCTTAGAGGTTGACAAGTAAGGTCTGAACTTTGGATCTAGACTAGACTAAGCTGTTTCTGATGCTCTTCATGGTGGCGGTCCCACCAAACTGGCCAGCTTTAGAGACATGCCTACCCATCCACCTCTCAGAAATCACTACTGGTCTATACAAGTGGCGTGAAACCCTCGTGCTTCTGCTAACCCACAAGTCATTTGCATTCTGAGCTGAGCTTCAAGTCTCTGTGGGAAAAAGACTCCAGCAAGCCGATCTGCTCCAGAAATGTCAGCGAACAGCAAGTGATGACTTTGCAATTTAGTATTTGTAAACCCCTTACTGCATTAATTAACTAATTTATGGCAACATAAAAATATGGATTTTTATTCATAGAGAGTGTAGAACTGAGTACAAAGGAAAATCAAGGAAGAGAAGAAAGGCTCCTCGGGCTCCCACCGGCCTATGATTGAAATATATCATCATGCAATCTGTGTTATCCAAATCCTTTGAAGTGATGACTTACAATTCCCCAGCCTCGGTAATGGAAGGATGATGATTACGGCAAACGCTGCTATTCCATAGATATTCCGCTACTTATGGACTCTGGAGGGCCGGGGGGGGGGTTGGGGAGGTGGGCGTCATTCCATGGCTATAGGAAGTGGTACGTTACATAATCTGATAAGTAAAGCGCAATATATCGGAGCTGTAATAGGACCTAAGTAATTGCAGATTAGCTTTGTCTGTCACCTGAGACAGAAGGCGCATATTCCGGGGATGCGGTTGATTCAGGTGAAGAGCAGAAAGTGGATATTAAACTCTGACGTGGGTTTATAGAAGAAGGAAACGGCTGCATGGCTAAATGGAGTAGCACTGGCGTAGTGCTCCTGTGCAGGCGTTCTGCAACCACTGGTGTAGTGCTCCTGTGCAGGCGTTCTGCAACCACTGGTGTAGTCCTCCCATGCAGGCGTTCTGCAACCACTGGCGTAGAGCTCCTGTGCAGGCGTTCTGCAACCACTGGTGTCGTCCTCCCGTGCAGGCGTTCTGCAACCATTGGCGTAGTGCTCCTCTGCAGGCGTTCTGCAACCACTGGTGTAGTCCTCCCGTGCAGGCGTTCTGCAACCACTGGCGTAGTGCTCCTGTGCAGGCGCTCTGCAACCACTGTGCCCGAAAACTCAATCTAAGCTCAGAGGTGGAGACGTTGGGGCCAGCACATTTTTTACAGTTTCCGGAATGCTTTGCTGCCTTGCATCCATTGGACCCTGCAACCACTGGCGTAGTGTTCCTGTGCAGTCACTCTGCAACCACTGGCATAGTGCTCCTGTGCAGCCGCTCTGCAATCACCGTGCCTGAAAACACAACCTGAGCTCAGAGTTGAAGAAGTTGGGGCCAGCACATTTTTGAGAGTTTCCGGAATGCTTTGCTGCCTTGCATCATTGGGCCCTGTATAAGCTGATCACCATTTGGAAACTTCAATAGAAGTCAATGGGGGCAGCAAAGCAGCAATGGATTCACAGTGGTGAGAGATAGGGACCCAATCTCAAAATAGGCATGGGTCCCAAATATGACACCCCCGTCTATCTTACATTTGTGTAGGATCACTGCTCGATACTACTTACCACTCACACACAAGGTCTAAAAGGAGCAATCAAGTGTGCACATTGCAGAAAATGTTCAAATCCATTCGGTATAAGTGACCAACTTCTTAATTAATTAAAGGGCACCTTACATTTTACTTGAGTCCCACTTAAAAAGGGTTTTCCATGGTTACATAGGGATAGTTCATCGATATCAGAACCACAGGGGTTCGTCACCTAGCACCTCCACCAATCAGCTTTTATCAGCTTCCTCGGGGGCCGGATATACAAGGTGTACAGAGACAGAACAGCACGGCACCATACAATGTATAGTGGCCGTTCATAGGTACTGCAGCTCAGCTCCTTTTTCTCAACAGGAACTGATCAGTGGAGATACAGAGTGTTGGATCCCCACCAATCTGATATTGACGGCCTATTCTAATATCGAAAGCCCGGACAACCCCTATAACTTATGCCTCAGATAATGTCTCTTGCAAGAAAACGTATTGGGTAATAATGCATTACTCTTATGACACAGAACATTCAGATCTAGAGAAAAAATGGTGTTTCTGTCACTGAAGGGGCGTCAGTGGGTTTGGATCAGTAATTTTGAAGTATTTCTCAATCAGACATAAAAAATTACAAAATGTACTCATATCTGGTATATTTCTGGCAGAAACTCTGGAGTATACAGCCCCAGGTTTTATATATCTACACAAACAAGCTGCGTCCCTGACAGTTTCCAAGATCTCGTATATTGGTCTTGTAATAATATCAGGTATTAAAGGGACACTCCGTGCCTAATCACTACTTATATACCGATATATACCCCCACCAGTGTTACAGCATACACAAAAAGTTTTGCCATGCAGGCTCCTAAGAAAGCTGGGTGGCAACTCTCAGTGATGTAATAGCAGCCATATTGTTGGTGCTCCGATATCATAAAAAAAAGATTGAACTAATAGATGACTAAAGTTAATTAATTTACCATCTTGACCGGTGATGTGAACTTATGTTCTCAATTTTTTTTACTTATTATTTCATTTTAATGTATTTTTAAATCTACTGGAAATGACCTTAAGGCTGGAGTCAGACACAACGTATAAAAATACGGTCCGTATTTTACAGTCGTAATACGCAGAAATGTTCCCTGAACAGTGATCAGTATGTGATCCATTGGCAAGGCTAGGATGCGATTTTTGCGCATGTAAGCATCCGTATGACATCCGTTTGCCGAGATTTTCTCGCCGGCTTGCAATATGGACATATAATGGATCCCAATGACAGGTTAAAACACAAACGAAAGAATAGATATAGACACATAGAATACACACACACACATATATATATATATATGTACATAAATGTCATTGAGATACATATATATACATAGATTTATATTTCCTAGAGTTCTACATTGCATAATAGCCGCTAAATCAATTGCCAGATTCTGTAAAATCATTACAGAACCCGACATAAAATGACACATGGTTTACATATAGTAAACCATTTCATTTCATTTAGATTTATTTATGTCTTTGACTAATAATTTGATTAGGGTATGTGTGTAAAATTTTGGACATGTAGGTGTTAAATTAACGGGTAAATTCGTTGTAAAAAATTGCGTGGGCTCCCGCGGTAATTTCTCCGCCAGAGAGGGAAAGTCAGTGAGTGAGGGTAGATATTAATAGCCTAGAGAGGGACCATTGTTTTTGCCCCCTCCGGCTAAAAAAAATCTGCCCCCAGCCACCCCAGAAAAGGCGCATCTATAAGATGCGCATTTTCTGGCATTTAGCCTCTCTATTCC